>NC_066580.1:363220152-363529152 GCF_024323335.1 Lathyrus oleraceus
TCTCGGTCAGAGACGAATGAAGAAAGCATTTGGTCAGAAAGTGCGCCCTCGGGGGTATCAAGTCGGTGAATTGGTACTCAAAAGATTTCTTCCTCCCAACACAGATCACAGGGGCAAATGGACACCGAACTATGAGGGTCCGTACGTGGTTAAAAGGATTTTCTATGGCGGAGCTTTGATGCTAACAACCATGGATGGCGAAGGATTCCCGTCCCCTGTCAACTCAGACGCAGTAAAAAAATACTTCGCATAAAATAGACCCGCTGGACAGTAAAAAGAATAGTCCAGGCAAAAAGGGGCATCCCGACGAACCAAAAAAAGAGAGAATAAAGAGGTTCGGGCAAAAATTAGGGATATAAAAAAAGAGTACACCCGGTGAGTCGAAAACCCAAAAGGGCGGCTCATGCAAAAATGAAAACCCGAAAAAGGGGGCGATCCAGGCAAAAGTTAGGGAATAAGCGAATGATTGTGATCTGAGTTCATCAGTGTTATATCACCGTTTCATTCAATCCGGCAATCTTCGAAGGTTAAAGATCGACTAATCATCCACTTCAGAAAGCAAGATGAGCAGAGCGTCTTGAGGACATACGAACCATAGCAGAGTCGAAGCTCAGTGGGACCCCGTTTCCACATTGCCATTAGGATAGTTCTTTTTTTATAGCGATCACCTCTTTTCAGGGATCAGCTTCCTGATACCCTCGCCTATTCCTGGCACAAATTTTCTCCCCAGTAAGAGTCGAATAATTCAGTTAAAGAGCCTCTTTATTTTTCATTTATCAGTTTGTTTGCAAAAATGTCCGAATTTTTGATAAAACATATTGCATATGAACACAATGGTGGCTTTTGCAGATGATTTGCATAGGAAAACATTTTAAATTGCTTTGAAAGTGCTTAATCCCGAACGGTGAATTCAAACCGAGTAATTCCCCTGAGGCATACGTGTATTTTTGGTTGCAGGTCACAGGAACCGGATGCCAAGTCATGAATCCTCATCCCCAAGCAGTTGACAAAGTCTCTCCTCAGCAGAGCATGTTCCCCAACAGAGTTGACAGTATCCAGACTGTCTATCCCCAGTAGAGTTGACAGTATCCAGACTGTCTATCCCTAGCGGAGTTGACGGTGTCAGATTGTATCTTCCTAGCAACAGCGGAGTGGTTGCATACCCAACGGACAAGAGGCTGGTGTTCCCAGTGTTCATCTCATCCCCAGCAGATTATTTCTAACATATTTGTTCTAATCCCCAGCTAGAGGACAATTAGCAAGTTCATATCCCCAGCAAAGGCCGTTTCCTACGACATTTCCCCAGGAAGTGTTTTCCCCACAGACTCTCCTCACAGAGCCTCGCCGAACAAAGTTTCCATAGTTGATACTCCCCCCGCAAGGTCAACTTTTCAAGCAGCCAATTTATTTTTGGTGGCTCATTGGTCCCGGCAGACGGATCATTCCCCACAGAGCATTCAAGGATTGATACAGCGATCTGTTCCCTATCGGAGTTTGCTTCCCCTAGCAGATTTCTTTTTTCTTTTACACCATGCATAGCATTTGCATTCGCATGCATATCATATCAAGCATACACATAAGCTGATAAACAGGTTCTTCCGAGCAGACTGAAGAATTACTTTACAACCAAGGTCATGAGATCCAGCCAGAGGATCAAGCGTGAGTGATCCAGCCTGAGGGTCATTTTGAAGATTCAGCCTGAGAATCGTTTTCCGGTGATCCAGCATGAGGGTCACTTTTTGAAGATTCAGCCTAAGAATCGTTTTCCCGTGATCCAGCATGAGGGTCATTTTTGAAGATTCAGCCTGAGAATCGTTTTCCCAAGAGTCAGCCTGAGGCTCAATTTGAAGATTCCCTAGTGAAGTCGCCTACAAGCTTTATTTCCCCAGCAAGTCTAATTGAGGAGTCGTTACAACATGTTCTAGCCCGAAGAATATGTACGAAGCCCAAAAGTGGAATATTCTCGAAGCTGCATATCTAATATGAAGGTTGGGTTTAGATTTCAAAAGAAGGTCAACCAGCGCATGCCTCAGATGCGGGATCCTAATGATGGGAATTTATCATCAAAACAATCCAGATCTAGCCAGAAGATCGAAATAGATTCGGCCAGAGAATCGAAACAAAGGAGATCTAGCCAGAAGATCGAAGAAGATCTAGCCAGAAGATCGAAGTCAGGTCTAGCTAGAAGACCGGAAATAGATTCAGCCAGAAGATCAAAGTCAGGTCTAGCCCGAAGACCGAAAATGGATTCAGCCAGAGAATCAAAGGAAATAGATTCAGCCAGAGAATCGAAACGGAGGAGATCTAGCCAGAAGATCAAAATCGTATCCAGCCCGAGGATCAAAATTAATATCCAACCAGAGGACTAAATTGAGTATAGGTTCAGCCAAAGGATCGAAACTCCAGATTAAGCCAGAGGATCGGAAGAAAAATAAACAGCACGGTGTATTTCCGCGTTTTTGTGGTGTTCTCGGAGCGCAAATTTTCGGTCTATCTTTGGTATTCAATCACAGCTCACCCCGTTTGTCTGCTAAGCTGTTCGCTTTCATCCTACTCGGGTTAGGTGATGATTGAATAGGGGCAGCTGTAACACCCCAAAATTTACCCTCCTCATTCATGCATTCATTTAGCATTTCATATTGCATTTCATCATGTCAATCAGAATTAGATCCGAAAAAAAAAAATTACAAAAATAATAATAATAATAATAATTTTTTACAAAAAAATAAATAAATAAAAATAATAATAAATAAATAAATAAAATATAATAAAATTTTTTGGACTTGGACCTTTCTCAAAAGCCCACTAAGCTACCAATATTAGCCTATAAATACTAGAGTTTCATTGAAACAAAAGCCACACAGAAGAGGAGAAGAAGGAAGAGAAGCAAAATACTTTGAGGTTTCCTTGGAACAAAACCCTGAGGAAAAAGATAGTGAGAGAAGACCTAACGGAGTTCAGAGCAGCCTCCAAACCCCGAAGGGAACTCAACTACACAGAATCACCTCTGCCTCACATAAACCCTGAAGATTGTTTTGTAAACCTCACGGGTGCACCTCAATTTTAATCAAGCTCTCCAACAGGTTTGCCTTTATTCCCATTACCTTTTGCTTTGAAGTTGAATACTCTGAATGTATGAGGTATGATGGATGAATTTCATTAGGTTTTTCGCCCATGGGTTTAATATGTATATGAATGTATAAACAATGCCTTGAATGTTTAACCGTTTAATTTTTGAGTGTATGCCACAGGGTTTGAGGTTTCTGAAACCATACTGTTATTCATGAAAAAAATGCTTATGGTGTTTCACTAACCCTTTTGTTGAGTTTTTGTGAGGGCTCACATGACTTTTGCAGGGATAACTTGCGTGGTTTCCCACTTTATTTGTGGGATAACCCCTGGAGGTTCATTCCGATTACCTGTACTGACCCACTTTCTTTGATGACATTAGCTTGGAAGGATCTCAGGGTTTCCCATTCCTCTAATTGTTGTTACTTCGGATCTTTATCCGCGTGGTACTTTTACATTTTTCCCGCATTTTACTGCTTTCCTAGCTGGAAGACCTCGATAGGAGGCAACGTTTTAGCCCCTTGGTGGCATTTTACTTTGAGATACATGTTTTGTGTTTTGTATTCATATCCCTGCAGGTAGCGTGGTTCTTTCGTCAAGGACTGCCTCTTTGCCCTCGAGCATCCCAAACCCTAAAACCCAAAGCAACACGTTTACTCCTTCTACTACAGGCGAGTAAGTCTCCAAAGGTCGAGCATCCGGTAGATTGCGTAGTGATGTCGTTCGTCCAAAACCCAATCCATAACCCCGTAGTCAGCCGAACTACGTTTTGCTCTGATTCTCAGGCCAGATGAGATACGTAGGCATAAGACACGATGTCTTAGCGAGCACACATCCCCCAACCCATAGGTCAGCCGAGCTACGAAGACTCTGATTCTCATATTCAGATGAGATACGTATGCAGTGGATGCGACATCCGCGCGAGTCATTTTCATTTAACCTTTTTTTTGTAAACAGCACAAGATAAACCCACACCCTTTAGACAAGAACTACAAAAGTGGATCCCGTAGAGTACTACGGATGCGTAGGGGTGATAATACCTTCCCTTCGCATAACCGACTCCCGAACCCAAGATTTGGTTGCCTGACCCTGTCTTGTCCTTTCCTTTTTCAGGTTTACTTCGAGGATTTCCTTTCCCTCCTTTGGGATGAATAATGTGTAAGAACAAAAATTGTTCTACAACAGATTCCTTGATTTTGATGATAACAAAGGATGAAACCAAAAATGGCACCCTAACGAAAAGTTTCTAAGTGTGCAGGATTCTAAAGAAAGAAGGAAGAAATCTGATGATGTCATCAGATACAAAACTAGATCAGATACAAATTATCAAATGATCAGAAGCATCTGAAGTGAAGACACGTTCAAGAAAGTCTAACTCTGAGCAAAACAGCAATACATTAGTAGCATCTGAACAAGAATACGCTATAGAAGTTCTGACTCTGAACAACGGTTGTCTAACTCCAGAAACTCTCAGCGCTATCTGAAGAAATCCATCAGAACTCAAAAGAGATTAACATCAGAAGCAAGATTTCAAGATTCTCCAGAAACACAAATACTCTGAGCATGGAATTGCTAATCATGAAAGAGTAACGTTTAAGTCAAGAAAAGATTTGCAAATGGATTTCCTAATTGAGAAAGAGACGTTAATCTCCAACTTCAATAAAGAAAATACTACTTGTGGTAAGTAGTCATTTCAAGAAGAAAAAGTCATCCTGCAGAAGCTATTTATGTGATGGCGTAACCTCATCTCAATATCCACCAGTTTCAACTACTACCTCACTGATCTATATAAAGGATTGCAAATCAACATTCAGCAACACTACACATACAAGGAAAAATCATACTGAAACATCAACACAAGAAAACCTTCTTGCTCTCTAAATCTTCACGAAGCTTTTGCTTATAACGTGAATCACTTTGTTCATACTATTGTAATATTTGCTTTCTTAGAAGCACTCTAGATTACATAAATCTTTCATTTATTGTTTGTTGATTTCCTCAAGTGACTTAGTGTAGTCTGTAAACTTGAGAGGACTAAGAGATTTTTCTCTTAGACGTTGTTTGTAATCTTTCAAGATTAGTGGATTAAGTCCTTGTTGAAGGCGAAATCACCTTGGCCGGGTGGACTGGAGTAGCTTTGTGTTATAAGCGAACCAGTATAAAATCCTTGTGTGATTTTCATTTTGAAAAGCGCTTATTTTTCCAAACAATTCAAACCCCCCCTTTCTTGTTTTTCTCACCTTCAATTGGTATCAGAGCTCCGGCTCTGTTATTGATTTTCTAATCAAACACTTAACCGTGTAGAGAGATCCAGTACGAGAAAAACAATGGCCCACTCAAATGAAAGAGATTCTTACAATGCTAAGCCTCCTGTTTTTGATGGAGAGAAATTTGATTACTGGAAAGATAGAATCGAAAGTTTCTTTCTGGGTTATGATGCTGACCTCTGGGACATTGTCACAGATGGATATACACCTCCAGTCTTGGAAAATGGAGCTGAAGTTCCCAGAAACAAGATGTCAAAAGATCAGAAACGTATCTTCAAAAATCATCACAAGGCCAGAACAATACTTCTAAATGCTATATCATACAACGAATATGAAAAGATCACCAACAGAGAGACAGCCAAAGATATACTTGACTCTCTGAAGATGACCCACGAAGGAAACTCCCAAGTCAAGGAGACGAAGGCTTTGGCGCTTATCCAGAAATATGAAGCCTTCAAAATGGAAGATGATGAAGCTATAGAGGCTATGTTTTCCAGATTTCAAACTCTTATTGCAGGTCTTAAAATGCTAGACAAAGGATACACAACTGCAGATCATGTTAAGAAGATAGTCAGAAGTCTGCCAAAGAAATGGAGACCTATGGTTACTGCTCTGAAGCTGTCAAAGGATCTGAACAATATCAACCTTGAAGAACTTGTTAGTTCTCTCAGAAGTCATGAGATAGAACTAGAGGAGGATGAACCTCAGAAAAGGAACAAGTCCGTAGCGCTAAAGTCCAGATCTGAAAGACGGAAACCTGACAGAACCAAAGCTCTCCAGGCAGAAACTGAAGATACTGACGACTCTGAACCTGAAGACTCTGATGATGAAGAAGAGTTGTCCCTACTAACCAGAAGAGTTAAGCAACTCCGGAAAAAGAGGAACAACAACTTCAGAAGACCAAGACCCAGAGGGGATCGATCAGAGTCAACTTCAAAAGGTAAAGCTAACAAAGATATTACCTGTTATGAATGTAAAGAAACAGGTCATTACAGGAATGAATGCCCTAAGCTAAAGAAAGACAACCCTAGAAAAGAAAGCTTCAAGAAAAACACCTTCAAAACAAAGAAAGGACTGTTGGCTACCTGGGATGACAGTGAATCTGGATCATCAGAATCTGACTCTGATGAACAGGCCAACGTAGCACTTATGGCTACCACATCCAGCAGCTCAGACGAAGAATCTGAAGAGGTATTTTCTGAACTTTCTCGATCTGACTTAGAATCATGTTTGTCAGAAACTCTTACTTCTTATCAGAAATTAAAACAAAAGTTTAAAAACATTAAAGGCTGTCTTAAAACAAAATTTGAAGAATGTAATGAACTTGAGATAACAATTCTAGCACATGAAGATACAATCAGATCTTTAACGTTAGAAAGAGATGGAGCAAAAACAAAAAGCTCAGAATTAGAAGAAGCGTTGTCTCAAGCACCACAAAATTCAAATAAAATTATTTATAAATATGAAGAAGCCTTTCAAGAATTTCTGAAGAATGGGATAGATAGGAGTATTATGGCATCCATGATTTATGGAGTAAGTCAGAACAATAAAAGGGGAATTGGGTATGATCCTAAGGAAAATAAAACTTCTACAAGTGATCAAATTAAATCTCCTTTTTCATATCACTACACACACACACAAGAACACAAATTTAAAAATGCTAGAAGACCCAAAGTTATAAGAAACTCTGGGAAAACTAATCTAAAAGGACCCAAGAGATTCTGGGTACCGAAAGATAAGATTATCTATGTTGCAGATATCCTATGCAGCAAAGTTCAGACACCAGTCATGGTACCTGGACTCTGGATGCTCGTGACACATGACGGGAAGAAAGTCTATGTTCCAAAGTCTGGAACTTAAAGACGCTGGATTTGTAGGCTTCGGAGGAGATCAGAAAGGAAGGATCAGAGGCTCCGGAACTATTGGTAATGGTACTCTTCCCTCTATATCTGATGTTCTTTATGTAGAAGGATTAATGCATAACTTGTTATCCATAAGTCAATTAAGTGATAACGGTTATGATGTAATCTTCAATCAAAAAACATGTAAAGCCATTAATCAGAACGATGGCTCTGTCCTTTTCACAGGCAAGAGGAAAAACAACATTTACAAAATAAATCTTTCTGATTTAAAAGATCAAAATGTTAAATGTCTAATGTCAGTTCACGAAGAGCAATGGGTATGGCATAGACGCTTAGGCCACATTAGCATGAGGAAACTCTCTTAGCTAACTAAACTCGAGTTAGTCAGAGGCCTACCTAAACTGAAGTTTTCTTCAGATGCTCTGTGTGAAGCTTGTCAGAAAGGAAAATTTTCAAAAACATCTTTTAAAAAGAAAAATGTTGTTTCTACCTCTAAGCCTGTGGAACTTCTTCACATTGACTTATTTGGTCCTGTGAAAACAGCATCAGTTAATGGAAAGAAGTATGGACTAGTCATTGTTGATGATTACAGTCGCTGGACATGGGTAAAATTCCTAAAGCACAAGAGTGAGTCTCACTCTGTATTCACCAGTTTCTGTTCCAAAGTGCAAAAAGAATTTGACTCTAAAATTATTAGAGTCAGAAGTGATCATGGTGGAGAATTTGAAAATAAAGATTTTGAAGAATTATTTGATTCTAATGGAATATCCCATGATTTCTCCTGCCCTAGAACTCCACAACAAAATGGAGTTGTAGAGAGGAAGAATAGGACACTCCAAGAGATGGCCAGAACCATGATCAATGAAACTAATGTAGCAAAGCACTTTTGGGCAGAAGCTGTAAATACAGCGTGTTACATTCAGAATAGAATCTCTATAAGACCTATTGTGGAAAAGACTCCCTATGAATTGTGTAAAGGAAGAAAACCAAACATTTCATATTTTCATCCTTTTGGATGCTCTTGTTTTATCTTAAACACTAAAGAACATCTGAACAAGTTTGATTCCAAAGCACAGAAAGGTATTATGTTAGGATACTGAAAACGCTCTAAAGGCTACAGAGTATACAACACAGAAACCAAAATTGTGGAAGAATCAATTCATGTCAGATTTGATGATAAGCTTGACCCTGAAAAGTCAAAGCTAGTTGAAAAGTTAGCAGATTTGGAAATCACTCTTGTAGAATCTGATAAAACTCCAGAAGCAACTGTCACTCAGAACTCTGAAGAAATTAAATCTCCAGAAATCCCAAAGAAAGTCAAAAGTCGTATCAATATATCTGAAGATTTGATTCTGGGAAACAAGGACGAACCTGTCAGAACCAGATCTACCTTCAGGACTTCTGAAGATATTCCTTTGGGACTAGTGTCTCTGATTGAGCCTATGTCCTGTGATGAAGCACTTCAGGATAACGACTGCGTGGCAGCTATGCAAGAAGAATTAGATCAATTCTCAAAGAATGATGTCTGGGATCTCGTTCCTAAACCCAGAGGCACTCATGTCATTGGAACCAGATGGGTTTTCAGAAACAAGCTGAACGAGAAAGGAGAAGTTGTCAGAAACAAAGCACGACTGGTAGCTCAAGGTTATAGTCAACAAGAAGGTATTGATTATAATGAAACCTTTGCTCCAGTCGCGAGGTTAGAATCTATTCGTCTTCTTGTATCTTTTGCTATCAATCATTCTATTAAATTATATCAAATGGATGTCAAGAGTGCATTCCTTAATGGTTATATTTCAGAAGAAGTGTATGTCAATCAACCTCCAGGCTTTGAAAATTCAAATTTTCCAGAACATGTTTTTAAACTTAAGAAATCCTTATATGGACTCAAACAAGCTCCCAGAGCTTGGTATGAACGATTAAGTAATTTTCTTCTGGAACAAAATTTTATCAGAGGGAAAGTTGATTCTACACTCTTCTGTAAAAACCTTAATAATGATATCATGATATGCCAGATTTATGTTGATGATATTATTTTTGGTTCTGCTAATATCTCTGTTTGCCAAGAATTTTCTAAGTTAATGCAGGCAGAATTTGAGATGAGTTTAATGCAAGAACTAAAGTTCTTTCTGGGAATTCAAATTAATCAAACTTCAGAAGTCACGTACGTCCATCAAAGTAAATATATTAAAGACGTTCTGAAGAAGTTTGACATGACTGAATGCAACTCTCCAAAAACTCCCATGCACCCAACTTGCATTCTGGAAAAGGAAGAGGTAAGCAACAAGGTTTGTCAGAAGCTCTATCGAGGTATGATAGGCTCTCTTCTCTATCTGACTGCTACTCGTCCTGATATTCTCTTTAGTGTCTGTCTTTGTGCCAGATTCCAATCAGATCCTAGAGAATCTCATTTAACAGCAGTTAAGAGAATTCTTAAGTATCTGAAAGGAACTCCTAACCTGGGCCTGATGTATGAGAAAACATCAGAGTATAGACTCTCGGGTTATTGTGATGCAGATTATGCAGGAGATAGAATAGAACGAAAAAGCACATCTGGGAATTGCCAGCTTCTGGGAAACAATCTAATCTCCTGGGCTAGCAAAAGACAGTCAACTATTGCTCTATCAACTGCAGAAGCAGAATACATCTCAGCATCACTGTGCACAACTCAGATGCTCTGGATGAAGCATCAGCTAGAAGATCTACAAATCTTTGAGAGTAACATTCCTATCTTTTGTGATAATACTGCTGCTATTTTTTTAAGTAAGAATCCCATTCTACATTCCAGAGCCAAACACATAGAAATAAAACATCATTTTATCAGAGACTATGTTCAGAAAGGGATAGTAACATTGAAGTTCATTGATACAGAATATCAATGGGCAGATATCTTCACTAAGCCTCTAGCTGAAGATAGATTTCCTTTTATCTTAGAACATCTGAACATTAAAAATTGCCCTGAGTGAAATATGGCTCTGAAAATGTAAAATGTGACTCTGATGTAGACAAATGTACTTCTGCCTCTGACTCTGATACTTCTACCAAGTTAAGAAGATATCTGAGTTAGAAATCTTCAGAAACCAATCCTTTGGTATTCCTGAAGATCAGATACATCAACACGTGGAGCTCTAAGCGTCTAACCCTAGAACTTCTAGACAGCTGTCAAAAGAAATCAAAGGTCAGAACGTTTGAAATCTCCTAGAGCAGTGTGCGTACTGTTGGGATTAGACATTCATTAATTAGCTGTAATCATTTTTCCCCCCAAACGTGCTATTTTGATTTTTGTGCTAACGCTGGAATGTGTGTCGTTTTGCATGTGTTTTACTTAGAGTATATAAACACTTTTCTCACATTTCACACTTATCACTCTCACTCACTCTCAAACCCTCTCTAAAACCCTAAAACTCTCTGAAGCATTCTCTGCAAGTTCTTCAATCTTCATCTTCTTCTTCACCATGGACGCTCAACAATAAGAAGTGTTTAACTTTTCACAACAAATGGAATCAAGTTCTACCGCTCAAACCTCAAACACTCAAACTCCAACCGTTACAGGCGTCACCATCACCCCTGTTTACAAAGAACCTCACGTTCTTGACCGAGAACGCCATATCAACCTTTCAACTCCTTTTGAAGGTTTGGATGTGTTGTGCGAATCGCTTGTTGATTTCGAAAACTTGAAGAGGAATGGCGTTGATCTCACTGAAGAGCTTCGTAAACAAGGATGGGAAAACTATTTCCAAAGGCTTTATGGTCCTATTTACCCACTTCTCGTCAAGGAGTTCTGGAGACATGCATATGCAGATGACAACTTCATCGTCTCATATGTTCTGGGGGTGAAGATTGTTATTACTGAAGGGTTTATTGCCTCCTTGTTGAACATGGAGCGAAGTGGAGGAAAAAGGATTTACAACATTCCTCCTAGGTCAAAGCGCATTACTGATGTTATCAACCCAACAATCTTCAAACCCAACGTTGAAGGAAACCCTTCTAAAAACAAAGAGCTACACCAGAACCTCAGAGTGTGGCTGAAGATTATTCTGGGAACCATTCACCACCGTCCAGCCGCTAACTCTTCTGACTACATCAATGCAGACCAGAAATGCATTCTGTACTGCACTCAGAAGGGTATAAAGATCTGCCTCCCTGCTCTCCTTTTCAGATATCTGAGAGATTCGGTCAGAGAAACCAGAAACAACATGAAGCCCAGATCCTACATTCCTCTGGGAAGATTGCTATCTGATGTCTTCATTGAGCATGGACTGGTAGACCATCTGGAAAAGACAAAACTGATGGATGATCTGGCAATAGATGTGGGGAAGCCTCTGAATGCCAGAAACCTCAAGAGTATGGGGATAATCAAGAAAATTCAAGTCAGGCCAACTCTGGATACATCCTGGGATAGTTTGAAAGATCAGAGGAAGATGCCTCATGGCCTTGCCAGATTCTTCAAGAATGAACCCAGAGACGCTGTTGCTATCTATCTTCATCGTCTGCTGGAAGAAGGTGTTGACGTCTCTGATTTCAGCCTCGACGACTGTCTGGACTCTGAAGAAGACTTCGTCAGATATAAGAGAGGTCTTTCTGAAAAGAAGGTAGCATCTCAGGCAAAGAAGGCCAGACTCGGAGAAACTTCTGGAAGCAAATCTTCAGCTCCTCTGAATATATCAACTGGTAAGTCTGTTCCTCCTGTTACCTCTAATCCTCTGATGGCTTCTTCTAATCCTCTCTCTTCACAACCTATTTATACCACCTCTGATATTTCACCCTTAATCACCAGAACCTCCCAACCTACACCAGTTCTAAATATAGCCCGTACATTCATACCTCCCTCTGAACCTAAACAAACCCACCAAAGCACTTCATCTTCATCATCCTCAGCACCAGAATCACCCCCATATGTTTCCCTCTCTTTTGACCCAGAATTTTCTGACCCTGATTCCCCAACCATAGCCATAATTTATGCTCATAGACTTGCTTCACAACAAACACAAACACAATCTGAAGCAACTTCACCTCCACCACAACAAACAACCACCACACCTTCTGAAAACCAACCCTCTGACCATCCCACTTCTGATATCAACCCACCAAACATCTCCGCTGAACCAGAACCAGAATCTGAACCTTTAGATTTAAACCCGTTTTACGCTTCACCCCAAACATCTGAACCTTCACCAGAAGCAGAATCTGAACCCCAACCTGAATCAGAATCTGCACCTCAAACCTTAAATCTCAGCCCTCCAAACTCTCCACCTCATACCTCTGAACCAGAACCTGAACCTGAACTTTCTAAGCCTACCCTTAAGGAAGCCATCTTGATGATTGCAGAGGCTTCAGTTCAAAAGGTCGATTCTCTGGTCTCTAACTCTGAAATCAGTGATGATCCTGAATCTGTAAGGACACACTGGAACAGAGTCATTGGCTGGATGACATCTGAGGCCTTTAGACTGAAGGGCATCTCTGAACAAGTCAGAAATGGCTACATCAGAGATGCTGAGGCAAGACTCCAGGAGAGACTTGCCAGAGAAGCTGAAGCCAGAAGGCTTGAGGAAGAGAGAATTGCCAGAGAAGCAGAAGAAGCAAGAAGGATAGAAGAAGAAAGACTTGCTAAAGAAGCTGAAATCCTAAGGCAAAAGGAAGCTGAAGCAAAGGCTCTGGCAGATACAGAAGCTCAAGCTGCTGCTGAAGCTGAAGCTCAGAAGGGTCTGACTCTGGGGAGTCATCTTCTGTGATTCCTACGGTTCTTCAGACTCTGAAAGAACTCAAGCAAGATCAGAATGAACTCCGGGCCAGAATGGACAAGCAAGATACTGTCAACGACAACATCCAGAACATGCTTGCTATGTTGCTTCAGAGAATGCCTCCGCCTCCGAACCCTTAGGCACTTAGGATTTATTTTTTTTGTCTGCTTGCCTGTTGTTTTTATTTTCTCTGAATCTGATGTTTTTCTAGCTTCTGTTGCCTTTGTGCTTCTATCTATGAATTCCAGTTTTTCTCTTTACTTATTTTCTACTATGTCTTTTTGATTCTGACAAAAAGGGGGAGAAGTAATTAATAGCTCTGATGAAAACATTGTCTAATACCTTAAGCATTCTGCAACATTTCTCTTAAAAATAAAATTTATCTAACCTGGACTTAAGAAATTGCAGAAAGTTTCAGAAACCTCTGTACTTAAGAAACTCTGGTAAGAACTTCTGAACTCCCTAGCATTATCTCAGGGGGAGCTTCTGTCTATCTGATCTAATATTATTCATGTTTCATCTGCTAATTAAGGTTGTTTTGTCATCATCAAAAAGGGGGAGATTGTAAGAACAAAAATTGTTCTACAACAGATTCCTTGATTTTGATGATAACAAAGGATGAAACCAAAAATGGCACCCTAACGAAAAGTTTCTAAGTGTGCAGGATTCTAAAGAAAGAAGGAAGAAATCTGATGATGTCATCAGATACAAAACTAGATCAGATACAAATTATCAAATGATCAGAAGCATCTGAAGTGAAGACACGTTTAAGAAAGTCTAACTCTGAGCAAAACAGCAATACATTAGTAGCATCTGAACAAGAATACGCTATAGAAGTTCTGACTCTGAACAACGGTTGTCTAACTCCAGAAACTCTCAGCGCTATCTGAAGAAATCCATCAGAACTCAAAAGAGATTAACATCAGAAGCAAGATTTCAAGATTCTCCAGAAACACAAATACTCTGAGCATGGAATTGCTAATCATGAAAGAGTAACGTTTAAGTCAAGAAAAGATTTGCAAATGGATTTCCTAATTGAGAAAGAGACGTTAATCTCCAACTTCAATAAAGAAAATACTACTTGTGGTAAGTAGTCATTTCAAGAAGAAAAAGTCATCCTGCAGAAGCTATTTATGTGATGGCGTAACCTCATCTCAATATCCACCAGTTTCAACTACTACCTCACTGATCTATATAAAGGATTGCAAATCAACATTCAGCAACACTACACATACAAGGAAAAATCATACTGAAACATCAACACAAGAAAACCTTCTTGCTCTCTAAATCTTCACGAAGCTTTTGCTTATAACGTGAATCACTTTGTTCATACTATTGTAATATTTGCTTTCTTAGAAGCACTCTAGATTACATAAATCTTTCATTTATTGTTTGTTGATTTCCTCAAGTGACTTAGTGTAGTCTGTAAACTTGAGAGGACTAAGAGATTTTTCTCTTAGACGTTGTTTGTAATCTTTCAAGATTAGTGGATTAAGTCCTTGTTGAAGGCGAAATCACCTTGGCCGGGTGGACTGGAGTAGCTTTGTGTTATAAGTGAACCAGTATAAAATCCTTGTGTGATTTTCATTTTGAAAAGCGCTTATTTTTCCAAACAATTCAAACCCCCCCTTTCTTGTTTTTCTCACCTTCATAATGCACGGTGGCGACTCTTCTGTCATTTTCTTTCGCCGGTTGTTTTTTCGCGCACTGTATTTTTCAGGTTGCGACAACTTAAATTTTGCATCATTTGGATTTTTTATGAAAGAGTTATGGGCACTTGAAGTTGGACTTTTTTGCCTTTTAATGCCTTTGGTCAAAAAGGACCTATAATATCTTGCATTATCACATGTATTTCCTTTGAGATTTTGAGATTTTGTTTAACATAACATTTGAATTAGACATCTTAAGCGTTCCAATGCATTTGATCCCACCTCAAAATCGTAAACAATGAATGAGTTGTGTCCTTGGGAAGTTGACCCAAAATTAGGGTTTCAGTCAAAATGACCTATAATGTTATGGAATGTATGATGACCTTCCAAGATTCAAATCAAATTTTGATGAACATGAAAGTTGTTCATATTGTCCTTAAGAACATTTTTGCTTTGGGAACCATATCCATTTAACCAACACATAAAACGTTAGGTCCCAGTGAATTTCAAAATAATTAGATGAATTGACTGATCAACTTCTCAAGTCCATGACTCATATCTTAATGAATTGATGATTGAGGACACTAAAATAAGTTCAATTATGCATGAAAATGATGAATTAAAGGACTTCCCTTGACTGCATTTGATCATGGGCTGAGGTTGCTTCATGAGCAAGGCATTGTGATGCACAGATGAATTAGGGTTTCTCTGAAGAACAAACCTCAAACCCTTTGTCTTGATTTGATCAAAATGATGAATTGAGATGCTAGGGAGGCATATTTGATGGATGAGAGATTTGGGAACCATTACCATGCTTGCTTTCATCTTCACTTGGCCTTATCTTTGTACCAATGATCTCCTTGAAGCTATTGACCTTGTGATTGCTCAAGCTATATACACCAGATGTTAGTGACATATTTTTGTGCTTTTGATTAGTAAACAAAATAAGAAAAGCAATGATATACAATTCAAGCATGCCTGGTGTCATACCCCAAAAATTACCCATCATTTTTCCTAAAAAAAAAAAAAAAAAAAAAAAAAAAAGAAAAAAAAAATTTAATTAATTAATTAATTAATTAAATAATTAAAATAAATAAATAAATAAAATATAACAAATTATTTTGGACTTGGGTCTCCCTCATTCCAAGCCCATTACCCACAAAATTAGTCTATAAATACTGAAGTTTCAGTAGAGGAAAAGGACAAGGGGAGTTAGACTTGGAGTTTACACTGGGAGATTCACTGGAGAAAGAAGGAAGAGAAGCAAAATACTCTGAGGTTTCCTTGGAACAAAACCTTGAGGAAAAAGAAAGAGAGAGAACAGAGAAGGACGGATAGAAACTTTGGCATAGGAACCCTGCCAACCCGGAGAATTCAGAGTAAAGAAATCCGGAAAGCAGCCCATCCTCACCGAAGCCACCGCCGCCCAATTCCCGCCGCCTAACTCATTCCGATACCACAAGTGATCAACCCCTTCAACCTTGAATTGGCAAACAGGTTTGCGTATCTCTATTGTTTATACTTTCAATTGGCCATATTTGCATATATAATGCATCATGATTAAATGTTGATATATAATTTGCTTTCGTATGTGAATTTAAATATGCCTGAATACCCTGAATGTTTGACCATGCTGTTCCTGTGATTAAATGCCATAAAAATTCAAGGTTCCTAACATGGGGCTGTTTTCAAATTCAAAATCCGTGGCCGCTCGCTAGCACATCGCTAGGCGAGCCTGGGGCGAATATTCGCCTGGCCTTCGCTAGGCGAAGCAGAGGCGAACGAGACAGTAGCTGACTTTTCTATTCTGTTTTTTTTTTTATGTTTTATCATAGCCATGCATTATTCATCCTATCCTATTTATTGTTGTGATATTTCTCCGGTGTAATCTTCGATTGCACCCTGATTTGGTGTTCTGACATGTCTCTTTTTTTGAGTTTCGTAAAGGTTCACATATCCCAGGAAAAGGTTATTGGCTAGGTATTCCACTTTATTTGTGGGATACCCTTGTGGAGTTTCACCCTAAATTAATTTTTAATGTATTAATTTCTAATGTATTAATTTTTAATATATTATTTTTAATAATTTTAATGTGGAGTTTCATCCTAATTATACAATTAATTGTAAAACTTTGCCTTTGAATAAGTGATCTTGGACCTCTCTTTGTTGCCTTACGATTACGATATTACGGTCATGTCCCGCGAATGTGGGGATACCCTTAGCAAAGACCCTTCGGTTAAATCATCATAAAATAAATTATAGTCCCTCGGATGTTGCCTTCGAATATACAACTTTGTCCCTCGATGACCCTCCGATGTTGCCTACGGTTAAATGATGATAGTCCCTTCGAATGCTAAGGTATCCTCATAACTGTTGCCTTCAATGACCAATCGATGACCATACGATGACCCTTTTACATCCAAAGGATAAAACTACTTATTTCTCAATAATAAGGACAGTCTTACCCTCATAAGGATAGGAAATGCCCGTAAAGACCTTGGGTCGGTATAACTCTTAATTGCTGGCTCACAACTTAAAACATTTTTTTTGCACCTCACACCTTTCAAAATGCCTTTAGAAAATCACCACTTGGTATACATTCATACTAGAATCATTACCGAGTTATATTTTTCTACACAATTTTCAAAACTAAAACGGGATAACCACTTTGTATACATTCATACAAGAATCATTACAAAGTTAAATTCTCTTTTCAAAACAATTTTCCAAACAATTCACAAACACTTTTTTAGACAAAAATAATATAAGTGATCGAGCAATTAAGAGCCCATGGATAACCATGGATACAAAGGGTGCTAACACCTTCCCTTTGTATAATGTACCTCCCGAACCCAAAATCTAAATTAAGGTCTTTCCTGTTCTTTTCCACCTTTCCTTATTGGATAAAAGAAAAGTCGGTGGCGACTCTTGCTAACCGCGACATTGCGATTAAAACCACAAAAAAGTCCAGTTCACCGTATGACAGAACTGGCGACTCTGCTGGGGAAGATTTAAAAAGAGAGGTTACCTTAAAAACAAGATCACTTATTCAATTTGTCTGATTTATTTTTAAGGGATTGCTTGGGTATGTTATGCTTGAGGGAAAGATCCTACACCCGGATCTAGTGTACCTTAGGTAAGTAGCAAGAGATCATCGCGACTGTCCGGCGTATACTGGAATGGTCAAAATGATGGCTACGGTTAATGTGGCACTTTGGATGTCCTGATGTTCCTCATGTTAGTTGAGGAAATATTTGGCATTCGCGTGGTGCCATAAAAGCATTAACCAGACCTTTAGAACCCTAATTGACTCATCCTGGCCATTAGAAAGTAGTGAGATAACTGGCTTCGGTTCCGACTGGAGTTGGTTGAGACTCGATACTACACTCTTTGAGATTGGACTTTAGGGAAGCTTCGGTCAACCACTTGGTGTTGCACTGAAGTGGACTTAAGGAAAGGTCAATGATTTGAGATCCTTCTAGAACCCGGTTACTATTCTAAGACAGGTTGAACCCACCAAACTTCAGTGGGGAGGGTACTTACCTATGGAACTCATGCAAGCCTTAAAACCTAGGAATGATTGTTGTATGACTTGCTTATGCTTGTTATTTGTTTAATATCATAATATCATAACATCATAACATCATAACATCATAACATTATGACATTGCACTAATCACTTCGAGGACTTAGGGATTTAACTTGGCTCTATTTTGTAAGGCTATGGCTCCCAGGAAGACTATCCGGATAAATTTTGTAGTCATCTCTCCTCAACTCAAGGATTTAGTGTCAGAACTTCCTGATCAGGCTCAGTTCGTCAAAAAGCATGGTTCTCTCCTCGATTTGGTTACCACTGGTTTCAAATAAGATATGATGAGAGTCCTATTCCAGTTCTTCGATCCTAAACATCATTGCTTCACATTCCCAGATTATCAGTTGGTGCCCACATTAGAAGAATTTTCCCAGCTGCTTGGAATACCTATTCTTGATCAAATACCTTTCAGTGGTTTAGAAAAGATTCCGAGGTCCGAAAAAGTTGCCGCAGCTTTACACATGACAAAGTCAGATATTGAAGCTAATTGGGTAACAAGAAGTGGAGTTAAGGGTTTACTTGCCAAATTTCTGATGAATAAGGCCCGAGAATTCTTAAAAGTCATGAATGTCCATGCTTTCGAGGAGATTCTAGCATTACTAATCTATGGTTTGGTGTTATTCCCTAATCCAGATCAATTCATAGATATGAATGCTATTCAGATATTTCTCGCTCGTAACCCTGTGCCTACCTTGCTCGGCGACATTCTGCATTCCCTTCACACTCGTACTATGAAGAGGCAAGGGACTCTCATGTGCTGCATACCTTTATTATCCAGGTGGTTTATTTCGCACCTTCCTCAGTCAGTCTTGAAGAATGAGCAAAGTTTGAGATGGTCTCAAAGGATAATGTCGCTCTCCCACTCAGACATCCGTTGGTGTCCTCATTTCAAAGAAAACAATATCATCATTGACCGTTGTGGAGAATTCCCTAATGTACCACTCATGGGGATAAGAGGAGGTATTACTTATAATCCTGCTTTAGCCCTACGTCAGTTTGGTTGTGCTCGAAGAGATGGTCCACATGAAATAATTATACAAGGCGCGGTGTTTGACTATGATAACGATTCCCAAGGTCTCCGTCAAAGATTTGTGCAAGCTTGGGGCATGGTGAAAAGAAGTACTTTAGGACAGAAAAACTCTATTCCTATGGAACCTTATCTCAGATGGGTCCGCACAAGAGCTCGTGAACTTGTCATGCCATATCTGGCAGTCGGACCACTGATTGTTGAACCAGAAGCTGAAGGAGGTACTCCTCAGATCGTTCCTTATCCAGATATGCCTACCGATGTTGAAGAGTTAAAGAAGTCCTGGATCCAGTTGAGAGAGGAAAGGGATACTTTTGAAGCCCAGTTCTGTGCTACAAGGAAGAAGGTGTTAGAGCTCACCGGCCAGCTTAATGAGGAACGAAGACTCAATACATATCTTCGCCCAAAAAGAAGCCGTCCCTGGGAGACCTGAGCTTTTATTGTATTTTACTTCTTATTATAATGAATATTAATCAAATATTATTAATAAAAGTGGCTTTCTTTTTTGGTAGTTTATGCAAAATTAAATTCCAAAAGTCCTTGAAAACATTTCATACATTGCATAGCATAACATGACATTGCATAACAGGTACTCTAAAAGGATCAGTATTCTCACGGTTTTCCTTCAAACAGAAAAATGGACCTCGAACAAACTGTCAAAGATCTCCAGGCTCAGAATGCTCAACTCCAGGAGATGATCTTGAACTTATCCAAGGGGCAGGAGGAACTGAAGACTCTCTTGCTCAAGAAGAAAAAGGACAAGAAATCTGTGAGGCACATTAACCCGGGAAGAAGGCAGTTTACGAAGATCAATATGACTTTAGCACAAGCACTGCAGGGTATGCTAAAAGTAAATTTAATTACCCTCAGAGATCCTCCTGCAAAACCCAACACTACTTCTCCTCGTTATAATCCCAACGCCAGGTGTGCCTATCACTCCGATAGCCCCGGGCATGATACGAATGATTGCTGGTCGCTGAAGAACAAGATTCAGGATATGATCGACGCTGGGGAATTTGAATTTGATCCTCTGGATATTCCTAATGTCATCACTGCTCCTATGCCCGATCATGACAAGACTGTTAATGCTGTAGAAGATGTGAATAGCGATTGCAACTTGGATAATTGGAAGGCTGAAGACACTATTCCAACTTCCTTTAGTCAGGAGTAATTGTTTGTTGTTTATTCAATGTATCAAATTTGGTTAAATGTTTTGTCATTCTCATAAGCATATTCATATTCAATAAATCAATGGACTTTTTGCATTCAAATATTGCGCTCTTTATCTTTCCTGTCATTTTTCAAATAAGCTATGCTTTCTTGCACACACTCACGTAACAAATTGCGTATCCACATCCACTCTGGATCCTGTTGATAATAGTTCTGCTACTGTTCATTATGACTTCGAAAATCCGATCTACCAAGCCGAAGATGGAAGTGAGGAAGATTGTGAAGTACCTGAAGAACTTGCCAGACTGTTACTGAAAGAAGAAAGGACTGTACAGCCGCATGAGGAGTCAATTGAAACTGTCGATCTGAGTACTAAAAGTAGACAAGAAGTCAGAAGCCTCTTGGGGAACTTGAATTACATTGCCCGGTTTATATCCTACTTGACTGCTACTTGCAAACCTATCTTCAAATTACTGAGGACAGTCAAGAGATGATGAATGTCAGGAAACTTTTGATAAAATCAAGAAGTGTCTCCAAGAACCTCCAATTCTGACACCACCAGTTGAAGGAAGACCTCTAATCATGTATTTGACCGTGTTAGAAAATCCAATGAGGTGTGTTGGGGCAACATGACGAGTCTGGTCGAAAAGAGCATGCCTTATACCGCCTTAGCAAAAGGTACCGACTGTGAAACAAGATACTCATAGCTCGAGAAAGCTTGCTGCGCTTTGGCTTGGGCTGCTCGCCGACTAAGACAGTACATGTTGAATCATACCACTTTATTGATTTCTAAGATGGGTTCTATCAAATATCTATTCGAGAAACTTGTTGTCTCCTGAAAGAGTTATCACTGATAATAGTGCTAATTTGAACAACAAGATGGTTACTGAACTCTGCACGCGGTTCAAAATAAAACACTCTAATTCTTCTCCGTACCGGCCAAGGATGAACGGCGCCGTGGAGGCTGCTAACAATGTCCAGAAGCTTATACAAAAGATGACAGTAATGTACAAAGACTGGCATGAGATGTTACCATTTGCTTTTCATGACTATCGCACTTCAGTACGCACTTCGACAGGGGCAGCTCCGTTCTCTTTAGTCTATGGAATGGAAGCCATCTCACCAGTGGAAGTTCAGGTTCCCTCGCTAAGAATCATGAAAGAGGCGGGCTTAGATGAAGAGGAACGGATTCAGACTCGACTCGATCAGATAAATTTGATGGATGAGAAGAGACTTGCGGCTGTATGTCACGGGCAGATATATCAGAAGCGCATGACCAGGGCATTCAACAAAAAGGTCAAGAGACAAGTGTATCAAATTGGCGACTTGGTAATCAAGTGTATCGTGCTACCGCAAACTGATCCCAGAGGCAAATGGACTCCCACGTACAAAGGGCCATTTGTAGTTAAGAAGGTATTCTCTGGTGGAGCCATGATACTTGCTACAGTGGATGGCGAAGATTTCCCGCATCCCGTGAACGCGGACATAGTTAAAAAATACTACGCATGAAAAAGACCCGCTAGATCGACGTATCTAGGCAAAAGTAAGGGCATCCCGGCGAACCAAAAGGGTTCGGGCAAAAATTAGGGATATGTATAAAAAAATGTACACCCGGCAAGTCAAAAACCTGAAAAGGTGGCTTGGGCAAAAAAGGGTATCCTGGTGGGCTGAAAACCTGAAAAGGCGGTCCAGGTAAAAATTAGGGATTAAAGCGTATGACTATGTCCCGTTCTCAGTCAACTTTCATCCAAGTTCGAGGCACTGACCAAGCCAATCACTTCTATCCGACAGCAGGGGATGAGATGCTTGAAGACATAATGGCAGTAGTAGACTTAAAATCAATAGGACTTTTTCTGCATAGCTTTCTCTTTGTTTTTGACAATTTCCTCTTACTAGGATTTCTGTCTCCTTGTACACAAATTGCCTGTTTATAGGCCTTCTTTCAAAAATCAATACAACCCTCTTTCAAAAAAAGATGCTTTTGTTTTTTACTTTTCTGTTTTGGTTGCGTAAATGTCCATTGATTTAATTTGAATTAATATGTGCATTTGAATATGATCAATGTTTATCAAAAATACGTACATATAATAGCAATAGCAATTACTACAAGACTTCGGGATCGAGGATAAGGTCTAATCATGCTTCCAATGAATCCACTACCAATTCTCTTCCCCCAGCAAGCCTGTTTTTCCCCAGAAGAAGTTGGCAGTATTCCCCGGCACAGCCAGCTATTCCCCAACAGAGGTCGGCATCATCAGACAGATTGATCATCTCATCCATCCCCAGCCAGGCTCTGTTGAATATCTCTACCATCAGACAGAAATCAGAACCCCCAGCCGAGAGAGGGTCCTCAATACGAATATCTCCAATCAGTAGATGGGGATTTATTTTCCCCAGTAGAGTCCCCAAGCAGAACTTCTCATACGCATAACTCATTCATTACATCATTTCACAGCATACGCATGCATACAACATTCGCATTTATTTTCGAAAGCATAAAACATCTCATGCATCATGACATAGCATAAAGCTAACTTTTCTTTGCAGGTTAATTATCCTCCTGATATAGTCAAAGTAAAAGGCTCATTCAGGCAGACGCCTTTATCAATCACAGACAAGATTCAGATACATATTCCAGATGCAAGTCATGGGGACATTCATTCTGACAACACTTCGATATCCTCCTAGCGATGGCATCTTTAAGCCTATCCCAGACATTTATTGCAAGTACAACGTATACAGATACAGCCTAACATACGGTTCATTCTGATTCAGCTCAACATATGACTCCTTCAACTCAGATACGATCTAGCATACGATCCATTCTGACCTTCGACAACTCAGAGACGATCTAATGTATGATCCATTCTGACCTTCAACAACTCAGATACGATCTAGCGTACGATCCATTCTGACCTTCTTCAACTCAGATACGATCTAACGGACGATCCATTCTGACCCTCAACAACTCAGATACGATCTAGCGTACGATCCATTCTGACCTTCTTCAACTCAAGTACAGTCTAATGCACGACCAAGTTAGACCTTCATCTGACCAGATGCTACCTTCGGACAGGTACATTTCTGGATGGTAGTCCAGTATACGGCTACTCCCTTTCCCAGATGCTACCTTCGGACAGGTACATTTCTGGATGGT
Organism: Lathyrus oleraceus; assembly: GCF_024323335.1. Classification (NCBI taxonomy): domain Eukaryota; kingdom Viridiplantae; phylum Streptophyta; class Magnoliopsida; order Fabales; family Fabaceae; genus Lathyrus; species Lathyrus oleraceus. The sequence goes on from NC_066580.1 coordinate 363,243,687, forward strand.
AGTCCAGTATACGGCTACTCCCTTTCCCAGATGCTACCTTCGGACAGGTACATTTCTGGATGGTAGTCCAGTATACGGCTACTCCCTTTCCCAGATGCTACCTTCGGACAGGTACATTTCTGGATGGTAGTCCAGTATACGGCTACTCCCTTTCCCAGATGCTACCTTCGGACAGGTACATTTCTGGATGGTAGTCCAGTATACGGCTACTCCCTTTCTCAGATGCTACCTTCGGACAGGTACATTTCTGAATGGTAGTTTAGTATACGGCTACTCCCTTTCCCAGATGCTACCTTCGGACAGGTACATTTCTGGATGGTAGTCCAGTATACGGCTACTCCCTTTCCCAGATGCTACCTTCGGACAGGTACATTTCTGGATGGTAGTCTAGTATACGGCTACTCCCTTTCCCAGATGCTACCTTCGGACAGGTACATTTCTGGATGGTAGTCCAGTATACGGCTACTCCCTTTCCCAGATGCTACCTTCGGACAGGTACATTTCTGGATGGTAGTCCAGTATACGGCTACTCCCTTTCCCAGATGCTAACTTCGGACAGGTACATTTCTGGATGGTAGTCTAGTATACGGCTACTCCCTTTCTCAGATGCTACCTTCGGACAGGTACATTTCTGGATGGTAGTCCAGTATACGGCTACTCCCTTTCTCAGATGCTACCTTCGGACAGGTACATTTCTGAATGGTAGTCTAGTATACGGCTACTCCCTTTCCCAGATGCTACCTTCGGACAGGTACATTTCTGGATGGTAGTCCAGTATACGGCTACTCCCTTTCCCAGATGCTACCTTCGGACAGGTACATTTCTGGATGGTAGTCCAGTATACGGCTACTCCCTTTCCCAGATGCTACCTTCGGACAGGTACATTTCTGGATGGTAGTCCAGTATACGGCTACTCCCTTTCCCAGATGCTACCTTCGGACAGGTACATTTCTGGATGGTAGTCCAGTATACGGCTACTCCCTTTCCCAGATGCTACCTTCGGACAGGTACATTTCTGGATGGTAGTCTAGTATACGGCTACTCCCTTTCTCAGATGCTACCTTCGGACAGGTACATTTCTGGATGGTAGTCCAGTATACGGCTACTCCCTTTCTCAGATGCTACCTTCGGACAGGTACATTTCTGAATGGTAGTCTAGTATACGGCTACTCCCTTTCCCAGATGCTACCTTCGGACAGGTACATTTCTGGATGGTAGTCCAGTATACGGCTACTCCCTTTCCCCGATGCTACCTTCGGACAGGTACATTTCTGGATGGTAGTCCAGTATACGGCTACTCCCTTTCCCGGATGCTACCTTCGGACAGGTACATTTCTGGATGGTAGTCCAGTATACGGCTACTCCCTTTCCCAGATGCTACCTTCGGACAGGTACATTTCTGGATGGTAGTCCAGTATACAGCTACTCCCTTACTCAGATGCTACCTTCGGACAGGTACATTTCTGAATGGTAGTCTAGTATACGGCTACTCCCTTACTCAGATGCTACCTAGTGCACGGTACATTTCTGAAGTGTAGTCTAGTGTACGACTACTCCCTTTTACCATCAGATTCAGCCTACTGGACGGCTCATTCTGCAACTCAGATTCGATTTAATGTACGATCCATTCTGAGCTCCAGCAACTCCAATACGGTCTAACGTACGACCCATTCGGATCCTCAACTACTCAGATGCTACCTAGTGTACGGTACATTTCTGAAGTGTAGTCTAGTGTACGACCACCCCTTTCATCATCAGATTCAGCCTAACGGACGGCTCTCTCTTCAACTCAGATACGATCTAGCGTATGGTCCATTCTAATCCTTTATCCCCAACAGCATTTGACACACTCCGACTCCCCAGCGAAGTCGGCAGCCTAATGGATGACTCATTATTCAGTCTAATGTACGACCCAGTGTGGCACCCATGTCTTCAAATTGGCCTGATGTACGGCTCGATCTGAAGCTTTCGTCATCAAACCTCCCGGATGGCATCTTTAAGCCCATCTCCATCAAGACCAACTGTCGATTCTCAAGTCCAAATTTTTGGGGCATTCTAGTGTTCAATAATCTTCCACCTCCAGACCACGAATGGCATACACGCCATCCTAACTCTCTCGGTTCAAGAATATTGAACAGGGGCAGCTGTCATACCCCAAAAATTACCCATCATTTTTCCTAAAAAAAAAAAAAAAAAAAAAAAAAAAAAAAAAAAAATTTAATTAATTAATTAATTAATTAATTAAATAATTAAAATAAATAAATAAATAAAATATAACAAATTATTTTGGACTTGGGTCTCCCTCATTCCAAGCCCATTACCCACAAAATTAGTCTATAAATACTGAAGTTTCAGTAGAGGAAAAGGACAGGGGGAGTTAGACTTGGAGTTTACACTGGGAGATTCACTGGAGAAAGAAGGAAGAGAAGCAAAATACTCTGAGGTTTCCTTGGAACAAAACCTTGAGGAAAAAGAAAGAGAGAGAACAGAGAAGGACGGATAGAAACTTTGGCATAGGAACCCTGCCAACCCGGAGAATTCAGAGTAAAGAAATCCGGAAAGCAGCCCATCTGCACCGAAGCCACCGCCGCCCAATTCCCGCCGCCTAACTCATTCCGATACCACAAGTGATCAACCCCTTCAACCTTGAATTGGCAAACAGGTTTGCGTATCTCTATTGTTTATACTTTCAATTGGCCATATTTGCATATATAATGCATCATGATTAAATGTTGATATATAATTTGCTTTCGTATGTGAATTTAAATATGCCTGAATACCCTGAATGTTTGACCATGCTGTTCCTGTGATTAAATGCCATAAAAATTCAAGGTTCCTAACATGGGGCTGTTTTCAAATTCAAAATCCGTGGCCGCTCGCTAGCACATCGCTAGGCGAGCCTGGGGCGAATATTCGCCTGGCCTTCGCTAGGCGAAGCAGAGGCGAACGAGACAGTAGCTGACTTTTCTATTCTGTTTTTTTTTTATGTTTTATCATAGCCATGCATTATTCATCCTATCCTATTTATTGTTGTGATATTTCTCCGGTGTAATCTTCGATTGCACCCTGATTTGGTGTTCTGACATGTCTCTTTTTTTGAGTTTCGTAAAGGTTCACATATCCCAGGAAAAGGTTATTGGCTAGGTATTCCACTTTATTTGTGGGATACCCTTGTGGAGTTTCACCCTAAATTAATTTTTAATGTATTAATTTCTAATGTATTAATTTTTAATATATTATTTTTAATAATTTTAATGTGGAGTTTCATCCTAATTATATAATTAATTGTAAAACTTTGCCTTTGAATAAGTGATCTTGGACCTCTCTTTGTTGCCTTACGATTACGATATTACGGTCATGTCCCGTGAATGTGGGGATACCCTTAGCAAAGACCCTTCGGTTAAATCATCATAAAATAAATTATAGTCCCTCGGATGTTGCCTTCGAATATACAACTTTGTCCCTCGATGACCCTCCGATGTTGCCTACGGTTAAATGATGATAGTCCCTTCGAATGCTAAGGTATCCTCATAACTGTTGCCTTCAATGACCAATCGATGACCATACGATGACCCTTTTACATCCAAAGGATAAAACTACTTATTTCTCAATAATAAGGACAGTCTTACCCTCATAAGGATAGGAAATGCCCGTAAAGACCTTGGGTCGGTATAACTCTTAATTGCTGGCTCACAACTTAAAACATTTTTTTTGCACCTCACACCTTTCAAAATGCCTTTAGAAAATCACCACTTGGTATACATTCATACTAGAATCATTACCGAGTTATATTTTTCTAAACAATTTTCAAAACTAAAACGGGATAACCACTTTGTATACATTCATACAAGAATCATTACAAAGTTAAATTCTCTTTTCAAAACAATTTTCCAAACAATTCACAAACACTTTTTTAGACAAAAATAATATAAGTGATCGAGCAATTAAGAGCCCATGGATAACCATGGATACAAAGGGTGCTAACACCTTCCCTTTGTATAATGTACCTCCCGAACCCAAAATCTAAATTAAGGTCTTTCCTGTTCTTTTCCACCTTTCCTTATTGGATAAAAGAAAAGTCGGTGGCGACTCTTGCTAACCGCGACATTGCGATTAAAACCACAAAAAAGTCCAGTTCACCGTATGACACCTGGTGATCTCAAACCACTCACAAGGAGTCCCACCCAAAGGCAAGGGGAAACAAGATGCTTAATGATCCTTGAGGCAAGGCAAATGCAATGTTATGATACCATGAGGGATCTTAGGGACAAATTGGGGTCTTTCAAAGATTCCGGTGACATTTGCAGATTTCAAAAACTTAACCAAAATACACGATCCATACATCATTGGAAAGTTGGGGTGATGTACATCACCCCTGTACCATTGGTTTCTCCTCTAGATCCTCGTAGAGAGAGAAATCAGAGAGACACAATCATGGTGTTCATACTGAACTTCATGGATTTCAACAATTGAGCCCTCAAAACAATTGCCTCTATGAAGAGGACTTCAGCCAACACAATATCCAAGCAAATAGATCAAGAAATAGTGAGTTTCGAAGAAAAAACCAGTTGGAGAGAACCTTTGAATTATGGTGATCTGAGCTTGCTTCCTTGCTTCCTTTGGCCAAACAGAGCTTCAATGGATTATGAGAGAGAGTTCTAGGAACTTTAGATCTAGAAATTCGACCAGATTTAGTTGAATTTGAGATCTGAGAAATTTGAATGAAAATGAAAAAGTTCCTTTGGTGAGAGGTTTGGTTTTCAATTCAGCAGCATTTCAGGTTGATTCATCGATGGAAATTGAATGGAATGATGCTTCTATTTATAGATGGAGAGGCAAGGCAAGTGTGATCAAACTCATGTGCATGAAATTGGATCCTCCATGCATGGGCCTGTACAGGCTCATGGAGGGCCCAAAAGCAAGTGCAAATGCAAGCTGATATCATGCCAAATTTAAATGGACGTGTACTCTGAGCTGCAATGGCTTGTGCATGGAAATTTAACATGAAATCCATAATTGGTCATAAAACCTCAAGTCTTCGAAAATGCCATTTTCCAAATCCAAACATGAGCATGTGGGTAATGGTTGGAAAGGTCTTGATGTAAGGAACAAATGTGATGTTGGGAAAAAATCCATTTGAAGTGTGGAAATTAGTGAATTTTGAGTTTAAAGTGTAAGGTGCAAAACAGGCAAAGGTGAGGTTTCCAAATTTGGCCAATGTTCAAGCCCCTCTGTTTTGATGATGCAAACCTCAAATGAAAAAACCTCCAACATCAAAGTTGTATATATTTTCAATCAAATTAAAATGGACTTAAATTTTTCATCATTTAGATCTATGATGAAAGAGTTATGGGCACTTGAAGTTGGACTTTTTTGCCTTTCAATGCATTTGGTCCAAAGTGACCTATAATGTATTGTATTATCACATGAATTTCCTTTGAGATTTTGAAATTTTATTCATCATAACATTTCAAGTATACATCTTAAGCTTTCCAATTCATTTGATACCACCTCAAAATCATAAAAAACGAATGAGTTATGTTCTTGGAAAGTTGACCCAAAATTAGGGTTTCAGTCAAAATGACCTATAATGTCTTGGAATGGCTGATTACCTTCCAAGCTTCAAATTGTGATGAACATGAAAGTTGTTCATATTGTCCTTAAGAAAATTTTTTCTTTTGGGATCATCTCCATTTGACCAACACATAAAAAGTTAGGTGTCAGTGCATTTCAAAATAATCAGATGGATTGATTGATCAACTTCTCAAGTCCACAACTCATATCTTGATGAATTGATGATTGAGGACACTCCAATAAGCTCAAATATGCATGAAATTATGAATTAGAGAACTTCCCTTGATTGTATTTGACCATGGGTTGAGGTTGCTTCAAGAGCAAGGCATTGTGGATGGTAAGATGAACTAGGGTTTCCTTGGGGAACCAACCCCAAACCTTTTAACTTGCTTTGATTAAAATGATGAATTGAGATGCTAGGGAGGCATATTTGATGGATGAGAGCTTTGGGAACCATTTCCATGTTTGCTTTCCTCTTTTCTTGGCCCTATCTTTTCACCCATGATCTCCTTGAAGCTTTTGACCTTGTGATTGCTCAAGCTATAAACAAAAGATTTTAGTGACATATTTTTATGCTTTTGGTTAGTAAACAAAATAAGAAAAGAAATAATATACAATTCAAGCATGCTTGGTGATCTCAAACCACTCACAAGAGGTCCACCCAAAGGTAAGGGGTACCAAGATGCTTATGATCCTTGAGGCAATGCAAATGCAATGTTGTGATGCCATGAGGGATCTTAGGGTCAAAATTGGGTTCCTACATCTCCCACTGGAAATTGCATTGGTTTCTTTATCCTTCCTCGTGCTGAAACTACTACCATACTTCTTACTGGTTGACGCCTCCTCTTTTGACGAACGTCTTTCACGGACCCCCTCTTCAAGTCTCATCCCCATGTTTACCATTTCGGTAAAATCACTGGGGGAACTGGAGATCATTCGTTCATAATAAAATGAACTCAGGGTTTTCAAGAAGATTTTTGTCATCTCTTTCTCCTCCAAAGGAGGAGTGATCTGGGTAGCCAACTCCCTCTATCTTTGCGCATACTCTTTGAATGTCTCTTTATATTTTTGAGACATGGACCTCAATTGGTCCCTATCCGGTGCCATATCCACATTGTACTTGTATTGCTTCACAAAAGCCTCACCTAGGTCATTGAAAGTGTGGATGCTTGCACTATCTAACCCCATATACCAACGGAGTGCAGCACTTGTCAGGCTATACTGGAAGTAGTGAATCAGCAAATGGTCATTATCTGTCTGAGTTGGCATCTTGCGGGCATACATCACAAGATGACTGAGCAGACAAGAGTTCCCCTTGTACTTCTCAAAGTCAGACACTTTGAATTTCACTAGGATTTTTACATTGGGTACCAAGCACAAACCAGCAACACTCTTCCCAAACAGATCTTTGCCTCTCAGGGTTTTCAATTCCTTGTACAACTCAAGAAATTGGTCCTTCATTTCATCCATCTATTCCTAAACGTCTGGGCCCTCAGACGGCTCAGAATGATAGATGGTATCCTATATGCGAGGCAAAGTGTGCAGAACTGGAGGTGGCACGGACATGACCGGGCTAGATGTCGGCATGGAAGCAAAGGTAGGCGCAAAGCCTGTGGGTACAAAGTTGGGCGGCATTCCCCATGGGAATCCGATAGGCAATTTCGGTGCGAAGTGGGCGGTGGCAGCAGGAACGGTAGAGGTAACCACTTCAGAAATAACTGTCCTCGGGGGAGGAGTTGCAGGTGTTGGAGAAGCTTGGCTTTGAGCAGCAAGGACTGACTCCATCATGGCAGTCAGTCGGGCAATCTCGTCCTTCAGTTCCCGGTTCTCTTGCTCAAGATGCTCCATAATTCTTGGATGATTAGCTCTGGTGTTGTACCGGTGAGTCAGCTTGGCTAAAGCACAGAAGAACACCAATCAGACACCTAGCAAAAACCTGCTTATCCAAATGATGCATGAAATGCAATGCTGGATTATTATTTTTCATTTTCCAATGAACTTACTATATCATTTTCAAATATATATAATTTGAATGGCAATTGCAATAATTTGATATGAGTACAATTTCAGAAACCAAAATAAAAAGATACAAGAGAAAAGGAGACTAGTCATCCTAAGGATCCCTAACAACAATGTCAGAAGATCTGGCTGAAGGCGCATACTTCCTTCGAATACGACGAATCTCGGTCTCAAAATAAGCCTTCATCTGAGTCTTCTCGAGGACAAGCTGGTCAACAATCTTCTTCCAAGCAACGGATGGCTGAGGCGTGCTAGAAGATGAAACCTCTGGCTCTCTCTGTCTCTTCGTCACTCGGTCTTCAAGTAGCTCAATTAGTGCACCTTTGTCCTTAGACTCCAGTAGCAACTCTTCATGCTTCTTGCTCAAAGCAAGGAAACACTCTTTCTACACATCATTCTCTTGCTTCATCTTGAGGAGCGCATCATCCAACTCCTTTACATCTTGGTTACGGAGAGTTAATGGCTCAACCACAACCATAGACATAGGTCTTTCACAAGGATAAGGCATCTTCAACTCCATAGATCTCTTCTTCACCCAAAGAGTGTAAGCCTCCAAAGATACACAATTGCACGGACTAAGCTCGGATCTTCATTTACTATGCACATTATGCCAAGCATGCACAATCTTCTGCTTCAAATGTTAGGGATCTTTACCCTCTTGATAGAAAAGACCTTCTAACAACATGTTATTAGGTTTGTCTCTCAAGGGGAACGCAAGTTGACGACGAGCCAAAGCAGGGTTGTAGCTGATTCCTCCTTGTGTACCAATGAGAGGCACATTAGAGAATTCACCATAACTATCAATAATCTCCAAGCTACTTAAGGACGGATCATACCAAACTATATCATCATTAGTGAGAGACATAAGTCTCTGAGACCATCTTAGACATTGTTGGTTCTCCATAAAAGGAGGTGTCTGAGGCAAGTGCGAAATAAACCACTTGTACAAAAGAGGAGTACAACAGACAATCGTTCCACCACCTTTAGAATTCCTTAGATGCAAAGAAAAATACATATCACCCAAAAAAGTAGGCACATGATTCCTAATCAAGAAAAGTCTAATGGTGTTAACATCAACAAAACCGCCAATGTTAGGGAACAAAGCTAATCCATAGATGAGAAACACAAAGATAGCTTCAAAAGCGTCCGCACTACCAGCTTAAGCAAGAGTGGTAGCTTCCTTGATGAGGAAAACAAATGGCAACCCAAACAATCCTTCTTTCTTCACCCAATGAGCCTATATCTCAGACTTCTTCAAGTGAAGAGCTTCAGCAATAATACTAGATCGGGGAATCTCCTCCAATCCACTAAAAGGCTGTCTACTAGAACCATGTATCCCCAAAAGATGAGAATACTCCTCCAATGTAGGCACAAGTTGAAAATATGGGAAAGTGAAACAATGGTAGAGAGGATCATAGAACTGCACCAACACACTCAAAAGTCCTTCAACTACATCAGCAGTCAAGATGGACATAAGCTTCCCATGACGTTGTTTGAAGTCCAAGGGATCTAATGCAAAAGATGCTAGCTTCCTTAACTCTTTCAAGTCTGGACATCTGAAAATGTACTTCTTAGTGTTCCTTCGTCCACAATCCATGGTCTAAAAATATTTGCAAATGATACCTTAGTTCCTTGAAATTTTGTGTGATGAACGTTATGATGCGCATGAATGCATGAATGCAACAATCACAAATAAGGGATCACACACAAGGAAAACAAAGGTCAAGGGATGAATCAAGTCACTGTCAAGATCAATCATCCATTTTGGTGGATTATGGTTTACACCTTATCAACACCCAAGTTCCATTAATATTGACAAGACTTGATTGGATCAACCAAGAATCAAGGGTTTGTTGCAAGTCACGAGCATGGATTCGGGGTAAGAACCATCCCAAAGGAGTGAACTAAGGATAAAAACCTATAGATCATGTTGTAAAAAGTTCCCAGAGTCTTTATTCCATCTATCAAATAATGCAGGTTAAGATGACTGACTCATCGACCCATAATATTCTCAAGAGAAACTCGTCTTAGTGTAATATCGCGTAACAACTATTATCAAGTCTACACTTGAATAGTTTTCGCATTACATCCTAAATAGGCCAAGAGGGGTTAGGTGTTCTAAGGTCCAAATTGATTGAATTGAAAAGATCTACAAATTTTATGTTGAATATTTTGTCATTTGTATTTTTCATCATTGAGACAGAAGGGCTTGAACTTTGGCCAATTTTGAAAATCTCACATATGCATGTTTTGCACCCTACACTTCATGTCCAATTTTCATCAATTTCCAGGGCACAATTGGAGTTTTGATCAACATAACAAATTATCCTGATGCAATAAGCTTTCCAACCATTACTCATAAGGTGGTGTTCCTATTTTTAACATGGAATTTTCGAAGGCTTGAACCTAATAGTGCATTTTTTGAAAATCATTTAAATTGCCTTGGATGAGCTAATACAGTCCAATCTGCACGTCCATTTTGCTTTCATCATGCATCAGCTTTCAATTCCACTTGGAATTGGGCCCTCCATGCGCCTGTACAGGCCCACGCATGGAGGCCCTTTCCATTCATGCAAGCATTTTGATCATGCATTTCAGCTTGCTTCTCCTATAAATACAAGGCCAATGCTCTTCATTTCTTCAACCTTAAGGCGCCCCAATAGCTGCTAAACTGAAATCCCAACCATCATTAAAGGAACTAGCTCTCTTTTCTTCAAATTTTTCAGATCATCCACTTCTAATTTCTCTCCATATCGAGATGTAGAATGGATTTGAGTCGTACAGGGGTGATGTACATCACCCAAACTCTAGATTGATGCCTGGATCGAGCCTTTTGGTTACCTTTTTCATTTCTGCAATTTTTGACTTGGCCGGAGTTTGGCCGGAGAAGACGGTGGCGCTGGTCACCGTCTGGTCTCTAGATTTCATCAGAACCGTCCATTCATGTTTCCAGATTCAATCTCACGCGTCCAACCTTATGACTTATTTAATGGCTTGGTGTGTTGCGTTTGACTAGCGTGTATGGTGAACACGCGCTTCTTAGCCGTGTGATGATCCACGTCAATTAATGAATCATCATCAGACGGCTCACGCTTTTTCCAATTTCTATTATTCTTATTTTATTTTCCTTTTATTAATTTTATTCCATTTCATTTTAAAAATTCATATCTCTCTCATTATTGTTCCAAAAATTATGGGACCAATTTCATTCTTCTCCTTTTAATTTCTACTTTGTAAAACTGATTTTTAATATTTTCTATTTTGTCATTTGATATTTTTTAGTAATTTTCTCTTTTCTGGATATTTTTAATTCATTTAAAATAGTTTTTGATATTCAAAAAATACAAAAATATTTTCCTAACCTCTTTGAATGATGATGGATCTATGAAAAATATTCTCATCAATTTATTAATTGATTTGAGATTTATTTGAGATTTATTTGAGATTTTAATTCAATTAGGTTATTTTTATGCATTTTTAATTGATTTAAAATAGTTTCTGACTTTTAAAAATACTGAAATTTATTGTCAATACTTTGTTTGACCATGTTGAACTTGGGATATTTCACTTGGACATTTTCAAAGTTGATTTGAAGTGAGTTTGAAGTTTGACCTTTCTTTATTATTTTAATTCAAGTTTTATTTTAATATTAAAAAATGCCAAAAATATTTTATTTGTTTCTTGACTTCTAATCTTCATTTTGCTTCTATTTTCTATTGTTTGACCCTAATATTCTCTATCTTTGGTCAATGCTTGTTGATTATCTCATTCCATTTCCATTAATGCTCTTTAATTCTTTTTTTTTCTTTTTGAACAATGAGTTAAAGATTGGTGGTTAGCATTGATACATGGAGGTTTAATCTTTGTAGGTGCTTAATTGGCTGCATTATATGGTAAAACACTAGCTGGTTACTAATGTCTTGACTGATGTCATGACATGGTATGTATGTGTGACTGCATTGTAGGTTAGAATATCTAACTGTACTCTGATGTCTTGACTGATGTCATGACACACTTGAGTAGTTACTGCAGGATTAGCTAATACAGGATTTATTGAATGTCAAACTGGAGACTGTGACATTCATCCCTGTCAGCAGCTACTGAGGAATAGAACAGTTGGTGTTCTGTTAGAGCTCAGTATTCATTTGCAGTCTGGTTATCAAGGAAGAACCAGACCTGGCACAAGACCTACTGTATGAATGTCAAACTGGATGTTATGACATTCATCATGGACAGTATATACTGAATAATAGACAGAGTGGTGTTCTGCTACACTTCAGTATGTTTCTTAGTTTGTTCTTCAAGAGGATAAAAGAACTAACTTAAGGCCAAATGTGTAAATGTCATATTGGATACTTTGACATTTATTAATGTAAGTTGTTATTGTAGTATGGTCATTGTGGTCATGTACAGGTCAGCAAAATTGTACAGTCTGTTTTCTGGAAAAACAGACTCAGCATATGGACCTTGATGTCTAGTTGAATGTCGTGACATTCATTCCTGACACCATATGCTATATTGTAGGTTGTTCAGTTTTCTGTTTCAGCTTTTTCTTAGGCTATTCTTCAAGAAGTCAACAGCTTAGAGAAAAACCAGGAAATCAACAACCAAGTTACATTTAATGAACCTAACAGATAGCCTATTTGTTAGTAACCTAGATATTGAATTTACGGGAACTCGCGTGACCTTAAATTCAGGAGAATACAAGTGCAAAAGCCCAGGGTACTGCAATATAAAAGGAAGGCGTTCCTTCATTCAGTTTCGGGGATTTTTGAGGCGTGAAGATTTTGTGTGTCCATCATACTTCACAGTTGTATTTTTGTGAGTCTTGTATTAGACGTATCTTGTAAGCCAAGCCATTATCAAGTAGATGATTGCTGTGGCATAGGGTGTTAATTAAGTTGTAAGTGTTGTGTCGCTCAAAGCTTTTAAGCGTGAGTGCTGTGTATCTTGATTAAAGCTGTGAAGCACAATCAAGAGTTGTTTGAAGTGTGACTTCAAAGTGTCTTTAATATTGATTAAAGGTAGTAATCACTGAGGTGATTGAGGGGGAGTGAGTAGGAACTCTGATCTTAGTGTAAGATTGAAATTGCATTGGGTAGGGATTAAGTGATAAGTTGTAAACGGGTGAGTTTAGCTTTGAATTGATACTACTAATAGTGGATTTCCTCCCTGGCTTGGTAGCCCCCAGATGTAGGTCATGTTGGACTGAACTGCGTAAACAATTACTTGTGTTATTTACTGCACTTACGTTTAAGTTCTGCATAATTCCTGTCTGTGCAGAATTGGATGTCATAACAACCCGTGTGACATCTAAAGTCTGATAACTAGAATTTCAATTGGCATCAGAGCAGGCACCCTGCCTGTGATATTCTGGGTGAGATCTAGGGAAGTTACTTTCTAGTACCATGGACAAGGATATAGGACACTCAAATAGACCACCCATGTTGGATGGCTCTAATTATGATGACTGGAAGCCTCGTATGATAGCCTTCTTAAGGTCTCTAGATAGCAAATTCTGGAGAGCTGTCAACAAAGGATGGGAACATCCAATGAGGACAGGTGAAGATGGAGTCAAGGTGCAGATTCCTGAAGAAGAGTGGGACAAGGAGCAAGAGGCATTAGCTCTTGGAAATTCCAAGGCCTTGAATGCATTGTTCAATGGAATCAGTAAGAACATCTTCAGGCTGGTGCACCACTGTGAACTAGCTAAGGAAGTTTGGGATACCCTCAAGGTAACTCATGAAGGTACTTCCAAGGTGAAGATGTCCAAACTTCAGATGTTGACCACCAAGTTTGAAAATCTGAGGATGAAAGAGGATGAAACTATTCATGACTTTCACATGAATATTCTTGAAATTGCAAACACCTCTTGTGGACTAGGTGAGAAAATGGCTGAAGAGAAACTTGTAAGAAAGATTCGCAGGTCCTTGCCTAAGATATTTGCTATGAAGGTCACAGCCATAGAGGAGGCACAGGACATCTGCAATATGAAGGTGGATGAGCTCATTGGTTCTCTCCAAACCTCTGAAATGGGCTTGTATGAGAATACTGAAAAGAAGAACAAAAGCGTAGCTTTTGTATCTAATGCTGAAGAAGAGTTAGAAGCAGGATATACTGAAGATGATGAAAGTGTATCAGTAACCTTAACCATGCTTGGGAGACAGCTTAACAAGCTCATAAAGGAATTTGATCAATAGGGTAGACCGAATGTCAAGAACGTTCCGTCTGACATAAGAAAAAGATCAACTTCTGAAGAAAAGTTTAACCAAGGCAAGGGAATCCAGTGCCATGGATGTGAAGGATATGGTCATATTAAGGCTGACTGCCCTACCTTTCTCATAAGGCAAAGGAAACGGCTATCTGTCACCTGGCCAGAAGAAGACACTGAGAGTGAATCTGAAGGAGAATCTGCCAAACATGTCACTGCTCTGACCAGTGTCTGTGCCTCAGAGGATAACTCAAGTGGAGATGAGCTCACCTTGGATGAACTTGCTGCCTCATATAAATAACTATGTGTTAAAAGTGCAGAAGTTTGTATCCAAGGAGAAAAGCATAAGAAACTCATCAAAGAGCTAGAAGCTGAGAAACTAGAGCAGCTGAAAGTCATAGAGGGTCTAAAGAGTGAGATTTCTTTGCTGACCTCTAAGCTAGACCAAATGACCAAATCCATCAAAATGTTGAATAAGGGATCTGACACCGTGGAAGAGATCCTGAAGATAGGACAGAAGTCTGGAACCTTATCTGGTTTAGGCTCTGGGAAAAGATCCTCAGCTAAACGCAAACGCCCAAAGGCTAGAGTTCAGAAATCCCAAGGGAAGTCACATCCAATGTCTCAACATCGAGGACCCAGAATGAGCAATCATCAGAAGAAGAAATTCAAGAGATGGAGATGTCATTACTGTGGTAGATTCGGCCACATAAAACCCTTCTGCTATAGGCTACATGGTTACCCAAACCAGACCCCACAAGGTAGGCCTAAGAAGAAGGTGTCTACGCATAATGGCCCCATTAAGAAACAAACATGGGCGGCTAAGCAGACACCTCAGGTCGATCCTAAGCAGCAGACACCTAAGCTTCACTTCTCTCCTGAGAATCAACAGTGTGTTGCTAACCTTGCTCACACATCTTCAAGGGCACATATCAGACAAGACTGGTACCTTGATAGTGGTTGCTCAAGGCATATGACTGGGATGAGCAACCTAGTGGTGAATCTACATCCTCCTACCACCAAGTTTGTAACATTTGGTGATGGAACTAAAAGAGAAGTCAAGGGTGTTGGTAAGCTGGACTGTCCTGAAGCTCCAAAATTGAGTGGTGTATTGTTAGTAAAAGGACTAACTGTGAACCTCATAAGCATAAGCCAGCTATGTGACCAAGGATGCAAGGTGGAATTTACCAGGGGAGGATGTGTGGTGTTGAATGGATGCAATCAAGAAGTGATGAGAGGAGACAGATCCAGAGATAATTGCTATCTATGGAAATCTAAAGACTCTCTCAACGTTACCAAGTGTCCTTTAGCCAAGGGAGATCAGGAAGGGAAACTGGGACATGGAAGACTTGATCACATTTAGGTACAAGGAATGAAGAAAAGCAGTTCCAAGAGAACTATGAGAAGAGTCTCATATCTGTCTTTAGATAAAAAGACAGACTGTGGAAAATGTCTGATTGAAAGTAATGAGCCGTTGACACCTATTGGTCATCACACAAAGGATATGACAGCAAGGGATAGACAGAGGTGTGTATTATTGTCGTCTGCAGAATCTCAACACCTAGCGTGTGGTAGCAGGTGGTCAACCCTAGTATGGAGGAACCTGATGCAGACAGAGTACAATGTCACCTGGAATGTCGTGACATTGTACGCTGCTAAGTGTGACAATAGTAAGGGCAAAGAGGGAATGCGTACGTCTGAAAATTTATAGCAACTAATGAAGTTAGTTAGCTACTGTTTAGTAAGTCAAATTATTAGACAACAAATAGTGAGCTCTGAGTGGTCAAAATCTAATAGACCTTACTCTTGCATAAAGCGTTTCACATTCCGTCGCTTCAAACACCATTCGTGCAAACCCTCTTCCAAAGAAACGGTTCAACTTCCCTCTGAGATATTCAGCATGGCACACCAATCCGATACCACCTCCTTCACTACCGTGTCCGATTCTCACAGCACGGAGTCTGGCAACCCCAACCGGGAGGAAGTTAGTGTCAACGCTGCAACGTCGCCCCGTGCAAGAAGACCAAAAGAACCGGTCTCCAGAATCACCTCAGCTATCGCTCTGGACAACCTTTCCAAGGAAGGATCGAGGTATGTGCACAATGCCATTGCCTCTATGGTCACTAAGATTCTGTCCGGTGATCGGAATGTTCCTGGGGTTTCCGTTCCCTTGAACACTATCGTTCCCGATGATGTTGCATGTCGTGAAACCGCAGTAGTGTTAAGGGAGAATGTGTCTGGATTACCTGAAGAGGGTCCTAAGAATGATAAACATGTAAGCATGGTGAGAGGTGAGAAAGTAAGTGTCCCTCAAGATGTTGAGGCCAACCCTAGAGCTGACACAGTCAACCTGGACGAGTTCTCTGATAACGAACTGTTGGCCTCGGTTATCCCTAGCATAGCCAAGAGGGTCAGAACTAGGAGAGGGAAAAAGACAGTGATGCAAAGGTCTCCATCCAAGGAAGTTGATGAGACAACTCCTCACAAGCAAACAGGGACAGAGAGTGCATGCAAAAGGAAAGGTCATGGACCTGCCAAATCTTGGAGCAAAGAGGTGCCCAAGAAGTTGAAGACCAAGGCTATGGTGGTGGAGTCTGAATCTGATGTCCCATGTGATGTCACAATATCCATGTCCAGGAAGAAGCCGTCTTCTAGCAAGTTGGCTGCTAGTGTCACAGAAGTTCCCATTGACAATGTGTCCTTCCACTTTGCCTCCAGTGTTAACAGGTGGAAGTATGTCTACCACAAGAGGCTGGCCTTGGAGAGAGATCTGGATCATAATGCATTGGAATGTAAGGAGATTGTGGATCTCATCAAAGAGGCAGGGTTGATGAGAACTGTGACTCAACTCCCTAAATGCTATGAGACCTTAGTGAAGGAGTTCATTGTAAATCTATCCGAGGAGTGTGCTGATGGGAAATCCAGAGAATTCAGAAAGGTCTATGTGTGTGGCAAGTGTGTGACCTTTTCCCCCTCAGTGATAAATCTGTATTTGGGAAGATCTGATAAAGTGCAACCAGAGCTTGAAGTGACTGACAATACAATCTGTCAAGTCATCACAGCAAAGCAAGTCCGGAAATGGCCTCCTAAAGGGAAGCTGGTGGCCAGTCAACTAAGTGTAAAGTATGCAATGTTACACAAAGTTGGAGCAGCCAACTGGGTACCCACAAATCACAAGTCAACTATGTCTGTGATGTTAGGAAAGTTCATCTATGCAGTGGGAACCAAGGCAAAGGTGGACTATGGTACTTACATCTTTGATCAGACAATGAAACATGCTGGGAGTTTCAGTGTGAAGGGACCTATTGCCTTTCCATCTCTCATATGTGGCATTGTGCTGAATCAATTTCCACACATCCTGACAGATAATGACTTTGTGAAAAGAAGAGAGAGTCCATTGGCCTTCAGCTACAAACTGTTCCTGGGCAAGCATGTCCCTGATATTGTCTTGACATCGGGAGAAACATCCAAAGCTGGCAACCAACCAGACAAAGCTGCTGTTATTGCAGTTCTCAGAGAGACCTGCAAAGAGCTGGAAGCTAGAAAGCATGCTTTGGAAAAGCTCATCTTGCAATTGGAGACTTCTGCTGAGGACACGGATGGAGCTGATAGGCAAAGTTCTGAGGATGAGGAGGAGGCCAGCTCTGAAGAGGAGGCTGATGATGAGGCTGAGGATTAAATACTTGTCTTTGTGTGTTTTCTGTCATTTGTGTAATTCTACTTACTATTTGTGGATCTGTAATTTAAAGTGTTGCTTGGGCAACATTTTTGGACAAAAAGGGGGAGAGACAACTGATACCCCAGGACAACAGAAGTTTACTTTTGTTAAACTTTGTTCAAACAGGTTCTCATTCATGACAGATTGAAGTTTTCCTCTACTGCAGCTGAAGTGTGATGAAGTGTGTATTTAGCTTCTGTTTGTATGCTGCTGTGTGTGTAGTTTTTATTTAACTCCCTCCCCTGCAGCTGATGTGTGTTGAAGTTTTGTATTTAACTTCTGCTCCTCTGTATGTGTGCTGCATTGTTGTGAAGTTTTTATTTAACTTCCATGTGTGTGAGTGTGCTACAAACTGTTCCTGGGCAAGCATGTCCCTGATATTGTCTTGACATCGGGAGAAACATCCAAAGCTGGCAACCAACCAGACAAAGCTGCTGTTATTGCAGTTCTCAGAGAGACCTGCAAAGAGCTGGAAGCTAGAAAGCATGCTTTGGAAAAGCTCATCTTGCAATTGGAGACCTCTGCTGAGGACACGGATGGAGCTGATAGGCAAAGTTCTGAGGATGAGGAGGAGGCCAGCTCTGAAGAGGAGGCTGATGATGAGGCTGAGGATTAAATACTTGTCTTTGTGTGTTTTCTGTCATTTGTGTAATTCTACTTACTATTTGTGGATCTGTAATTTAAAGTGTTGCTTGGGCAACATTTTTGGACAAAAAGGGGGAGAGACAACTGATACCCCAGGACAACAGAAGTTTACTTTTGTTAAACTTTGTTCAAACAGGTTCTCATTCATGACAGATTGAAGTTTTCCTCTACTGCAGCTGAAGTGTGATGAAGTGTGTATTTAGCTTCTGTTTGTATGCTGCTGTGTGTGTAGTTTTTATTTAACTCCCTCCCCTGCAGCTGATGTGTGTTGAAGTTTTGTATTTAACTTCTGCTCCTCTGTATGTGTGCTGCATTGTTGTGAAGTTTTTATTTAACTTCCATGTGTGTGAGTGTGCTACAAACTGTTCCTGGGCAAGCATGTCCCTGATATTGTCTTGACATCGGGAGAAACATCCAAAGCTGGCAACCAACCAGACAAAGCTGCTGTTATTGCAGTTCTCAGAGAGACCTACAAAGAGCTGGAAGCTAGAAAGCATGCTTTGGAAAAGCTCATCTTGCAATTGGAGACTTCTGCTGAGGACACGGATGGAGCTGATAGGCAAAGTTCTGAGGATGAGGAGGAGGCCAGCTCTGAAGAGGAGGCTGATGATGAGGCTGAGGATTAAATATTTGTCTTTGTGTGTTTTCTGTCATTTGTGTAATTCTACTTACTATTTGTGGATCTGTAATTTAAAGTGTTGCTTTGGCAACATTTTTGGACAAAAAGGGGGAGAGACAACTGATACCCCAGGACAACAGAAGTTTACTTTTGTTAAACTTTGTTCAAACAGGTTCTCATTCATGACAGATTGAAGTTTTCCTCTACTGCAGCTGAAGTGTGATGAAGTGTGTATTTAGCTTCTGTTTGTATGCTGCTGTGTGTGTAGTTTTTATTTAACTCCCTCCCCTGCAGCTGATGTGTGTTGAAGTTTTGTATTTAACTTCTGCTCCTCTGTATGTGTGCTGCATTGTTGTGAAGTTTTAAAAATACTGAAATTTATTGTCAATACTTTGTTTGACCATGTTGAACTTGGGATAATTCACTTGGACTTTTTCAAAGTTGATTTGAAGTGAGTTTGAAGTTTGACCTTTCTTTATTATTTTAATTCAAGTTTTATTTTAATATTAAAAAATGCCAAAAATATTTTATTTGTTTCTTGACTTCTAATCTTCATTTTGCTTCTATTTTCTATTGTTTGACCCTAATATTCTCTATCTTTGGTCAATGCTTGTTGATTATCTCATTCCATTTCCATTAATGCTCTTTAATTCTTTTTTTTTCTTTTTGAACAATGAGTTAAAGATTGGTGGTTAGCATTGATACATGGAGGTTTAATCTTTGTAGGTGCTTAATTGGCTGCATTATATGGTAAAACACTAGCTGGTTACTAATGTCTTGACTGATGTCATGACATGGTATGCATGTGTGACTGCATTGTAGGTTAGAATATCTAACTGTACTCTGATGTCTTGACTGATGTCATGACACACTTGAGTAGTTACTGCAGGATTAGCTAATACAGGATTTATTGAATGTCAAACTGGAGACTGTGACATTCATCCCTGTCAGCAGCTACTAGGGAATAGAACAGTTGGTGTTCTGTTAGAGCTCAGTATTCATTTGCAGTCTGGTTATCAAGGAAGAACCAGACCTGACACAAGGCCTACTGTATGAATGTCAAACTGGATGTTATGACATTCATCATGGACAGTATATACTGAATAATAGACAGAGTGGTGTTCTGCTACACTTCAGTATGTTTCTTAGTTTGTTCTTCAAGAGGATAACAGAACTAACTTAAGGCCAAATGTGTAAATGTCATATTGGATACTTTGACATTTATTAATGTAAGTTGTTACTGTAGTATGGTCATTATGGTCATGTACAGGTCACCAAAATTGTACAGTCTGTTTTCTGGAAAAACAGACTCAGCATATGGACCTTGATGTCTAGCTGAATGTCGTGACATTCATTCCTGACAGCATATGATATATTGTAGGTTGTTCAGTTTTCTGTTTCAGCTTTTTCTTAGGCTATTCTTCAGGAAGTCAACGGCTTAGAGAAAAACCAGGAAATCAACAACCAAGTTACATTTAATGAACCTAACAAATAGCCTATTTGTTAGTAACCTAGATATTGAATTTATGGGAACTCGCGTGACCTTAAATTCAGGAGAATACAAGTGCAAAAGCCCAGGGTACTGCAATATAAAAGGAAGGCGTTCCTTCATTCAGTTTCGGGGATTTTTGAGGCGTGAAGATTTTGTGTGTCCATCATACTTCACAGCTGTATTTTTGTGAGCCTTGTATTAGACGTATCTTGTAAGCCAAGCCATTATCAAGTAGATGATTGCTGTGGCATAGGGTGTTCATTAAGTTGTAAGTGTTGTGTCGCTCAAAGCTTTTAAGCGTGAGTGCTGTGTATCTTGATTAAAGCTGTGAAGCACAATCAAGAGTTGTTTGAAGTGACTTCAAAGTGTCTTTAATATTGATTAAAGGTAGTAATCACTGAGGTGATTGAGGGGGAGTGAGTAGGAACTCTGATCTTAATGTAAGATTGAAATTGCATTGGGTAGGGATTAAGTGATAAGTTGTAAACGGGTGAGTTTAGCTTTGAATTGATACTACTAATAGTGGGTTTCCTCCCTGGCTTGGTAGCCCCCAGATGTAGGTCATGTTGGACTGAACTGGGTAAACAATTACTTGTGTTATTTACTGCACTTACGTTTAAGTTCTGCATAATTCCTGTCTGTGCAGAATTGGATGTCATAACAACCCGTGTGACATCTAAAGTCTGATAACTAGAATTTCAATCTTCCTTGATTCAAATATAATTCATCTTGATCATGGATCAAGTGAATGGCTTTTCATTAAGGATAGGTTGCTTCCTAAATCATGCAAAGAACCTAAATCAATACAAGATCATTTCTCATTTTCTTTTTGGCATGGCAAGTTGTTGGAGTTTGATTCACTAATCATGACCTCTAACTTGTGTTGTTGCCTTCATTATTATTGATCGACCTCAGATAATTGTGAATTCTACATAAGTCCAATTACGTTTGCTTAACATAGCCCTAAATTGCCTTATGGCACACTAACTATTAACACTAACCATTAACCATTAACCATTATCATTTACTTCTTGCTCTTTACATTTATGCAATTTACTATTCTTGAACATATTATTCATTTGCTTTTTCCTTTGCTCATTTGAGCATATGTTTATGTTAATGCAATTTGCCTTTTGCTCACTTGAGCACATAATTGTGTATATATTATTGTGCTTGTGTTTTGTTTTGATGCAAAGAAATGGACAAATGGACTTAGTTTCTAGGACATTCCCTATGCAAAATTGGAGTAAAAGGACCTTAATGTTGAAGATGGATTAGGAGGACCAACTATCTAAACTCACTCTTGTCCATTTTTGATTTGCTTCATGGAACTTTTTGATGTGTGCACTTTTGTGCTAGGGAATCCTATTTGAGCCAAATCGAAGAACCATTGCCATGTTCATCCAAAGTGAAAGATACTAGAGCCATTGAGGATCTTCTAAGAGCTTGATTGATTAATTTGATTGCTTGAGCTTACACTTTTTTTGCTTGCTTATTCCAAAGGATGGGAGCTACTTGGATTATCAATATGATCTCAAGAGAGGAACTCCATTTGTGGTCTTGTTTCTTATCCCTCATCTCTTGTATGATTAAGACTTTAGGCATTCTTCTTTTTCCCTCCACTCTAACCCAATCCAAAACTTTTGTGCAAACATTTAACACTTCTTTTCAAACATTAGAAACCCAAGCCTTATGCTTTTGATTTTCAAGCTTTCTTTTCATAGCACTTATATTTAATTGAATCTTTACGTCAACTTTGACCATATTTTGTAAATACTTTTCATTGGTAAATATAACTGATTCAAATGCTTTTGTGGTTTCAATGGCCACTTTCTTAATCAAAACTTTTCATAACCTTTAGCTATTAGGTTTGAGTTATCCTTGAGGTAGATGTAATACTCACCTATATCCTTAGTGATGGATAATGAGTCTTCCATGCTTATTATAGGGTTAACCCCTCACTAGCATGTTGAAGCTATTCTCACATGGTGGATTTTTGGTTTTAGGTTGAGTTTTCTCCCTTGGATAACAAAAGACCTTAAGGATTTTGGAACAATCAATTCACCAACTTATTTTGAGATTTTTATCCCGAACTACGAGGTTTTGATCCTAATCTTTATAAGATGGTACGTAGGCAATGGGTTTATCCATCCAAACACAAATTGTAAATGACTTGTATATTCTTCTCTCATCACTTCAATCATGTTTGCACAAACAAATTTTCACAAAATACCAACCTTACAACAAGTGTGAAAAGGGCTCCCTAGGAGTACC
This sequence comes from Lathyrus oleraceus, assembly GCF_024323335.1. Classification (NCBI taxonomy): domain Eukaryota; kingdom Viridiplantae; phylum Streptophyta; class Magnoliopsida; order Fabales; family Fabaceae; genus Lathyrus; species Lathyrus oleraceus. The sequence continues at coordinate 363,266,239 of NC_066580.1, forward strand.
TAGTGTAAGACCCTAATTTTGGCCCTAAGATCCCTCATGGCATCATAACATGGCATTTGCATAGACTCAAGGATCATAAGCATCTTGGCTCCTTCCCTTTGGGTGGGATCTCTTGTGAGTGGTTTGAGATCACCAAGCAAGCTTGAATTGTATATTATTGCTTTTCTCATTTTATTTACTAACCAAAAGCACAAAAATATGTCACTAACATCTCTTGTTTGTAGCTTGAGCAGTCACAAGATCCAAAGCTTCTAGGAGATCCTTTGTGCAATGATATGCTCCAGAGAAGATGAAAGCAAGCATGGTAATGGTTCCCAAAGCTCTCATCCACCAAATATGCCTCCCAAGTATCTCAATTCATCATTTTGATCAAATCAAATCAAGGGGTTTGAGGCTTGTTTCCCAAGGAAACCCTAATTCATCTGTTCACCAACTATGCCTTGCTCATGAAGAAACCTCAACCCATGGTCAAATACAATCAAGGGATGTTCTTTAATTCATAATTTCATGCATATTTGACCTTATTTGAGTTTCCTCAATCATCAATCCATCAAGATATGAGATTTGGACTTGAGAAGTTGATCAGTCAATTCATCTGACTATTTCGAAATACATTGAGACCTAACTTTTTATGTGTTGGTCAAATGGAAATGATCCCAAGAGAAACAATGTTCTTAAGAACACTTTTAACAACTTTAATGTTCATCAAAAATTGATTTGAAGCTTGGAAGGTCATTATCCATTCCAAGACATTATAGGTCATTTTGACTGAAACCCTAATTTTGGGTCAACTTCCCAAGAACATAACTCATTCATTTTTCATGATTTTGAGGTGGGATTAAACGCATTGGAAAACGTAATGTGTCTAATTCAAATGTTATGTTGAGCAAAAATTGCAAAATCTGAAAAGAAATACATGTGATAATGCAAAACATTATAGGTCACTTTTGACCAAATGCATTGAAATGTGAAAAAGTCCAACTTCAAGTGCCCATAACTTCTTCATCAAAAATCCAAATGATGCAACATTTGAGTACAAATTGATTGTCTTGAAAATATCTACAACTCTCATGTTGAAGATTTTATCATTTGGAGCTTGCATCATTGAAATAGAAGGGCTTGAACATTGGCCAAACTTGGAAATTTCACATATGCATGTTTTGCACCCTACACTTCAAGGTCAAATTTCACTAATTTCCAAGGCCCAATTGGAGTTTTGATCAAGCTTTCCAACCATTACCCATAAGCTTATGTTTCAATGTTGGAAGTATCATTTTCGAAGAGGGAAACTTTTTAGTGCATTTTTTGGAAACTTAATTCAATTGCCATGCATGAGATGATTACATCTAAATTACACGTCCATTTCATTCATTTCTGATCTCAGCTTGCCAAATCAAGTGGAATTGGGCCCTCCATGCGCTTGTACAAGCCCATGCATGGAGGCCCTTTCCATTCATGCAAATTTGAAATCACACTTTCAGCATGGCTTTGGCTATAAATACATGGCATGTGAGCTCTCATTCTTCAACCTAAAGGCGCCTAAACCTCTGCTGAACTCAAAACCCAACTCTCACCAAAGGAACTTTTCACTTTCTTTCAAAAATTTCAGATCTGAAATTCAATCGCATCGATTGAATTTTAAGATCCATAGTTCCTAAACCTTCTTCATTTGATCCATAGAAGCTTCTGTTTGTAAAAGGAATCAAAGATAGTAACTCAATTCTTCACAATTCAAAGGTTTTGCTCAACTGCATTTTGCTTCGAAATAGCCTATACATTGTTCCATTTGCCTTGATTTTGTGTTATCTGAAGTCCTCTGCATAGAGGCATCATTGTTATGTTCTTAATTTTTGAAATCAAGCAAGTTCAGTTGAACACCACCAAAGTTCCATCTCTGATTTCTCTCTCAATAGGGATCTAGAGTGGAATTGAGTGGCATAGGAGAAATGTACATCACTCCACCTTTCGAATGGTACCTGGATCGTGCATTTTAGTTAACATTTTTTGCCTTGTAAATTTTGATCTTCATCGGAGCTAGCCGGAGAAGACGGTGGCGCTGGCCACCGTGTAGTCTCCAGATCAGATCGTGGCCGTCTGTTTCCATTTCCATATCTAATCCTGGTTGTCCAAACTTATGACTTATTTTAATCCAGTGAATGGTTGCATTGACTTTGGAACACGTTGGGCGCGCGCTTGTGGATGCTTGGATCTGCCAGCTCAATTAATGAGCTCAGATCCAAGGGCTCACGCTTTTCCATTATTTTTAATTCTGATTTTTATTTCCATTTTATTTTTTAATTCCATTTCATTTTCTAAAATTCATATCTCTTTCATTATTGGTCCAAAAATTATGGGACTAATTGCATTATTTCTCTTTTAATTTCTAGTTTCTAAAAATGATTTTTAATATTTTTTATTTCATCATTTGCTATTTTTTAGTAATTTTCTCTTTTCTGGTTATTTTTAATTCATTTTAAATAGTTTTTGATATTCAAAAAATACAAAAATATTTTCTCAACATCTTTGAATGATGATAGATCCATGAAAAATATTCTCATCAATTTATTCATTGATTTGAGATTTATTTGAGATTTTAGTTCAATTAGGTTATTTTTATACATTTTTAATTGATTAAAAATATTTTCTGACTTTTAAAAATGATGAATTTTTTTGCCAAACTTTGTTTGACCTTGTTGAACTTGGGATAATTCACTTGGACTTTTCAAAGTTGATTTGAAGTGAATTTGAAGTTTGACCTTTCTTTCTTATTTTAATTCAAGTATTATTTTAAATATTAAAAATGCCAAAAATATTTTATTTATTTCTTGACTTCTCAATTTCATCTTGCTTCTGTTTTCTATTGTTTGACCTTGATCTTCTATATCTTTGGTCAACATTTGTTGATTGATACATACCATTTTCATTTAATGCACTTTACTTCTTCATTCCTTTCTTCTTCTTCTCCTTCTTCTTTTTCTTTTTTTTGATCTATGAGTTAAAGATTGTTGGTTAGCATTGATTAGGGAGGTTTAATCTTCCTTGATTCAAATCTAATTCATCTTGATCATGGATCAAGTGAATGGATTTGCATTAAGGATAGATTACTTTCTAAATAATGCAAAAGACCTAAATCAATTCAATATCATTTCTCTTCTTCTTTTTTTGGCATGGCAAGTTGTTGGAGTTTGATTCGCTAATCAAGTCCTCTAACTTGTGTTGTTGCCTATATTATTATTGACCGGCCTCAAATAGTTGTGACTTCTACATAAGTCCAATTACGATTGCTTAACATAACACTAAATTTTTCCTTATGGCACACTAACTACTAACACTAACCATTAACCATTAACATTTAATTCTTGCACTTTACTTTTATGCAATTTACTATTCTTGTACATATTATTCATTTGCTTTTCCCCTTTGCTCATTTGAGCACATGTTTATGTTAATGCAATTTGCCTTTTGCTCACTTGAGCACATAATTGTGTACATATTATTATGCTTGTGTTTTGTTTTGATTGTTGTGGACCAAATTCAAAGAAATGGACAAATGGACTTAGTTTCTAGGACTTTCCCTATGCAAATTGGAGTAAAAGGACCTTAATGTTGAAGATGGATTAGAAGGACCAAACCTCTAAACGCACTATTGTCCAACCTTGATTTGCTTCATAAAACTCTTTGATGTGTGTGCTTTTGCGCTAGGGAATCCTATGAGAGCTCAAATTGAAGAACCATTGCCATGTTCATCCAAAATGAAAGATATAAGACACATTGAGGAACTTTCCAAGACCTTGTTTGATTATGTTGATTGCTTGAGCTTACTATTATTATGCTTGCATATTCCAAAGGATGCGAGCTACTTGGATCATCAATATGATCTCAAGAGAGGAACTCCATTTGTGGTCTTGTTTCTTATCCCTTATCTCTTGTATGATTAGGACTTTAGCCATTCTTCTTCTTCCCTCCACTCTAACCTAAGCCAAAACTTTTGTGCAAACATTTAACACTTCTCTTTAAACATTAGAAACATAAGCCTTATGCTTTTGATTTTCAAACCTTCTTTTCATAACACTTATTTTGAATTGTACTTTTAAATCAACTTTGACCATATTTTGTAAATAATTTTCATTGGTAAATACCACTCATTCAAATACTTTTTTGTGGTTTCAATGGCCACTTATTATCAAACTTTTTTCTTAACCTTTAGCTATTAGGTTTGAGTTATCCTTGAGGTAGATGTAATACTCACCCATATCCTTAGTGATGGACAATGAGTCTTCCATGCTTATTATAGGGTTAACCCCTCACTATCATGTTGAAGCTATCCTCGCATGGTGGATTTGTGGTTTTAGGTTGAGTTTTCTCCCTTGGATAACAAAAGACCTTAAGGCTTTTGGACCAATCAATTCACCAACTCATTTTGAGATTTTTATCCCGAACTACGAGGTTTTGATACTAATCTTCTTTAAGATGGTACGTAGGCAATTGGTTTATCCATCCAAACACAAAATGTAAATAACTTGTATATTCTCTTCTCATCTCTTCATTCATGTTTGCACAAACAAATTTTCACTAAATACCAACCTTACAACAAATGTGAAATGGGCTCCCTAGGAGTACCTAGGATGTTTCGGGTGCTTAAAACCTTCCCATCGCATAACCAACCCCCTTACCCAGATCTCTGACATTTTTACTAGTTTTTTATTCGATAAAACTTTTAGGTTTTTATTCGCTTTCTAACCATTCCTTTGGATAAATAGAAGTGCGGTGGCGACTCGACTTGTATGGTTTACCTTGGATTTAGTCAATATATCTAATGGTAATGAATACCCCGCTATAGAAAAGTGGCGACTCTGCTGGGAAGATTTGCCTAGTGGGTTTTGCCTACTTTTCATATTTGTTGTATTGTTGTGTATGTTGTTTTGTGACATATTTTTGTGCAATTTGGGATTACTGTATTGTATGTAATGATTGAATTGCTTGAATATTAATTCCTTGTATGCTTGGTGATCTTTGTGAGATAAGTTCTATACCCGAACTCGAGTGCACTTAGGATAGGAGAATGGCATAGTCTTGTAGACTTGTGTGGAGTTATTCCTTAGCAAGTTGACTTGCAAGCCCATTCACGTGGTGGAGGTCATGTTGGAATCAATAATGTCACACAAGTAGTTGTGGTTAGACATTACTCTTTCCAATATTGACCTTAGAAGCCAAGAACCTTAGTTTACCAAGCCCATCTTGGCCTATTCTTAGGATCCAGTGCGAAAGTCGTTCAAGTGTAAGATTTGATACGATTGTTATGCAATACTACACTCATAAGAGTCTCTCTTGAGAATATTTTTGGAATACGAGTAGTCGTTTATCCGATAATATCTGAAAGATGGGATGATGACTATGGGAACCTCTTGTAGAACATGTTTGGCAGGTTTAAACCCTAGTACACTCCCTTTGGGTGGTTGCTAACCGAGACTCCATGTTCGTGACTTGCAACAAACCCTTGATTCATGGTTGATCCGTTCTTGTGTCCTTAATATCAATGGAACTTGGGTGTTGATAAGGTGTAAACCATAATCCACCAAAATTGATGATTGATATTAAGGATGACATGATCCATCCCATGACCTTCGTTTGGTGTGCTTTGCATGATTCTTGAGTGTGATTGTTGCATTCATGCATTCATGCACCCATTTGCATCCATATCATCAATAATAAGAAAAATTTCAAGGAACTTAAGAGGTTTATTTGCAAATTTTCATACATGGAAAGACAAAGAAGGAATACAAAGAAGTACAATTTCAGACAGCCCGATCTGAAAGAGCTAAGGAATTTGACATCCTATGTCTTAGATCCCTTGGGTTTCAAGGCTCGTCTTGCGAAGCTTCTATCTATTCTGACTACTAAAGTGGACGAAGGATTGATGAGTGTATTGGTGCAGTTTTATGACCCCTTGTACCATTGCTTCACATTTCCGGATTTTCAGCTTTTGCCCACGCTTGAGGAGTATGCCTACCTTGTGGGTATACCTATTCTACATCAGTTGTCGTTCAGTGGCATAGAGAGTGTTCCTACTTCTCAAGAGATAGCTGATATGTTGCATATAGATGAATATCTGGTGGGTGCTCATATGACTACAAAAGGTGGAATTCAAGGTCCCCCTTTTGAGTTCCTCATTACTCAATCTATTATGTATGGGAAGGCCATGAGTGAGGACGCCTTTGAGGCCATATTTGTACTTCTCATCTATGGGCTAGTGTTATTCCCCAACATCGACAAGTTTGTGGATGTGAACGCTATTAGGATTTTCTCTACTCTTAATCCCGTTCCGACTCTGTTGGGTGACACTTACTTTTCCTTGCATATGAGGAATGCAAAGGGTGGTGGTACCATTGTGTGTTGTTTGCCTCTGTTGTACAAGTGGTTTATTTCATAGTTGCCACAGACAGTCGCCTTCAAGGAGAACAAAGGATGTCTACGGTGGTCCACGAGACTTATGTCTCTCACTAATGATAATATCTTTTGGTACAACCGTGTATATGATGGTGTGCAGATTATCGACTCTTGTGGTGAATTCTCCAATGTGCCTCTTCTTGGTACATGTGGTGGGATTAACTACAACCCTATTTTGGCACGTCGTCAGCTTGGGTTCCCCCTAAAGGATAAACCTAATAACATTCTGTTAGAGGGTGGGTTCTTTCAGGAGGGTAAAGATCCCCAAGGCTTGAAGAGCAGGATGGTCCGCGCTTGGCACAAGATCCATAAGAAGGGAAGGAAAGAGCTTGGTCCGAAGAACTGTATCGCTTTGGAACCATATACCTCTTGGGTTAGGAGTAGAGCTTCCGAGTACCTCATGCCTTATGAGTATCCAAGACCTACACCTTTGGTTGTGGCTGAGCCTTCAACCCTTCTTGACTAAGGAGTAGAGGAGTTGAGAGACAAAGACCGTTCACGTGCCTGGATCCGTGAACGAGAGGAGTTGCTTCAGTAGATCAGAGAGAATGATGCTTTGATAGAGTTCCTTGAGCACCGAGTTATTGATAAGCCTGATGATGCATTGACTTCTCTACTTCCTCAGTCTTCCAAGTTTTGGAAAAGGAAGTATGATCGACTCGCCAAAGAGAAGGCAGATATGGAGGCCGCCTACGAGAGGGAGGTGAAGAGGCTTCATGCAGCTTATCTTATAGTCTCCAGAGTTTTAGCTGATTGCTTCTAGGGGTCCATAGGATGTTCATTTTCCTTCTCTCTTGAATTGTATTTGGTTACCAAAAAGGGTACTTCTTTGGTGTAAAAGTATTTCAAAATATTATTGATGTGATATTTCCATATGTGATAAATGTTTAATATTTCCAATATTTTCTAATAGGACTCTAAAGTTCCTCCGATATAAAAAATTAAATCATATGCATTGCATGCATCATGTGCATAAGCAGGTTTTGCTTCAGGCTTCTTGTTCTATGGTCTAACTTTGTGTTCTTCATTTATTTTGAAGACAAGCCGACTCACCGATACTACACTCGAGCCAACGCATCAAGACTAATGGATCATTTGGAGCAAGAGAACCGTGAACTCAAGGAGGAAGTAGCCAGATTGACTGCCCTGATGGAGTCATTCATGGTTGCCCAGAGCCAGTCATCTCCGACTCCTTCAACTCCTCCTAGAGGACAGTCATCTTTGAGATTGCCTCATCAACCGTGCTTGCGGCCAGTGCCCACTTCGCACCAACAGCTATGCCAGCCGGGTTTCCTTGGGGGATGCCTCCCAACTTCATGCCTGAGGGTCTTGCACCCACCTTTTCTTCTCTGTCGGCATCTAGCCCGGTCCTTGCCGTTCCTCCTCCTATCGTGCATACTATGCCCAGAGTAGACAACCCCATCTACCATTCTGAGCCGTCTGAGGGCCCAGATGTCTATGAAAAGATGGATGCTATAAATGATCAGTTTCTTGAGCTCCGCAAGGAATTGGAAACTCTCCGAGGAAAAGACCTTTTCGGCAAGTCTGTTGCTGAACTCTGCTTGGTCCCAAACGTCAAAATCCTTGTAAAGTTCAAGGTACCTGACTTTGAAAAGTACAAGGGAAATACTTGCCCTCTCAGCCACCTGGTTATGTATGCCAGGAAGATGTCAACTCAGACCGACAATGATCAACTTCTCATTCACTACTTCCAGGACAGTTTGTCCGATGCTGCCCTAAGATGGTATATGGGCTTGGATAGCGTGAACATCCAATCCTTCAATGACCTTGGCGAGGCCTTCGTCAAGCAATACAAGTATAATATGGATATGGCTCCCGAGAGGGATCAATTGAGAGCCATGTCCCAGAAGGATAAGGAAACTTTTAAAGAGTACGCCTAGAGGTGGCGAGAGTTAGCAGGACAGATTGTGCCCCCGCTGGAGGAGAAGGAAATGACCAAGAGCTTTTTGAAGACCTTGAGTTCTTTTTATTACGAGCGGATGATTGCCAGCGCTCCTTCTAACTTCACCGAGATGGTGAATATGGGGATGCGTCTGGAAGAAGGAGTCAAGGAAGGGTGCCTGACCAGAGAAGAAGGCTCTTCTACCAAACGATATGGGACGTTTGGAAAGAAGAAAGATGGCGAGGCACATGTTGTGACCTCTCATGCTAAACCTAGAAGACCCTCAGTGAGGAGGAAGACCGTGCGTCCTGCCAATAACTAGCATCAGGTGGCTCACACATCACCTGTTTTCAGAGACAATCAGCAGTATCAGCATCACAATAATAATCAGCAACAGCAACATCCGCAATATCAACAACAACAGCACCGTCCTCAACAGCAGGCCTACCAGGCTCGAAACAATAATCAAGCCAGTACAAGCTATGAGAGGAAGAGGGTCACCTTCGATCCTATTCCCATGACCTATGATGAATTGTATCCCTCTTTGACAGAGAGGAAATTGATTACTCCACGAGACCCACCGGCTACACCTACCAACCTTCAGTGGTGGTATAAGCCCGAGTTACACTGTGTTTATCATTCCGGTGCTCTTGGACATAACGTGGAAAACTGCTATCCACTGAAGACCAAGGTTCAAGACCTTGTGAGATGTGGTATTGTGTGTTTCGAGGACGTATGTCCTAATGTAAAGAAGAACCCATTGCCCGAGCATGGGAAATCCTCTCTCAACATGGTCCAGGGCTGCCCTGGTAAATTCAAAGTCAAATATGTCATCCATATTCGACAATCTCTGGTCGAGATGCACAAACTGCTGTGTGAGTACAGTCATTACGAGCACGACCACGGCAGATGCCGAGTTTGCACTGTCAATCAAAGAGGATGTCGCCAAGTCCACAAAGACATTCAAGAAATGCTGGATAAAGGAGTCATTGAGCTACTTCAAAATCGGAATGTTGATGAAGATGCTAATGAAGTCAATGTAATATCTCTGGTATTTTGGATCCCTGAGCCTATTGTCATCAGGTACGATGGTAGCAAGCAAAAGGCTTCTCCTTCTTTAATCATTAAACCAGCTGGCCCTGTGCCATACTCTTCTGAGAAGGAGGTCCCCTATCGCTACAATGTTGTGGCATTAGAGGATGGGAAGGAGGTGCCCCTGCCCTCTACATCTGTTGTTAATATTGCGGACGTCAGCGGCTTGACCCGTAACGGTCGTGTTTTCTCGGCTCCGCCGAAACCCCAAGCTGATGTTCGAAGGGCCGATGTTGCTGATTATGTTGAACGCCCAGTTAGAACTGCTGTGAATGCTCCAAGTCCGGTACTTGTTGCCGCTAAACCTGCCTCTGTTGTAAAAACTCCTGTCTTTGTTGGCCAGAATGGCAATGCGAAGGAAGACTGTGATGAGATGCTAAGGCTCATCAAAAGGAGTGAATACAACGTTGTAAATCAGCTTCTACAGACGCCATCAAAGTTCTCTGTATTATCTTTATTTATGAATTCAGAACCACAATGAGAAGCTCTGCATAAGGTGTTGGATGTGGCATATGTAGATCATGACGTCACCATAGAGCAATTTGACAGTATTGTGGCAAACATCACTGCTTGTAACAATTTGAGTTTTTGTGATGTTGATCTCCCTAAGGAGGGAAGAAACCACAATCTGGCACTACACATCTCTATGAGCTACAAAGATGATGCCATGTCCAATGTGCTGGTGGACACTGGGTCACCGTTGAATGTGTTGCCAAAGTCTACTCTTGCTAAATTATCATATCAGGGGCCTCCCATGAGGCAGAGTGGAGTAGTGGTTAGAGCTTTCGATGGGTCCCGTAAAATTGTGATTGGAGAGGTTGAACTCCCAATCAAGATTGGACCAAGTGATTTCCAGATCACCTTCCAGGTCATGGATAATCACCCATCGTATAGCTGTCTATTGGGCAGACCATGGATTCACGAGGCGGGCGTCGTGACATCCACCATACACCAGAAATTGAAGTTTGTCAAAAACAAGAAGCTGGTGGTGGTAGGGGGAGACAAGGCTCTCCTGGTTAGCCATTTGTCTTCCTTTTCTTACATAGACGCTGAGGATGAAGTTAGAACTCCGTTCCAAGCTTTATCTATTGCTGAGCCTACTAAGAAAGGAACTTCTTCATTTGCGTCCTATAAGATGCGAAGTTGGCCATTGAGCATGGCGCAATTACTAGATTGGGGCAAATGATTAAGCAGGAAGACAACAAATCTCGGGCTGGCATAGGGTATTCTTCTGGCGCCTTCAATAAGCATGGGTTGTTCAAGAGTGGTGGATTCATCCACACTGGTCAAGATGAGGAAGCTGCTGCTATTGTGGAAGAGGATGCAGAGGAAGATTCTGGCAACTTTGTCATCCCTGGAGGGGTTTGCAATAATGGGGCCATTGTTGATGTTCCAACAGTTATCCATAAGTGAAAGTAATGTTCATTGTGTTTAAAAACCCTTCTCCCATGCCAAAAGAGGAGTGATGACATTGTCGGCTCATAAATACAATGATATTTTCATTCAATAAATTCATGTTAAATGTTTGTTATTCCAATTGTTTTCCCTTTTCGCTTTTGCATGAAATTGGTGATCACATAAAACCCTAAAAAAATAGAATAAAATCAATCTTTTCATCTGCATAATGATTTTCCTTGTTTGAATTCTAAAATCTCTTTATATCCAAAATCATTATGTAGGTTGATCAAACCCATTGAACATAATGATCCAACACCATCTCCAAACTTTGAGTTCCCTGTATTTGAGGCGGAAGATGATGATGTTGAAGAGATTCCTGACGAGATCCCCCGTCTACTTGAGCATGAAGAGAAGATCATTCAGCCGCATCTTGAGAATCTGGAAACAATTAACTTGGGGTCTGAAGATTGTGTGCGAGAAGTGAAGATTGAGGCACTCCTGGAAGAATCTGTTAAGAAAGGGTTGATTGAGTTGCTACGAGAATATATCGACGTCTTTGCCTGGTCATATGAAGACATGCCTGGTCTGGATACTAATATCGTGCAACATTTCCTGCCTTTGAAGTCTGAGTGCATGACTGTGAAGCAGAAGCTCAGAAGAACTCATCCTGATATGGCAGTGAAGATCAAAGAGGAAGTTCAGAAGCAAATTGATGCAGGGTTTCTAGTGACTTCTACATATCCTCAATGGGTGGCCAATATGGTGCCCGTGCCTAAGAAAGATGGAAAAGTCCGGATGTGTGTGGACTATAGAGACTTGAATAAAGCTAGTCCTAAAGATGATTTCCCTTTACCACATATTGATATGTTGGTAGATAATACAGTTAAATTCAATGTCTTCTCGTTTATTGACGGATTTTCCGGATATAATCAGATTAAAATGGCACCCGAGGATATGGAGAAGACAACATTCATCACACCTTGGGGAACATTCTATTATCGAGTGATGCCTTTCGGTTTGAAGAACGCCGGAGCCACGTATCAACGAGCTATGACTACCTTGTTTCATGATATGATGCACAAGGAGATCGAGGTATATGTTGATGATATGATTGCAAAGTCGAGAACGGAAATTGAACATGTAGAGCACTTGTTGAAACTTCGTTTGAATCCTAACAAGTGTACATTTGGAGTCTGTTCCGGCAAGTTATTGGGCTTTATTGTCAGTGAGAGAGGTATTGAGGTTGATCCCACCAAGGTCAAAGCAATACAAGAGATGCTTGCGCCCAAAACTGAGAAGCAAGTCCGAGGTTTTCTTGGTCGCTTGAATTATATTTCCAGGTTTATATCCCACATGACTGCCACATGTGCGCCGATATTCAAGCTCCTTCAGAAAGATCAGTCTCATGATTGGACCGAGGATTGCCAAAAGGCCTTTGACAGTATTAAAGAGTATTTTTCTGAGCCCCCGATTCTGTCTCCACCTGTGGAAGGGAGACCATTGATTATGTATCTGACAGTTCTTGAAGACTCAATGGGTTGTGTCCTTGGTCAGCAAGATAAATCAGAAAAGAAAGAATATGCTATATACTACCTGAGTAAGAAGTTCACCGAGTGTGAGTCTCGATACTCGATACTTGAGAAAACATGTTGTGCTTTGGCTTGGGCCGCTAAGCGCTTATGCCAATATATGTTGAACCATACGACTTGGTTGATATCCAAGATGGATCCAATCAAGTATATCTTTGAAAAGCCTGCTTTAACTTGGAGGATTGCCCGTTGGCAGATGTTGTTATCTGAGTATGATATTGAGTATCGAGCTCAGAAGGCTATAAAAGGTAGTATCTTGGCTGACCACTTGGTATATCAACCAATTGAGGATTATCAGTCAGTTCAGTATGACTTTCAAGATGAGGAGATTCTATATTTGAAAATGAAAGACTGTGATGAGCCTACGCTCGATGAAGGGCTAGAACCTGGTTCCCGATGGAGCATGGTATTTGATGGTGGTGTGAATTAATATGGAAATGGTATTGGGGAAGTGATTATTACTCCACAGGGCACACATCTCCCTTTTACAGCAAGGCTAACCTTCAAATGCACGAATAATATGGCTGAGTGTGAGACCTGTATCATGGGATTGGAAGAGTGTATTGATATTAGGATCAAGCATCTTGATGTTTATGGTGATTCGGCCCTTGTTGTTAACCAGATTAAGGGTGAATGGGAGACGAATCAGCCTGGCCTTATCCCATATAGAGATTATGCGAGGAGAATTTCAACTTTCTTTACTGAGGTTGACTTCCATCATATTCCTCGAGATGAGAATCGGATGGCAGATGCTCTTGCTACACTTGCTTCGATGATCGTGGTTAGACTCTGGAATGAAGTTCCCAATATCACTGTGATGCGCTTGGATAGACCAGCTCATGTATTTGCAGTAGAGGAGGTGCAATACATTAAGCCATGGTATTATGATATCAAGTGCTTTCTTTAGAGCCAGATTTACCCGCCTGGGGCATCTGTGAAAGATAGAAAGACTTTGAGGAGATTATCAGGCAATTTCTACCTCAATGGCGATGTGCTTTATAAGAGGAATTTTGACATGGTGCTGCTCAGATGCGTGGATAGACACGAAGCATACCGGTTAATGACTGAGGTCCATGAGGGTTCCTTTGGTTCTCATTCCAATGGACATGCTATGGCTAGAAAGATGTTGAGGGCAAGCTATTATTGGTTGACAATGGAGTCTGACTGCTGCAAATATGTGAAGAAATGCCATAAGTGTCAGGTTTATACGGATAAGATTCATATGCCCCGACACTCCTGAATGTGATTTCATCACCATGGCCTTTCTCCATGTGGGGAATTGACATGATTGGCATAATAGAGCCGAAAGCGTCTAATGGTCACAGGTTTATTCTCGTAGCAATTGATTACTTCACCAAGTGGGTTGAAGCGGTGTCATATGCAAACGTGACCAGGAAGGTGGTTGTGAAGTTTATCAAGAATCAACTCATATGCCGTTATGGTGTGCCAGATAAGATCATTACTGATAATGGATCTAACTTGAACAACAAAATGATGAAAGAGCTGTGTAGCAAGTTCAAGATAGCACATCATAATTCTTCTCCTTATAGACCCAAGATGAATGGGGCTGTTGAAGCTGCTAATAAGAATATCAAGAAGATTGTCCAGAAGATGGTTGTTACATACAAAGATTGGCATGAGATGTTGCCATTTGCCTTGTGTTAGATGCCCAAGTTTGCTTATTTGAGCTATCAAAGGTGGGCATCTTTCACTCATTTATGTTGAAAAAGTTTTCGAAACCGCCCTTGCTTTTGTTGATTTGCAATACTATGTGAAATGATCTTGGTACCTTTAATTTGTGTGTTATTGTGCAGGAATTAGGCATGAAAGAGTAGAAAACTAAGGAACTAGAAAGATGACAAAAGAACCAAGAAAGAAAGCAAACATAAGCAAGCTCGCTAGGCGAGTGAGGTAGCGAAGTATTCGTTGGGCGAGCACGCAGCGAGATGCCAAAGTACACTCCCAGACTTGGACAAAACTAAAAAGATCAAAACTCGCTGTGGCGAGGGAAGTAGCGAAGTATTCGCTAGGCGAGCACGCAGCGAGCAAGTAGCGAACACTTCCAGTAGCAAAAACATCAAGACTCGCGGGAGCGAATGAGAGAAGTGAGGGCTTCGCCTAGCGAAGGATTATTCACCTTGCGAACAGATGCAAACTTATCTAGGTTGATTCCTCTGGACGCAGGCTCTTCTAGTGACTTATTTTAGGGCTCGCTACGCGAACCATTCTGCTCGCCTAGCGAGCATGACAGCTCAGCAACCATTTCTATAAGTAGTATGGGCTACATTTTGGAACAGATCTTTTTTTGATAATCTTTTTACTTGTTTTTTGTTGAGAGGTGATTTTTGTGCCCTAGAAACCCCATTTCTCATTCTTCTTCTTCTCTTGACAATATTTTACAAAAAGAAGGTGGATTCCCATCCAATCTCGATTCTTCGACTCGGATGTTGATCAACCTTCTTCCGAAACTTGTTGTTCAAGCTACCATGAAAATGAGTAGCTAAGTCTTTCATTTTGTCAAGGTTAGATGTAGATGACCATAGCCTTGTATGTATATGGGTTGATATTCATTTGTAAACTCTTTGATGATGAATGTATGGTGAAAACCTTGTTTTATTGATAACTCTTTGTGTTGGTTTATTATTGAAAGGTGTTTTCCAACTCTTGACCTAGGTTTTCATCCATCCTTGTTCTTTAGCTAGAGATAGTTTTGAATGAGTTTGTTCACTAAAAAGTTAAACCTAGAAGTTGTCATTTTGATAGATTGTGTGAGAATCAACAATGGGTCAAAATGGGAAAACCCACAATGTGTGTTAGAAATAAATACATTGGGAGGATTTTGTGAATGTGTTTATCATCTAATGGAGTTTATGACTTTTGTTTGATCGAACATATGCATGCAAAGTGATCGTCGAACCCTAACTTTGACAATCTTTCTCAAATCGTAAAACTAAAACTTTTACCGTAATTTCTTACTTTTTATGCAAGCTACCGTAACCGAAAACTAAAACCCCCTTGTTACTATAAGTAAAGAACTTAACAACTGTCGAACGGCGGCAATATGACATAATCCCTGTGGAGACGATAACAAATCCCGATACTCTATGCCTGTTCTAACAAAATGGCGTCGTTGCCGGGGATTGTGAATTGATATTGCGAGCATCGCAATAGTTGTGGAATTTTTAACTTCTGAATTTTTGACTTGTGCTTGTTAATTTGTTTGGTTTAGTGTGCAACTTTCATTTTATGCGAGGGAAGGTTCCTCAGGACCAACGTCTTTTTGATCCCGAGATCAAAAGAAACGCAAGGAGACTTAATAGCAGAACGAGACGAAGGAGGCAACAAGCTAGACAACGACAAGAACAAGGAGAAGGTTCTTCTACATCACGCCCACCACCTTTCACACCTATCATGGATCCACCACCACCACCGCCCTTTTCCACACCTTGTGTCAACAGTCCGAGGAATACAGCTCAGTTTGCCAACCACACGGGAAGGCAAGCCGAGATGAAGACGGGAACTCTTAACTTGCTATACGGAAGTCCATTCACCGGAATGGACCATGAAGACCCCTTTGCTTTTCTCACCAAATTTTACGAGATAGCATTGGCAGCCGGAGTTGATCAAGCTCAAGAGCTACCATTGTTCAAAAGACTATTTCCTCATGCTTTGCTCGGCAAAGCCAAAGATTGGTACTTGGATCAAACACCTGCAGTCATGATGGATTGGAACGTGTTGGAAGAGAAGTTCATTGAAAGATTTTTCTCCCACAACCGGTTCATGGAATCCAAAACGGCTATCTTCGTGTTTTCGCAAGGAGCCAACGAATCATTGAATGAGGCATGGGAAAGATTTAAATCCATGCTTCGAAAGTGCAAAGGGCATGGTTTTGACGAATTGACGCAAATCCACATTTTCAAGAATGGCCTTCAACCTAATTGCAAGACTTTATTGGATGCTACCTCGGGTGGTTCTTTGTTGTCTAAAAGCACCGCCGAAGCTACTGATATCATTAACCGTATGGCTCTAAATGACCTCCAAAGTCAAAGTAGAGGCAACACTTTGAAGAAACCGGGAGTGCTTGAACTTGGGACAAACGATGCTATTCCTGCCCAAAATAAACTCATTTCACAACAAGTTGAACTCTTCACTCAACAAATAAAAGAGTTGAAAGAGCCTTCAAAAGCAAAACAAATAGCTTGTTGTGAGCTTTGCAAGGGTGATCATGACACCGAGTTTTGTCCACCTCCCGGGTTCGAAGAGGTGAATTACATGGCGAACCAACAAGACTACCAATCGAGGCAACAACAACAACAACCGTATCAACAACATCCTCAAAATCAACAACAACACTTTCAAGGGAATCAAGGGTTCCAACCAAGGGCTAACAATCACCATAACCAAGGTTATGGGGGTGGTACTTCTAGTCGTCAAAATCCTTACCAACCTCAACAACCGCCGATCGTGACTTCAAAGTTAGAAGAGACATTGACACAATTTATGCAATTGTCGATGGCTAATCAAAAGAGCAATGATGCGGCAATCAAAAATCTCGAAACTCAAGCCGGTCAACTTGCTAAACAACTAGCGGAACAACAACCCGGACCATCTTTTTCGGCGAACACGCAAATGAATCCAAAAGAGCATTGTAAAGCAATAACAACGAGAAGTGGAAGGCAGTTGATTAATGAGAGTGAAAAAAAAGATGAGGAGAAAAAAATAGAGGATAGCATTTATGTTGAAGTTGGGGAGTGGAGTGAGGAAGAAGTTGAAAAGAATGAAAAAAATGGTGAAGTAGAAAATAAAGAAAGTGTGGAAGTTGAAAAAAATAAGAGTGATGAAGTGAATATGGAAGGAGTAAAAAAGAAAAGAGAGAGGAATTCTAGAGTTTCTAAAGGAAAGGAGGTAGTGGGCGCTACTCCAATCCAAAACCTTCTGGCATTACGCCCGGTTCATAGATATATTCAAACAACTTCAAGTGAACATTCCGTTTGCCGAAGCATTGGAGAAAATGCCTAAGTATGCGAAATTCATGAAAGGCATACTTACTAAAAAGCGGAGGTACACGGAACTGGAGACAATTGTCCTAGATGCTAGTTGTAGTGCAATCATTCAACGGATGCTTCCGAGAAAAGAGGTTGACCCGGGACGAGTTACTTTGCCGGTTACAATTGGTGATGTCTATGTCGGAAAAGGGCTAATTGATTTGGGGTCAAGCATTAATCTAATACCATTGTCTATTGTGAAGAGGCTTGGAAACATTGAAATGAAGGCCATCCGGATGACTTTGCAATTGGCCGATAAGTCGACTACCCATCCTCATGGGTTAGCCCAAGATGTATTGGTCAAAGTTGACAAATTCTTCTTCTCGGTTGATTTCGTTGTGATTGATATGGAAGAGGATGATGATGCTCCGCTTATTCTTGGCCGACCGTTCATGAAAACCGCACGCATGATGATTGCCGTTGACAACGGTTTGATAAAAGTAAGGGTCCAAAATGAAGAAGTTACTTTTGATCTATTCGAAGCCATGAAGAATTCAAAGGACAGTCGTGATAGCTTTCGCATTGATGTGATCGAAGAGGCAACTTTTGAAGTTTCTAAACATATTCATGAGATATCTCCTATGGAGTTAGCTCTTGATGACTCCTTTGAAGTTTTAACAATTGAAGAAGAGTAAGCTCTTGATGAATGCCTAAGGGAACTTGATAGTCTAAAAGAGTTACATCCGTGGGAAGTTGAGGAGGAAGTATTGAAGAAGGAGGTTAATGAAGAAAAATCGCCGATTGAATTGAAAATGTTACCTTCTAATTTGAAGTATGCATTCCTCGACAAGACCGAAGCAAAGCTGATTATCATAAGCAATCTTTTGTCAAAGAATGAAGAAGCCCGTTTGATAAATGTTTTGAAAAAGAATCAAGAAGCCATGGGTTGGACTCTTTCCGATCTCAAAGGAATTAGTCCTTCCTATTGCATGCACAAGATCTTAATGGAAGAGGACTTTAAGCCGGTAGCTCAACCGCAACGCCGCTTAAATCCTACTATGAAAGAAGTTGTTAGAAAGGAGGTGGTTAAGTTGTTGGATGCGAGAATGATTTACCCGATTTCGGATATGGGTTAGTCATGTACATGTGGTTCCGAAGAAAGGTGGAATTACTGTGATTCGAAATGAAAAGGATGAGTTGATCCGGACAAAAGTGGAAACGGGGTGGCGTATGTGCATTGATTATAGGCGGTTGAATACCGCAACTCGAAAATATCACTTTCCACTCCCGTTCATGGATCAAATGCTAGAAAGACTTTCTGGGCAACAATACTATTGTTTCTTAGATGGCTATTCCGGGTATAACCAAATTGCGGTAGACCCGACCGATCATGAAAAGATGGCTTTCATATGTCCTTTTGGAATTTTTGCATACCGTAAAATGCCCTTTGGGTTGTGCAATGCACCGGCGACATTCCAAAGATGTGTGCAAGCTATATTTCCCGACCTTATCGAGAAAACAATGGAAGTCTTTATGGACGACTTCTCCGTATTTGGTGGTTCCTTTGGTCTATGCTTGGATAACTTGGAAACAGTTCTTGAAAGATGTGTGAAGACAAATCTTGTTCTTAACTGGGAGAAGTGCCACTTCATGGTGACCGAGGGGATAGTGCTTGGCCATAAAGTCTCTTCAAGAGGGCTTGAAGTTGATTGTGCTAAAGTTGAAGTGATTGAAAAGTTTCCTACTCCGGTAAATTTGAAGGGAGTCTGAAGCTTTCTAGGGCACGCCGGTTTCTACCGGCGCTTTATCAAAGACTTCTCAAAGGTAGCTAGGCCTTTGAGTAACTTGCTAGCTAAGGATCAGGTATTTCTTTTAACTGATGAGTGTTTACAAGCTTTTGAAATTTTAAAGGAAAAATTGGTTACCGCTCCAATTATGGTCGCTCCAAATTGGAATTTAAATTTTGAGCTCATGTGTGATGCGAGCGACTATGGAATCGGAGCGGTATTAGGCCAAAGAAAAGAGAAAAATTTTCATGCGATACACTACGCAAGTAAATTTCTTAATGAGGCTCAAGTTAACTATGCCACCACTAAAAAAGAATTACTTGCGATAGTGTATGCGCTTGAAAAGTTTAGATCCTATCTTATTGGTTCCAAGGTCATAGTGTATACCGACCACTCGGCGATTAAATATTTGCTCACCAAACCGGACTCGGAGCAAAGGCTCATCCATTGGATCCTCTTGTTGCAAGAATTTGATGTTGAAATCAAAGTCAAGAAAGGATAGGAAAATTTGGTGGCGAATCATTTATCTCGCTTAGTTAATATGGAGGTTACCGCTTCCGAGAAGAAAATCCGAGAAGAGTTTCCTGATGAAAAACTTTTCAAAGTTCAAGTTAGGTCGTGGTTTGCGGACTTTGCGAACCATAAGGCTAGTGGTTTGGTGCCTCCCGACCTAACTTCGAACCAAAAAAGGAAATTTCTCTCGGATGCTAAGTACTACGTGTGGGATGACCCATACTTGTTTAAATTGGGTGGTGATAACCTTTTGAGGAGGTGTGTTACTAGCGATGAAGCGCAAAGCATTCTTTAGCATTGTCACAACTCGCCTTACGGCGGACACTACAATGGGGCAAGAACGGCCACTAAAGTCCTTCAGTCAGGATTTTATTGGCCTACTATTTTCAAAGACGCAAATGCCCATGCACAAAGTTGTGATAGTTGCCAAAGAAGTGGTGGGATTGGTAAGAGAGACGAGATGCCTCTCCAAAACATCCAAGAGGTTGAAGTATTCGATTGTTGGGGTATCGACTTTGTTGGACCATTCCCACCCTCATATGGTAATGAATATATGCTTGTGGCGGTCGACTATGTTTCTAAGTGGGTTGAGGCGATTGCCTCACCTCGGGCAGATGCTAAAACGGTAATAAATTTTTTGAAGAAAAACATATTTTCCCGTTTTGGAACCCCCCGTGTGTTGATTAGTGACGGAGGGTCGCACTTTAGTAATGCACCGTTAGAAAGCATTTTGAAACATTACGGTGTGTCACATAGAGTGGCGACTCCGTATCACCCACAAGCAAACGGTCAAGCCGAGGTCTCTAATCGTGAGATTAAGAGAATTCTTGAAAAAACCGTGTCGAATACTAAAAAAGAGTGGTCGCAAAAGTTGGATGAAGCTTTATGGGCATATCGTACCGCTTTTAAAGCTCCAATTGGGATAACTCCTTTTTAATTGGTATTTGGTAAGACTTGCCATTTGCTAGTCGAATTGGAGCACAAAGCTTTGTGGGCTCTGAAATTATTGAACTTTGATAAGGATTTGGCCGGTAAAAAAAGAAAAGTGCAATTGCTTGAGTTGGAAGAAATGCGCAATGCCGCATATCACTCGAGTTGGTTGTACAAAGAAAAGGTGAAAGAGTATCATGACAAAAAGCTTAGGAAGAAGGAATTTGTGCCCGGACAGTTGGTCCTTTTGTTCAATTCTAGGTCGAGGCTATTCCCCGGAAAATTGAAATCTAAATGGTCCGGGCCATTTCGTGTCAAAGAAGTCAAAGAGTATGGAGTTGTTGTCATTGAAGACTTGGAGAAGAAAGATAGTTGGACGGTTAACGGCCAACGTTTGAAGATTTATCTTGGCGGTCTTGTGGATCGCGAGAGCTGTGCAATCTGCTTGGATGCTTCTTTGTGAGCATCTCGAACCGTCGAGCTTATCCGAAGTTAAGCAAGCGCTTGTTGGGAGGCACCCCAACATTGTAAGTATTTACAGCTTTGTGTTGTGTGGTATTGGTATTCAAATTGGTGGAACCTAGCTGAATTGTGCCCAACAGTGCTGTTTTTAAAAAAACAAGATCCCGTCATGTTCGCTAGCTGCTCGCTAGGCGACGACAGTAACGAGACGTTCGCTAGCCCTTCGCTAGGCGAACGTTGCGTGACAGAACTTTATTTTATTTTTCAGAGGGCCACTCATTTGGGCTCAAAACCCATTTATTTTGTTTTAGTCTGAACATAGGGTCACTAACTCAGTCTCACTTTCACACTTTTCACTTCCATCTCACACAAAAACTTTGAGAATCATCCTTGTGCAAACCCTAACTGTTGCATTTCAGAATCAATCAACCTCTTCAATCAGGTTTGTTTTGTCTCCATTCCTTTGTGCTTTAAATGTTGTAAATTCTGAAGAATGAGTCATTAGGGTTGAATTTGGGAGATTGGGTTTTTTTAGGTTTGCATGTATGTTTAGAACGATTCCTAGCATGTTAAATTACTTTGTTTCTAGAATGGGTATCATTAGACTTTGGGTTTTCTGAAATTGGATTGTTAACAGTGGAGAACTCAGAATCCCGTAACATTCGCTAGCATCTTCTCTAGGCGAATCTGTGGCGAGCATTCGCTGTCACTTCGCTAAGCGAACCCGTAGCGAATCTTCGCTGGGTCCTCGCTAAGCGATGCTGTAGCGACCATGACAGTATCTGGTTTTTCTGTTTTGATCTCTAGTCTATTTTGTGGTTGTGTGATGTTTCTTTTCTATGATTTTACAGATGTCATCCAGGTCAAGTGCTGCAAAAAAGAGAAAGGTCGAGAGCACTTCCCGCACTGTGCCAATTCAATTTGACACAGATAAATTCGTTGGGGCGAAGCAAGCCGCACGTTATGTGGCGTTGGAGAAAAGGAAAATATTACTTGAGAAGAGGTTTTTGATCAACGCACAAGGCGATTATCGGACATTTGCAGGGTTGATAAATAGCAAGAAATGGGACAAGTTGATCTCTCCACCTGAAAGCTATGATATTGATATAGTGTGCGAGTTCTATGCGAACGCGCTGCCAAATGACGACGAGCCTTTCACTTGGACTACAAGAGTGTCAGGACGTCAGGTCGCTTTTGATAGGGATGCTATTAACCGAGTGCTTGGTGAACCGCTCCATCTGGGAGTTAATGAGAGGGATGCATACCACAGAGATCTAAGGCTCCACAGGAACACTGATACTATTTTTGCGGCCCTGTTGTTTGAGGGAAAGTCGGTTGAGGTGAACCCATCTGGGGTTCCTATGAGGTACCATCGGGAGGATATGATTCCCTTGGCTCAACTGATCTTGATGTTGGTTTTGACTAACATTAAGCCCAAGTCACACACGTCGACCGTGCCGATCCCAGTGGCACACTTGGTCCACTGTATTCTAACTAATGTACAGATCGATGTGGCGCGAATCATTGCGATTGAGATGAAGTCCGTGGTTGAGAGTGGGCTGAAGTCGGGGGCGGGAGTTAACTGCTCCCCTGCTTTTCCTTGTCTCATCATGGCTTTATGCCTACAACCGAGGGTGAAGCTACCCTCGCGCAGTCAGGTAAGGATTCCATCCGCAATCGACGATCGATATGTTGACAAGTACTATAAGCCGAAGAACTTCCGAGGTAGTACAACTGCTGATGATACCGGGGCTGCTGATGGTCCTGGTGCTTTTTCTCAAGGGTTTGATCCTTTCCAGCAAGCTGTTTGCAATTACAATTGGGATTGGATGGCGGCGACTCAGCGCGCCATGATTGATATACATGACTCTATGCACGTATTACAGTTGCAGGTACGTGACCCTTTTGGAGAGCATCCTATGATGACGCGTGAGTAGTTCCTGCAACATGCTAGCTGGCCTGAGGACAGGCCTGTTTTCGGAGAGGGGGTGGGTGTTGGTGCTTCTGGTGCTGATGGTTCTGGTGGCGCTGATGATGCTGATGATGATGATGATGATGGTGATGATGATTATTTCGGTTCTGAGGCCGGTAGTGAAGAGGGTTCTGAGTCCTATGAGGACTAAGTTTTTTTTATGTTATGTTTTATTTTCTTGTATTTTCAGATATTTGGTATTTTGGTTATGTACTTTTTGGAGTGTTTTGTCCTCCACGCACATTTTAACATTTTGAAGTGATGGTTGTTGTTTATGTTTTAAATTATTGTGTTTGGTTTGAATTTCTTTTGTTTAATAAATTTTTGGTTGTTGAGGGTTAAACCTTCTAGATTGGTTGCTCCTCAAAGAAGTATCCAATGAAGGTGCATCCGAGCTTTGATGGCGATGATAAAAATAAACAAGCGAATAATGCTAAGGTACATGGTTACCTTCGGTTAGAATTTTAGAATGCATTAAGAACTTTACTCTTTTCGTAATTGAATATTGTTCTTTTTGCAACATAATTGAATGAATGATTCACCTAAGGCTTAGAACCATAAATTGTGAGGAAACCTCCATTGTACACTAAAATGCTGGATTCTAATAAACTGTGTTGATTCATTTGATTCATGCTTTGTCTTTTATTATTGTGAATTTGTGGAAGCAATTCGAAATGATCAAGGCGCTTGTTTTCTTTCGAGCACAACCAGTTCCAAATACAACTTACCCGTGAGAAGAGAGTATTCGTGAACCCCTTTGAGCTTAAACAGTTGAATCTCAGCTTGAAATAAGGCGAGACGTCAAAATCTTTTTTCTTGAAACCCTGAAATTTTTGATAATTGTTCTTTTGCCGTAAAAAGTCAAGAGCATTCACTTGGGGTGAGTAAAAGATAAGTTAGGGAGAACGAAAATGAGAATCGGTAGGTGCCACAACTCTTGAATAATCGAGCAAGCATTGAAAAAATAATTAGAAAAGAGAAACATTTGTTTTGTGAATACGATGTGAAAAAAAAATGAAAATGAATGCTTGCTTGGAAGAAAAATAGTGAAAAACAAAATTGAGTTGTGAAATAAGAGTTGTGAAGGTTTCAAATGAGAAACAAGTGGAACGAAGTTGAGATGTGTGAATAACTTGTACAGTGAATGTCTCTTTTGCATCGGCATGTTCGTTTTCAATGGCCTTAGATATGACCCTTGTTTGTAAACCTGACCAAGCTACAACCGGAAAAGACCTTAGTTATCTTCATGCTTCCGCATTTTCATTTATAATTGTTAGACATTTTATGAATTGAATTGACTTTTGCATTGTTTGTTGGAGAGTGAAATTGTCCCCGCGGTTGCAAATGCGTAATTTCTTAAATCCTTATTCGAAGAGGAGAGATATGGTGATTCATTCAGGATAACATTGTTGTGGATTGGTACATGTTTTGCATTGCTATAAGGCTTTAGTTCTTGTGCATTGTGTTATTCTAACCATTGGGAACTTGTGTCTGGTTGATTCTCTTGTGTTTGAGCCATTTTATCCGATTTCGGAGAAATCTTTTTCTTTAAGCAAATCCTCTTGTCCTTCAAGAGGCATACTTTGCTTGAGGGCAAGCAAGAATCTAGTTGGGGAGAGTTGTTAGATGCCCAAGTTAGCTTATTTGAGCTATCAAATGTGGGCATCTTTCACTCATTTTTGTCGAAAAAGTGTTCGAAACCGCCCTTGCTTTTGTTGATTTGCAATACTATTTGAAATGATCTTGGTACCTTTAATTTGTGTGTAATTGTGCAGGAATTAGGCATGAAAGAGTAGAAAACTAAGGCACAAGAAAGATGGCAAAGGAACCAAGAAAGAAATCAAACATAAGCAAGCTCGCTAGGCGAGTGAGGTAGCGAAGTATTCGCTAGGCGAGCACGCAGCGAGATGCCAGCGAACACTCCCAGACTTGGACAAAACCAAAAAGAGCAAAACTCGCTGTGGCGAGGGAAGTAGCGAAGTATTTGCTAGGCGAGCACACAACGAGCAAGTAGCGAACACTTCCAATAGAAAAAATATCAAGACTCGCTGGAGCGAATGAGAGAAGCGAGGGCTTCGCCTAGCGAAGGATTGTTCGCCTAGCGAACAGATGCAAACTTGTCTGGGATGATTCCTCTGGACGCAGGCTCTTCTGGTGACTTATTTTGGGGCTCGCTAGGCTTACCATTCTGCTCGCCTAGCGAGCATGACAGCTCAGCAACCATTTATATAAGTAGTATGGGCTACTTTTTGGAACAGATCTTTTTTTGATCATCTTTTTACTTGTTTTTTGCTGAGAGGTGATTTTTGTGCCCTAGAATTTATGGTTGTAGCCTTCCCTGACGTAAGTGGTGTTTTCATCAAATTATGTTTGTAGCTTTCCCTCTGTGGAATGGTTTACTTTTGATCTCCAAAACTTTTGCTCCTTGACTATTCTCAGCAGGGTTGATCCCACTCCTACTTCCCCGGTATGGTCACCAGCAGGGTATACCCAGTAGTTGCCTACAGGTAATCCATGATTTGGTCGTCAGCGGTGTTTCCCTCATGGAGTTGTCTGATTAGAGCCTGTTTGTGGTTTCCTCCCAAGCAAAGTGGTTGATGAAGATGTTTATCTTTCCTTCAGCGGAGTAATGTCCCTTCCTCCTCAATTGATGTGATTTCTTCGTTAGTGCAATATATATGGTAACACGGGAACCTTCTGATGGGTGGTTGTTCCCCACAGAGTTACATCTTCCCCTCTGATAATTTCCCCGGTAAAGTTGATTCTACGACAAATTTTATCTGTGTGTTGATCCTATCCCCAGCTGGAGTGGCTGATTCTCCTTGCCCTGCAGAGATCTTTATTTCCTGGTATCTCTTGCCCCCATCAGATTGGATGTTCTCCAGTAGGCCTGGCTTTTTCTCTTGAGAGGTAGTACCTGATGTTTGTCCATGGTTTTGTTGGACTTGTTTGTGTTACATATGTCTATTTTGTCAGCATTCATCATACATAAACCACACATATATGCATAATTTTTAACATTCAAATATTCATGTTGCATTATTTGTCATAAATACCTTTGTTTGTTGTCTCCTTCTATTCGGTGATACATATTTCTCCAAGCAGATGTTTGTGTCTAATCTCCCCATGTAGAGTCAGCCCCATAAGCAGAAAGCGTTTATCCTTTCTTCCATATTCCCCACTGAGTTATGTTCTCGTGGATGATTGTTGTTTCTGTTTCCTCCTAACACATATATTGGGATGAAGTTCCCCCTGAGTTATATCCTCATAGGGATGAGTCTTATTTCATTGTGTATCTCTAGTTTGTTCCTAGATTGGCCTCTTGTTTTTTCCCTACACTTCCTCGCGGTTTAGACGAATGATTGATCAGTAACTAGTAATTGTCCATCTTTTCCCGACGAAGTCTGTGGTTTTCTACCCTCATACCGGTAGTTGTAAACCCTATTTTTATCCCCTTGCAAGAGTTAACCTTATGTTGTTCATCCTAACCGATGACAGGTACTCTTCCGTGGTGTTTTACCTAATATTAGTAGATGTAATCACCTCTTTGATTGTTATCTTTATCCAATATTAGGTATTGATATTCCTTCGCCTTTTGAGTATATCTCCCAGTAACCGGTGATATATCTCCCGGATCACTGCCTTTGTCAATGTATCTCCAGCGGGTCATCTTTCATTCACCTTTTGTTGGTAATGATTGTTTCTCCCCTTTATTGATCATCATTTTATACCCAGTATTTGATATCCCGATGTCCGTTCTTTTCGGTCGATTTATCCTTTATTAACCCAGTAACCGGTTGTGGATAATCTTCCATGCGAGTATGTTATCTACGTTCTAACGGTAATAGATAACATATCTCATGCGCTCTGTGGTCGAAGGCTTTTTCTCTTCCCCAGTCGAGTAAGATTCGTATTCCCTTTTGCGGAGTCGAATGCCTATCCTGTAATTGAGTTTGCTTTTTAGCCCTCCTTTCGGATGATGAGTGTCTTGGAAATATTCCCCAATTCACGCTTGGTTAGTCACCTGTTATATGCCCGGTAACCGGTATCCCTAGTGTTCCTTCCCTTCTGCTCCCTATTATAACTTTTGTTTCCTGTGGAGTCAGATTTTCCTGAGTTGAAATACACCTTTTCAGGTCTTCCTCAGATGTTTTGGATGTTTGATATCTCTCACCCTCATACCGGTCTTAGATATTCATTCTTCCTGAGGGTGTTGTTCTCTCACCCTTATACCGGTGTCACGATCACATGTCTCCTTGAGCTTATTACCCAGTAACCGGTAATACCTCATCATGTTGTTTCCTCAGATGAGTCCTGTTTGGACATTCCCCAGCGAAGTCCCTTAGTGGATTTTCCCCATCTGATTCTGGATTTTCATCTGAAGTATCCTTTGTGGATAATTTTGCTGTATTGGCATATTCCCCAATACATGCACCTTTGAGTCAGCTAGAGTTATTCCCTTGATTTATTTTCGTGGGATTCTTCTCGTGTCTCTCAGCAAGTCTCACGACGTGACCTGCTCACGCATTTTATTCCTTTTTTTATCCCCATTAGAGTTCCCCGAGTCTCTGTCCAATTGAGTGTATTACTCATATGGATTGTCAGTTTCTCCTGATTTCTTTTTCTTTGTGGACACATATCCCCACAGAGTACTACCTTTTGCATACGTATATTTGCATCATGAGGTCTCTTAGGGACGAAAATTCGTCTCTTTGCTATTATTTAAGCCCATTCTATCTCGTCGAGGCAAAGATTTTAACCTTCATATCTCTGGCTAGAATGACCTTAAATAGGGGCATCTGTAAGATCCTAATTTTGACCCTAAGATCCCTCATGGCATCATAACATTGCATTTACATTGCCTCAAGGATCATAAGCATCTTGGCTCCTTACCTTTGGGTGGGACCTCTTGTGAGTTGGTTTGAGACCACCAAGCATGCTTGAATTGTATATTATTTCTTTTGTCATTTTATTTACTAACCAAAAGCACAAAAATATGTCACTAACATCTTTTGTTTGTAGCTTGAGCAGTTACAAGGTCTAAAGCTTCTAGGAGATCCTATGTGCATTGATATGGCCAAGAGAAGATGAAAGCAAGCATGGGAATGGTTCCTAAAGCTATCTTCTATCAAATATGCCTCCCAAGTATCTCAATTCATCATTTTGATCAAAGCAAATCAAAGGGTTTAAGGCTTGTTTCCCAAGGAAACTCTAATTCATTTGTTCATCAACTATGCCTTGCTCATGAAGCAACCGCAACCCATGGTCAAATAAAATCAAGGGAAGTTCCTTAATTCATAATTTCATGCATATTTGAACTTATTTGGGTGTCCTCAATCATCAATTCATCAAGATATGAGTTTTTGACTTGAGAAGTTGATCAGTCAATTCATCTGACTATTTTGAAATACACTGAGACCTAACTTTTTATGTGTTTGTCAAATGGAGATGAACCCAAGAGAAAAAATGTTCTTAAGAACCATATGAATAACATTCTTGTACATCAAAAATTTATTTTAAGCTTGGAAGGTAATCATCCATTCCAAGACATTATAGGTCATTTTGACTGAAACCCTAATTTTGGGTCAACTTCCCAAGGACATAACTCCTTCATTTTTCATGATTTTGAGGTGAGATCAAATGCATTGGAAAGCTTAAGATGTCTAATTCAAATGTTATGTTTAGAAAAATTTCAAAATCTCAAAATAAATACATGTGATTATGCAAAATATTATAGGTCACTTTGGACCAAATGGATTGAAATGTGAAAAAGTCCAACTTTAAGTGCCCATAACGTCTTCATCTAAAATCCAAATGATGCAAATGAAAGTCCAAATTGATTTCCTTGAAAAAATCTACAACTTTCATGTTGAAGATTTTGTCATTTGGAGCTTGCATCATTGAGGCAGAAGGGCTTGAACTTAGGCCAATTTTGAAAATCTCACATATGCATGTTTTGC
This sequence comes from Lathyrus oleraceus, assembly GCF_024323335.1. NCBI lineage: Eukaryota > Viridiplantae > Streptophyta > Magnoliopsida > Fabales > Fabaceae > Lathyrus > Lathyrus oleraceus. The sequence continues at coordinate 363,295,277 of NC_066580.1, forward strand.
ACCCTACACTTCATGTCCAATTTTCATGAATATCCAAGACCCAATTGGAGTTTTGATCAACATAACAAATGATCCTTATGCAATAAGCTTTCCAACCATTACTCATAAGGTGGTGTTCCTATTTTTAACATGGCATTTTCGAAGGCTTGAACCTAATAGTGCATTTTTTGAAAATCATTTAAATTGCCTTGCATGAGCTAATACAATCCAGTATGCACGTCCATTTTGCTTTCATCATGCATCAGCATTCAATTCTAGTTGGAATTTGGCCCTCCATGCGCCTGTACAGACCCATGCATGGAGGCTCTTTCCATTCATGCAAGCATTTTGATCATGCATTTCAGCTTGCTTCTCCTATAAATACAAGGCCAATGCTCTTCATTTCTTCAACCTTAAGGCGCCCCAATTGCTGCTAAACTGAAATCCCAACCATCACTAAAGGAACTAGCTCTCTTTTCTTCAAATTTTTCAGATCTGAACTTTGGTTTCATTGATCAATTTTCAGATCTTAAAGTTCCTAAACCTTTTCTCCTTGATCTATAGTGTCAACTGTAAGCATTAGCATCCAAGGATTGTGACTCAAAGCCTTGCAAATGAAAGGTTCATACCAACTGTTATTTTCTTCGAATCTACTTGTATAGTGCTCAATTCTCATTGTTGTTGTGTGATCTGAAGTCCTCTGTATAGAGGCAATATTGTTGTGCTTTCAATTTTTGAAAATTATGAAGTTCATATGAACACCACAGATCTTTCACTTCTGATTTCTCTCCATATAGAGATCTAGAATGGATTTGAGTGGTACAGGGGTGATGTACATCACCCCAACTCTAGATTGATGCTTGGATCGTGCCTTTTGGTTACCTTTTTCATGTCTGCAATTTGACGCGTCCATTCATTTTTCAGATTCAATCTCACGCGTCCAACCTTATAACTTATTTAATGGTTTTGTGTGTTGCGTTTGACTAGCGTGTATGGTGACCACGTGCTTCTTAGCCGTATGATGATCCACGTCAATTAATGAATCATCATCAGATGGCTCACGCTTTTTCCAATTTTTATTTTTCTGATTTTATTTTCCCTTTATTATTTTAATTCCATTTCATTTTAAAAATTCATATCTCTCTCATTATTGGTCCAAAAATTATGGGACAATTTCATTCTTCTCCTTTTAATTTCTACTTTCTAAAACTGATTTTTAATATTTTTTATTTTGTCAGTTGATATTTTTTAGTAATTTTCTCTTTTTTGGGTATTTTTAATTCATTTAAAATAGTTTTTGATATTCAAAAAATACAAAAATATTTTTCTAACCTCTTTGAATGATGATAGATCTATGAAAAATATTCTCATCAGTTTATAAATTGATTTGAGATTTATTTGAGATTTTAATTCAATTAGGTTATTTTTATGCATTTTTAATTGATTTAAAATAGTTTATGACTTTTAAAAATGCTGAAATTTTTTGTCAAACTTTGTTTGACCATATTGAACTTGGGATAATTCACTTGGACTTTTTCAAAGTTGATTTGAAGTGAGTTTGATGTTTGACCTTTCTTTATTATTTTAATTCAAGTTTTATTTTAATATTAAAAAATGCTGAAAATATTTTATTTGTTTCTTGACTTCTAATCTTCATTTTGCTTCTGTTTTCTATTATTTGACCCTGATCTTCTCTATCTTTGGTCAATGCTTGTTGATTATCTCATTCCATTTCCATTAATGCACTTTAATTCTTCCTTTTCTTCTTCTTCTTCTTTTTTTCTTTTTCTTTTTGATCGATGAGTTAAAGATTGGTGGTTAGCATTGATACATGGAGGTTTAATCTTCCTTGATTCAAATCTAATTCATCTTGATCATGGACCAAGTGAATGGCTTTGCATTAAGGATAGGTTGCTTCCTAAATCATGCAAAGACCCTAATCAATACAAAATCATTTCTCATTTTCTTTTTGGGATGGAAAGTTGTTGGAGTTTGATTCACTAATCAAGACCTCTAACTTGTGTTGTTGCCTACATTTTAATTGACCGGCCTCAGATAGTTGTGACTTCTACATAAGTCCAATTACAATTGCTTAACATAGCGCTTAATTGCCTTATGGCACACTAACTATTAACACTAACCATTAACCATTAACATTTACTTCTTGCACATATTATTCATTTTCTTTTTCCTTTGCTCATTTGAGCATATGTTTATGTTAATGCAATTTGCCTTTTGCTCACTTAAGCACATAATTGTGTATATATTATTGTGCTTGTATGTTGTTTTGATGCAAAGAAATGGACAAATGGACTTAGTTTCTAGGACATTCCCTATGCAAAATTGGAGTCGAAGGACCTTAATGTTGAAGATGGATTAGGAGGACCAACTCTCTAAACTCACTCTTGTCCATTCTTGATTTGCTTCATGGAACTTTTTAATGTGTGTGCTTTTGTGCTAGGGAATCCTATTTGAGCCAAATTGAAAAACCATTGCCATGTTCATCCAAAGTGAAAGATACTAGAGCCATCGAGGATCTTCTAAGATCTTTCTTGATTAATTTGATTGCTTGAGCTTACACTTTTTTTGCTTGCTTATTCCAAAGGATGGGAGCTACTTGGATCATCAATATGATCTCAAAAGAGGAACTCCATTTGTGGTCTTGTTTCTTATCCCTCATCTCTTGTATGATTAGGACTTTAGCCATTCTTCTTCTTCCCTCCACTCTAACCTAAGCCAAAACTTTTGTGCAAACATTTAACACTTCTTTTCAAACATTAGAAACCCAAGCCTTATGCTTTTGATTTTCAAACTTTCTTTTCATAACACTTATCTTGAATTGAATCTTTAAGTTAACTTTGACCATATTTTGTAAATACTTTTCATTGGTAAATATAACTCGCTCAAATACTTTTGTGGTTTCAATGGCCACTTTCTTAATCAAAACTTTTCATAATCTTTAGCTATTAGGTTTGAGTTATCCTTGAGGTAGATGTAATACTCAGCTATATCCTTAGTGATGGACAATGAGTCTTCCATGCTTATTATAGGGTTAACCCCTCACTAGCATGTTAAAGCTATCCTCACATGGTGGATTTGTGGTTTTAAGTTGAGTTTTCTCCCTTGGATAACAAAAGAACTTAAGGCTTTTGGACCAATCAATTCACCAACTCGTTTTGAGATTTTTATCCCGAACTACGAGGTTTTGATCCTAATCTTTTTAAGATGGTACATAGGCAATGGGTTTATCCATCCAAATACAAATTGTAAGTAACTTGTATATTTTTCTCTCATCTCTTCAATCATGTTTGCACAAACAAATTTTCACAAAATACCAACCTTACAACAAGTGTGAAAAGGGCTCCCTTGGAGTTTCTAGTGTAAGACCCTAATTTTGGAACTAAGATCCCTCATGGCATCATAACATGGCATTTGCATAGCCTCAAGGATCATAAGCATCTTAGCTCCTTCCCTTTGGATGGGATCTCTTGTCAGTGGTTTGAGATCACCAAGCATGCTTGAATTGTATATTATTGCTTTTCTCATTTTATTTACTAACCAAAAGCATAAAAATATGTCACTATCATCTTTTGTTTGTAGCTTGAGCAGTCACAAGATCCAAAGCTTATAGGAGATCCTTTGTGCAATTATATGGTCAAGAGAAGATGAAAGCAAGCATGGTAATGGTTCCCAAAGCTCTCATCCATCAAATATGCCTCCCAAGTATCTCAATTCATCATTTTGATCAAATCAAATCAAGGGGTTTGAGGCTTGTTTCCCAAGGAAACCCTAATTCGTCTATTCACCAACTGTGCCTTGCTCATGAAGCAACCTCAACCCATGGTCAAATACAATCAAAGGAAGTTATTTAATTCATCATTTCATGCAAATTTGAACTTATTTTAGTGTCCTCAATCATCAATCCATCAAGATATGAGATTTGGACTTGAGAAGTTGATCAGTCAATTCATCTGACTATTTTGAAATACACTGAGACCTAACTTTTTATGTGTTGGTCAAATGGAAATTAACCCAAGAGAAAACATGTTCTTAAGAACAATGTGAACAACTTTCATGTTCATCAAAAATTTATTTGAAGCATGGACGGTCATCATCCATTCCAAGACATTATAGGTCATTTTGACTGTAACCCTAATTTTGGGTCAACTTCCCAAGAACATAACTCATTCATTTTTCATGATTTTGAGGTGGGATCAAACGCATTGGAAAGCTTAATGTGTCTACTTCAAATTTTATGTTGAGCAAAAATTGCAAAATCTCAAAAGAAATACATGTGATAATGCAAAACATTATAGGTCACTTTGGACCAAATGCATTGAAATGTGAAAAAGTCCAACTTCAAGTGCCCATAACTACTTCATCAAAAATCTAAATGATGCAAATTTAGAGTCCAAATTGATTGTCTTGAAAATATCTACAACTTTCATGTTGAAGATTTTATCATTAGGAGCTTGCATCATTGAAACAGAAGGGCTTGAACATTGCCCAAACTTGGAAACTTCACATATGCATGTTTTGCACCCTACATTTCAAGCTCAAATTTCATTAATTTCCAAGGCCCAATTGGAGTTTTGATCAACATAACATTTGTTCCTTATGCAACAAGCTTTCCAACCATTACCCATAAGCTTATGTTTCAATGTTGGAAGTATCATTTTCAAAGAGGGAAACTTTTTAGTGCATTTTTTGGTAAATTAATTCAATTGCCATGCATGAGCTGATTACATCTAAATTACACGTCCATTTCATTCATTTCTGATCTCATTTTGCCAAATCAAGTGGAATTGGGCCCTTCATGCGCCTGTACAGGCCCATGCATGAAGGCCCTTTCCATTCATGCAAATTTGAAATCACACTTTCAGCATGGCTTTGGCTATAAACACATGGCATGTGAGCTCTCATTCTTCAACCTAAAGGCGCCTAAACCTCTATTGAACTCAAAACACAATTTTCACCAAAGGAACTTTTCACTTTCTTTCAAAAATTTCAGATCTGAAATTCAATTGCATCGATTGAATTTTAAGATCCATAGTTCCTAAACCTTCTTCATTTGATCCATAGAAGCTTCTGTTTGCAAAAGGAATCAAAGATAGAATGGAATTGAGTGGCATAGGAGTGATGTACATCACTCCACCTTTCGAATGGTACCTGGATCGTGCATTTTAGTTAACATTTTTTGCCCTGCAAATTTTGATTTTCATCGGAGCTAGCCCGAGAAGACGGGGGCGCTGGCCACCGTCTGGTCTCCAGATCAGATCGTGGCCAGATCAGACGGTGGCCGTCCGTTTCCATTTCCATATCTAATCCTGGCTATCCAAACTTATGACTTATTTTAATCAAGTGTATGGTTACATTGACTTTGGAACATGTTGTCCAAACTTATGACTTATTTTAATCATGTGTATGGATGCTTGGATTTGCCAGCTTAATTAATGAGCTCAGATCCAAGGGCTCACGCTTTTCCATTATTTTTAATTTTGATTTTTATTTCCATTTTATTTTTTAATTCCATTTCATTTTCTAAAATTCATATATCTTTCATTATTGGTCCAAAAATTATGGGACCAATTGCATTATTCCTCTTTTAATTTCTAGTTTCTAAAAATGATTTTTAAAATTTTTTATTTCATCATTTGCTATTTTTTAGTAATTTTCTCTTTTCTGGTTATTTTTAATTCATTTTAAATAATTTTTTATATTCAAAAAACACAAAAATATTTTCTCAACATCTTCGAATGATGATAGATCTATGAAAAATATTCTCATCAATTTATTCATTGATTTGTGATTTATTTGAGATTTTAGTTCAATTAGGTTATTTTTATGCATTTTTAATTGATTAAAAATAGTTTCTGACTTTTAAAAATGATGAAATTTTTTGTCAAACTTTGTCTGACCTTATTGAACTTGGGATAATTCACTTGGACTTATCAAAGTTGATTTGAAGTGAATTTGAAGTTTGACCTTTCTTTATTATTTTAATTCAGTATTATTTTAAATATTAAAAATGCCAAAAATATTTTGTTTATTTCTTGACTTCTAAATTTCATCTTGCTTCTGTTTTCTTTTGTTTGACCTTGATCTTCTATATCTTTGGTCAACATTTGTTGATTGATACATACCATTTTCATTTAATGCATTTTACTTCATTTCTTTCTTCTTCTTCTCCTTCTACTCTTTTTTTTTATCAATGAGTTAAAGATTGGTGGTTAGTACTGATTAGGGAGGTTTAATCTTCCTTGATTCAAATCTAATTCATCTTGATCAAGGATCAAGTGAATGGCTTTGCATTAAGGATAGATTGTTTTCTAAATCATGCAAAGGACCTAAATCAATACAAGATCATTTCTCTTCTTCTTTTTTTGGCATGGCAAGTTGTTGGAGTTTGATTCACTAATCAAGACCTCTAACTTGTGTTGTTGCCTTATGGCACACTAACTACTAACACTAATCTTTAACCATTAACATTTAATTCTTGCACTTTACTTTTATGCAATTTACTATTCTTGTACATATTATTCATTTGCTTTTCCCCTTTGCTCATTTGAGCACATGTTTATGTTAATGCAATTTTCCTTTTGCTCACTTGAGCACATAATTGTGTACATATTATTATGCTTGTATTTTATTTTGATTATTGTGGACCAAATACAAAGAAATGGACAAATGGACTTAGTTTCTAGGACTTTCCCTATGAAAATTGGAGTAAAAGGACCTTAATGTTGAAGATGGAATAGAAGGATCAAACCTCTAAACTCACTCTTGTCCATCCTTGATTTGCTTCATAAAACTCTTTGATGTGTGTGCTTTTGTGCTAGGGAATCCTATGAGAGCTCAAATTGAAGAACCATTGCCATGTTATCCAAAGTGAAAGATACAAGACACATTGAGGAACTTTCCAAGAGCTTGTTTGATTATGTTGATTGCTTGAGCTTACTATTATTATGCTTGCATATTCCAAAGGATGAGAGCTACTTGGATCATCAATATGATCTCAAGAGGAGAACTCCATTTTTGGTCTTGTTTCTTATCCCTTATCTCTTGTAATATTAGGACTTTAGCCATTCTTCTTCTTCTCTCCACTCTAACCCAGGCCAAAACTTTTGTGCAAACATTTAACACTTCTCTTCAAACATTAGAAACCTAAGCCTTATGCTTTTGATTTTCAAACTTTCTTTTCATAACACTTATTTTGAATTGTACTTATAGATCAACTTTGACCATATTTTGTAAATACTTTTCATTGGTAAATACCACTCATTCAAATACCTTTTTGTGGTTTCAATGGCCACTTATCAAATTTTTTTCATAACCTTTAGCTATTAGGTTTGAGTTATCCTTGAGGTAGATGTAATACTCACCCATATCCTTAGTGATGGGCAATGGGTCTTCCATGCTTATTATATGGTTAACCCCTCACTAGCATGATGAAGCTATCCTCACATGGTGGATTTGATGTTTTAGGTTGAGTTTTCTCCCTTGGATAACAAAAGACCTTAAGGATTTTGGACCAATCAATTCACCAACTCATTTTGAGATTTTTACACCGAACTACGAGGTTTTGATCCTAATCTTCTTTAAGATGGTACGTAGGTAATGGGTTTATCCATCCAAACACAAAATGTAAATAACTTGTATATTCTCTTCTCATCTCTTCAATCATGTTTGCACAAACAAATTTTCACAAAATACCAACCTTACAACAAATGTGAGAAGGGCTCCCTAGGAATGGTACACCATTAAACATATTGATTAAATACAAGGTAAACCATACAAGTCGAGTCGCCACCGCGCTTCTATTTATCCAAAGGAATGGTTAGAAAGCGAACAAAAACCTAATAGTTTTATCAAATAAAAAACTAGTAAAAATGTCAAAGATCGGGGTAAGGTTTTAGGCACCCAAAACATCCTAGGTACTCCTAGGGAGCCCTTTTCACACTTGTTGTAAGGTTGGGATTTTGTGAACAATTGTTTGTGCAAACATGATTGAAGAGATGAGAAGAGAATATACAAGTTATTTAGAATTTTTGTGTTTGGATGGATAAACCCATTGCCTACTGTACCATCTTAAAAAAGATTAGGATCAAAACCTCGTAGTTCGGGGTAAAAATCTCAAAATGAGTTGGTGAATTGATTGGTCCAAAAGCCATAAGGTCCTTTGTTTCCCAAGGAAGAAAACTCAACCTAAAACCACAAATTCACCATGTGAGGATAACTTCAATATGCTAGTGAGAGGTTAACCCTATAATAAGCATGGAAGACTCATTGTCCATCACTAAGGATATAGGTGAGTATTACATCTACCTCAAGGATAACTCAAACCTAATAGCTAAAGGTTATGAAAAGTTTTTGATAAGAAGTGGCCATTGAAACCATAAAAGTATTTGAATGAGTTATATTTACCAATGAAAAGTATTTACAAAATATGGTCAAAGTTGACTTAAAGATTCAATTCAAAATAAGTGTTATGAAAAGAAAGTTTGAAAATCAAAAGCATAATGCTTAGGTTTCTAATGTTTAAAAACAAGTGTTAATGTTTACACAAAAGTTTTGGCTTTGGTTAGAGTGGAGGGAAGAAGAATAATGGCTAAAGTCCTAATCATACAAGATATGAAGGATAAGAAACAAGACCACAAATGGAGTTCCTCTCTTGAGATCATATTGATGATCCAAGTAGCTCCCATCCTTTGGAATAAGCAAGCAAATAAGTGTACCCGCAAGCAATCAAATCAATCAAGCAAAGCTCTTAGGAATCTTCCAATGGCTCTTGGATCTCTCACTTTTGAAGCACATGACAATGGTTCTTCAATTTGGCTCAAATAGGATTCCCTAGCACAAAAGCACACACATCAAAAAGTTCCATGAAGTAAATCAAGAATGGACAAGAGTGAGTTTAGAGATTTGGTCCTTCTAACCTATGTTCAACATTAAGGCCTTTTTACTCCATTTTGCATAGGGTATGTCCTAGAATCTAAGTCCATTTGTCCAGTTTTTGTATTTGGTCCACAACAATCAAAACAAAAGCACAAGCACAATAATATATATACAATTATGTGCTCAAGTGAGCAAAAGGAAAATTGTGTTAACATAAACATGTGCTCAAATGAGCAAAGAGCAAAAGCAAATGAATAATATGTACAAGAATAGTAAATTGCATAAATATAAAGAGCAAGAATTAAATGTTAATGGTTAATAGTTAGTGTCAGTAGTTAGTGTGCCATATGGAAAATTTAGCGCTATGTTAAGCAATCGTAATTGGACTTATGTTGAAGTCACAACTATCTGAGGTTGGTCAATAATAATGTAGGCAACAACACAAGTTAGAGATTTTGATTAGTGAATCAAACTCCTACAACTTGTCATGCCAAAAAGAAGATGAGAAATGACTTGTATTGATTTAGGTTCTTTACTTAATTAGGAAGCAACCTATCCTTAGTGCAAAGCCATTCATTTGATCCATGATCAAGTTGAATTAGATTTGAATCAAGGAAGGTTAAACCTCCCATGTATCAAGGCTAACCACCAATCTTTAACTCATTGATCAAAAAGAAAAAGAAGAAGAAGAAGAATATTAAAGTACATTAATGGAAATGGAATAAAATAATCAACAAACATTGACCAAAGATAGAGAAGATCAAGGTCACACAAATGTAAACAGGAGCAAGATGAAGATTAGAAGTCAAGAAACAAATAAAATATTTTTGGTATCTTTCAAAATTAAAATAATACTTGAATTAAAATAATAAAGAAAGATCAAACTTCAAACTCACTTCAAATCAACTTTGAAAAGTCGAAGTGAAATATCCTAAGTTCAACAAGGTCAAACAATGTTTGACAAAAAATTTCAGCATTTTTAGAAGTCAGAAACTATTTTTTAATCAATTAAAAATGCATAAAAATAACCTAATTTAATTAAAATCTCAAATAAATCTCAAATCAATTAATAAATTGATAAGAATATTTTTCATAGATCTATCCTCATTCAAAGAGGTTGGAAAAATATTTTTGTATTTTTTGAATATCAAAAACTATTTTAAATGAATTAAAAATAAACAGAAAAGAGAAAATTTGTAAAAAATATCAAATGATAAAATAAAAAATATTAAAAATCATTTTTAGAAACTAGAAATTAAAAGGTGAAAAATGCAATTGGTCTCACATTTTTTGGACCAATAATGAAGGAGATATGGATTTTTAAAATGAAATGGAATTAAAAGAAATAAAAGGAAATTAAAATCAGAATTTAAAAATGTGAAAAAGCATGGATCGTTAGATGCATAACTCATTAATTGAGTTGGAAAATCGTCTGGTTCCTGAGCGCGCTCCTACCATATTCCTTGGTCAATGCATCACATGTAGCATTTAAATAAGTCATAACATGGGACGACTGTGATTAGATCTGGAAACACAAACGCATGGCTCAGATTGAATCTGGAGATTGGACGGTGACCTGTGCCACCGTCTTCTCCGGTAGCTTCCGGCGAAGGAAAAAGTTGCAGAGAAATAAATGTTCATTAAATTCCACGATTTAGGTGCCAATCGAAAGTTAGGGTGATGTACATCACCCATGTGCCAACCAAATTCGCTCTAGGTTTCTACATTGAGAGAAATCAGAGATGGAATTTTTGTGGTGTTCAACTGAACTTATTGGATTTTGAAAATTTGAAGCTCAAATCAACTGCCTCTATGAAGAGGACTTCAGACAACACAACAATAGCCAGAAACAAGCAACATATGAGTAGATTCGAAGAAAATAAAATCAAAAGTAAACCTCTGATTTGCAGAGTTTGAGAGCATAACTTCTTGGTGTTGATGCTTGCAGTGTGGTCTATGGAATAAGGTAGCAAGGCTTAGAAACTTTTTGATCTAAAATCAATCAATGAAATTGAAGTTAGATCTGGAAAAAATTGAGAGAAAAGTGGTGAGTTCCTTTGAGTGTGGTGAGGCCCAATTCCACTTGGATTTGGCAGCTAATCATCAACAGATGCAAATTGGACGTGACGATTGTGTAGTATTGGCTCATGCAATGCTAATTTAATAGATTTTCAAAAATGCACCAACATGTTTATGCTTTCGAAAATGCCATGTCCATAATTGAAACACAACCTTATGAGTAATGGTTGGATAGATTTTTGCATGAGGATCATTTGTTATGTTGATTAAAACTTCATTTGGAATTTGGAAATTGATGAAAAAGAACATGTAGGGTGCAAAACATGTACATGTGAGAATTTCAAAAATGGCCAAAGTTCAAGCCCTTCTGTTTCAATGATGCAAGCTCCAAATGACAAAAGCTTCAGCATTAAAGTTGTAGATCGTTTCAAGACAATCAATTTGGACTTATAGTTTGCATCATTTGGATTTTTTATGAAGACGCTATGGCCACTTGAAGTTGGACTTTTTCACATTTCAATGCTTTTGGTCCAAAGTGACCTATAATGTTTTGCATTATCACATGTATTTCTTTTAAGATTTTGAATTTTTTCTCAACATAAAATTTGAATTAGACATCGTAAGATTTTCAATTCATTTGATCCCACCTTAAAATCATGAAAAATGAGTGATTTATGTCCTTCGGAAGTTGACCCAAAATTAGGGTTTCAGTCAAAATGACCTATAATGTTTTGAAGTGGATGATGACCTTCCAAGATTCAAACCAATTTTTGATGAACATGAAAGTTATTCATATGGTTCTTAAGAACATTTTTTTTCTTGGGGTTATCTCCATTTGACAAACACATCAAAAGTTAGGTCTCAATGTACTTCAAAATAATCAAATGAATTGACTGATCAACTTCTCAAGTCCAAACCTCATATCTTGATGAATTGATGATTAAGGGAACTCAAATAAGTTCAAATATGTATGAAATGATGAATTAAGGAACTTACCTTGATTTCATTTCATCATGGGTTGAGGTTGCTTCCTGAGCAAGGCACGGTTGGTATATAGATGAATTAGGGTTTCCTTGAGAAACAAGCCTTAAACCCTTTGGCTTTCTTTGATCAAAATGATGAATTGAGACGCTTGGGAGGCATATTTAATGGATGAGATATTTGGGAACCATTGCCATGCTTGCTTTCATCTTCTCTTGGCCATATCAATGCACATAGGATCTCCTAGAAGCTTTGGATCTTGTGAATGCTCAAGCTACAAACAAAAGAAGTTAGTGACATATTTTTGTGCTTTTGGTTAGTAAATAAAATAAGAAACGAAATAATATACAATTCAAGCATACTTGGTGATCTCAAACCAACTCTCAAGAGTTCCCAACCCAAAGGTAAGAAGCCAAGATGCTTATGATCCTTGAGGCAAGATGCGAATGTAATGTTATGATGTCATGAGGGATCTTAGGGTCAAAATTAGGGTCTTACAGATGCCCCTATTTAAGGTCATTCTAGTCGGAGATATGAAGGTTAAAATCTTCGTGTCGACGAGGTAGAATGGGCTTAAATAATTAACAAAGAGACGAATTTTGGTCCCTAAGAGACCTCATGATGCAAATGTATGTATGCAAAAAGGTAATACTCTGTGGAGATATGTGTCCACAAAGAAGAAAAGAAATCAGAGGAGACTAAAAATCCATATGAGTAATACACTCAATGGGACAGAGACTCTTGGGACTCTTATGGGGATAAGAGAGGGAATAAATTGCGTGAGCAGGTCACGACTTAAGACTTACTAAGAGACACGAGAGGGATTCCATGAAAACAAATCAATGAAAAGACTCGAGCTGACTCAAAGATGCATGTATTGGGGAATATGCCAATACAGCAAAAACTATCCACAAAGGATACTTCGAATGAAAAATCCGGACTTAGATGGGGAAAACCCACTAAGGAACTTCACTCGGGAATGTCCAAACAAGACTCATCTGAGGAAACAACCGAATGAGGTATTACCGGCTACTGGGTAATAAGCTCAAGGAGACATGTGCTAAAAACACCGGTATGAGGATGAGAGAACAACATGCTCGGGGAGAATGAATATCTAAAACCGGTATAAGGGTGAGAGATATCAAACATCCAAAAATATCTGAGGAAGACCTAAAAAGGTATATTTCAACTCAGGAAAGATGACTCCATAGGGGACAAAAAGTCATAATAGGGAGCAAAAAAGGAAGAAACACCAGGGATACCGGTTACTGGGCATATAATAGGTGACCATCCAAGCGTGAATTGGGGAATATTTCCAAGACACTCATCATCCGAAAGGAGGGCTGAAAAAGCAAACACGATTATAGGATGGACATTCAGTTCCATAAGGAAATATGAATCTTACTCGACCGGGGAAGAAGAAAAGACTTCGACCAAAGAGCGCATGAGATATATTATCTATTACCGTCAGAACGTAAATAACATACTCACATGAAAGATTATCCACAATCGGTTACTGGGTTAATAAAGGATAAATCAACCGAAAGGAAAGGACATCGGGATACCGAATACTAGGTATAAAATGATGACCAATCAAAGGGAGAAACAATCATTACCAACCAAGGGTAAATGAAAGATGACTCGCTGGGGACACCTTGAAAAAGGCAATGATCCGGGGAATATATCATCGATTACTGGGAGATATACTCGAAGAAGTGAAGGAATATCGATACCGAATATTGGATAAAGATAACCAACAAGGAGGGGATTACATCTACCGGATACTGGGTAGAAAACCACAGAAGAGTAACCGCCATCGGTTAGGATGAACAAAAATAAGCTTAACTCTACAAGGGGATAAAATGGGGTTTACAACTACCGGTGTGAGGGTAGAAAACCACAAAGATAGGACTTACAACTACGAGTTTCTGGGTAGAAGGCCACAGGCTCCATCGGCGAAAAGATGGACAATTACTGGTTACTGGGCAATCATTCATCTAAACCATGGGGAAGTGCAAAGGGAAATAGTAAGAAAAGTCAATCTAGGAACGAACTAGAGAGACACAATGAACAAGACTCAACCCAATGAGGATATAACTCAGGGGAGTAATTCCATCGCAATACATATTTTGGGAGGAAACATAAATAATAGTCATCCACGAGGACATAACTCAATGGGGAATATGGAAGAAAGGGTTGACACTTTCTGCCTACGGGGCTAACTCTATATGGAGAGATCAGACACAAACATCTGCTTGGGGAAATATATCACCAACTAGCAGGTGACAACAAACAAAGATAAATGGCAAAAGATGCAGCATGAACATCTGATTGTTAAGAGTATGCATATATGCATGGTTTATGTATGATGGATGCTGACAAACAGACATATCTAACATAAACAGGTCCAAGAATCAATGGATAAACATCCGGTACTACGTCTCAAGAGAGAAAGTTAGGCCCACTGAAGAACATCCAATCTGATGGGGGCAATAGATACCAGGAAGCAAAGATCTCTGCAGGGATTTAAACACGGATAAAATCCGTCGTAGAAGTAACTCTACTAGGGAAATTATCGAAGAGGGAAATGAAACTCTGTGAGGAACAACCACCAATCAGAAGGTTTCAATGCCAACACATTTCTTGCACCGCTGAAGAAATCATATCTGACGAGGAGAAAGGGACACTACTCGCTGGGGGAGGAAAGATAAACATCTTCATCCACAACTCTACTCAGGAGGAAAACACAAACGGGCTTTGATCAGCCAGTCCCACTAGGGAAACACTGCTGATGACCGAATCGGGGATTACCCATAGGCAACTACTGGGGATACCCTGCTGGTGGCCATACTGGGGAGTAAAAGTGGGATCAACCCTGCTGGGGATGGTCGAGGAGAAAATTTGCTGGAGATCACAGTAGACAAGTCCACAAGGGAAAAAGCTACAAACTAACTTGATGATGACTCCGCTTATGCCGGGGATTTTCTGCTCATTCTGGCGGAGAAATTTCTAACTCGAAGTGAGGGAAAACCAACTCCATCGGAAAGATTAGCATATTCAATTTATCAACTTATAAGGGATTTTAGGTCAATCCACGCAAGGGATGACAACCATATAATTGATAACACAAATGCCAAATTCAGCCTCATTGGGGAGTTAGAAGATTGAGACCGCATCCAAAATTCCAAACTCTCTGGGGATTTGGTGGGATGTACAACTTTCTTCTGTGCTCGCGGAGGAGACAAACTGAAAGATAATGAAGAGGATACGAGTATACTGGGAATATGAACAAATGTCTTACCCTTTTGGAGATCATACCATCCTTGGGAGAGCACTGAAGACGTCCCAAGTATCCTTTTTGTCATTGTGAATGTTCACTTTGTTTAAAACAATTTATGAAAATTTTATTTATTTAAAACAATGATATTTTTCAATTGAAAACTTGCAAAACATTTGTTTGAATAGAAACAAATAAGAGTGCAAAGAATTGGATAAAGGCTCAAATTTATTTGATGGAATGGTAGTCTGCAAATGGCAAGACTCCATGGATCTTTACAAATTTGAAATTGGTGATATATATTGGAAAAGGGCTACATTGATCATAATGACCATTTCTTCACCAACTCTGAATCCGATGTATTTGAAACTTCAGCTGACGATGACTGAGCGGAAATCTTTAACAGATGACAGTTGTAGAACAAAGTCTTGTCAGGATGCAGTTACTTGCCAAATCCCTAATTTTTGCCTAGATTGCCCTAGGGTGAGGTACTCAATCTAGCGGGATACATATTCATTTTTTATGTCTCTAACTTTTGCCTGGATCACCCTTTCGGGTTTTCAATCCACCGAGACGCTCATTTTTGCCTAACCCGCCCTTTTGGGTTTTCAACTTAGCGAGCTATCTTGTTTTTATTTTAGGCGAAGTATTTCTTGACTGCATCTGAATTCACAGGACGAGTGAAATCCTCCCCATCCATAGTTGTAAGCAACAAAGCACCGCCTGAAAAGGCTCTCTTAACAACATATGAACCTTCGTAGTTTGGAGTCCACTTGCCCCTGGAATCGGGCGCGAAAGACAAGACTTTCTTGAGCACGAGGTCACCTTCTCGGAACACACGAGGCTTGACCTTCTTATCAAAGGCTTTCTTCATCCTTTGCTGATATAACTGACCATGGCACATGGCAGTCAATCTCTTCTCTTCTATCAAATTCAATTGGTCATAACGACTCTGAACGCATTTAGCATCAGTCAACTGGGCTTCCATCAAGACTCTCATTGATGGGATCTCCACCTCTACTGGGAGCACAACCTCCATGCCGTAAACAAGAGAGAAAAAGGTTGCCCCTGTTGAAGTGCGGACAGATGTACGGTATCCATGCAAAGCAAACGGCAGCATCTCATGCCAATCTTTGTATGTAATAACCATCTTCTGGACAATTTTCTTGATATTCTTATTAGCAACTTCAACAGCCCCATTCACCTTGGGTCTTTAAGGGGAAGAATTATGATGTGCAATCTCTAACTCGCTACACATCTCTTTCATCATCTTGTTGTTCACGTTAGATCTATTATCAGTAATGATCTTGTCTGGCACACCATAACAGCATATGAGTCGATTCTTGATAAACTTCACAACCACTTGCCTGGTCACGTTTGCATATGACGCCGCTTCAACCCACTTGGTGAAGTAATCAATTGCTACGAGAATAAATCTGTGACCGTTGGACGCTTTCGGCTCTATCATGCCAATCACGTCAATTCCCCACATGGACAAAGGCTATGGTGATGAAATCACAGTTAGAAGTGTCGGGGGAATATGAATCTTATCCGCATAAAACTGACACTTATGGCATTTCTTCACATATTTGCAGCAATCAGACTCCATTGTCATCCAATAGTAGCCGGCTCTCAACATCTTTCTAGCCATGGCATTTCCATTGGAATGAGTACCAAATGAACCCTCATGGACCTCAGTCATTAATAGGTCTGCTTCGTGTCTATCCACGCATCTGAGCAGAACCATGTCAAAATTCCTCTTATAAACAACATCGTCATTGAGGTAGAAGGTACTTGATAATCTCCTCAAAGTCTTCCTATCTTTCACAGATGCCCCAGGCGGGTAAATCTGACTTTGAAGAAAACACTTGATGTCATAATACCATGGCTTATCATCCTTCATTTCTTCTACTGCAAATACATGAGCTATTCTGTCCAAGCGCATCACAATGATATTGGGAATCTCATGCCATAGTCTCACCATGATCATCGAAGCAAGTGTAGCAAGAGCATCTGCCATCCGATTCTCATCTCGAGGAATATGATGGAAGTTAACCTTAGTAAAGAATGTTGAAATCCTCCTCGCATAATCTCTATATGGGATGAGACCAGGCTGATTCGTCTCCCATTCACCCTTAATCTGATTAACAACAAGGGCCGCATCACGATAAACATCAAGATGCTTGATCCGAAGATCAATACACTCTTCCAATCCCATGATACATGCCTCATACTCAGCCATATTATTCATGCATTTGAAAGTTAACCTTGCTGTAAAAGGAAAATGTATGCCCTAAGGAGTAATAATCACTGTGCCAATTCCATTTCCGTATTGATTTATAGCGCCATCAAACACCATGCTCCAACGGGAACCAGGCTCTAGCCCTTCATCGAGCGTAGGCTCATCGCAATCTTTCATTTTCAAATACAGAATCTCCTCATCTGGGAAGTCATACTGAACTGACTGATAATCCTCAATCGGTTGATGAGCCAAGTGGTCAGCCAAGATACTTCCTTTAATAGCCTTCTAGGCTCGATACTCAATATCATACTCAGATAACAACATCTGCCAACGGGAAATCCTCCCAGTTAAAGCAGGCTTTTCGAAGATATACTTGATTGGATCCATTTTGGATATCAACCAAGTTGTATGATTCAACATATACTGGTGTAAGCGTTTAGCAGCCCAAGCCAAAGAACAACATGTTTTCTCAAGCATTGAGTATCGAGACTCACAATCGGTGAACTTCTTACTCATGTAGTAGATAACATATTCTTTCTTCCCTGATTCTTCTTGTTGATAAAGGACACAACCCATTGAGTCTTCAAGAACTGTTAGATACATAATCAATGGTCTCCCTTCCACAGGCGAAGACAGAATCGGAGGCTCAGACAGATACTCTTTAATATTGTCAAAGGCTTTTTGGCAATCCTCGGTCCAATCATGACGCTGATCTTTTCGGAGGAGCTTGAATATCGGCACACATGTGGCAGTCATGTGGGATATAACTCTGGAAATATAATTCAAGCGACCAAGAAAACCTCGGACTTGCTTCTCAGTTTTGGGCGCAGGCATCTCTTGTATTGCTTTGACCTTGGCAGGATCAACCTCAATACCTCTCTTGCTGACAATAAAGCCCAATAACTTGCCGGAACGGACTCCAAATGTACACTTGTTAGGATTCAGACGAAGCTTATACTTCCTCAAACGCTGAAAAAGCGTCAACAAGTGCTCTACATGCTCAACTTTTGTTCTTGACTTCGCAATCATATCATCAACATATACCTCGATCTCTTTGTGCATCATATCGTGAAACAAGGTAGTCATAGCTCGTTGATACGTGGCTCCGGCGTTCTTCAAACCGAAGGGCATCACTCGAGAACAGAATGTTCCCCAAGGTGTGATGAATGTTGTCTTCTCCATATCCTCGGCTGCCATTTTAATCTGATTATATCCGGAAAATCTATCCATAAATGAGAAGACATTGAATTTAGTTGTATTATCTACTAACATATCAATATGTGGTTGAGGGAAATCATCTTTCAGACTAGCTTTATTCAAGTCTCTATAGTCCACACACATTCAGACTTTTGCATTTTTCTTAGGCACGGGCACAATATTGGCCACCCATTGAGGATATGTAGAAGTCACCAGAAACCCCGCATCAATTTGCTTCTGAATTTCTTCTTTGATCTTCACTGCCATGTCAGGATGTGTTCTTCTGAGCTTCTGCTTCACAAGCACGAACTCAGGCTTCAAAGGCAGGAAATGTTGCATGATATCGGTATCCAGACCAGGCTTCATCTGACCAGGCAAAGAAGTCGACGTATTCTCGTAGCAACTCAATTAACCCCTTCTTAACAGATTCTTCTAGAAGTGCCCAATCTTCACTTCTCGCACACAATCTTCAAACCCCAAGTTGATTGTTTCCATATTCTCAAGATGCAGATGAATGATCTTCTCTTCGTGCTTAAGTAGATGGGTGATCTTGTCAGGAATCTCTTCAACATCATCTTCTTCGGCCTTAAATACAGGGAACTCAAAGTTGGGAGATGGTGTTGGATCATTATGTTCAATGGGTTTGATCAACCTCCATAATGATTTGGATATAAAAGAGATTTTAGAATTCAAACAAGGCAAATCATTATGTAGAAGAAAAGATTGATTTTATTCTATTTTTAAGGTTTTTTGTGATCACCAATTTCATGCAAAAAGAAAAAAGTGAAAATAATTGGAAAAATAAACATTTAACATGAATTTATTGAATGCAAATATCATTGTATTTATGAGCCAACAATGTCAGCACTCCTCCTTTTGGCATGGGAGAAGGGTTATTTTTTAACAAAATGAACATTACGTTAACTTATGGACGACTGTTGGAACATCAACTTCGACCCAATTATTGCAGACCCCTCCAGGGATGACAAAGTTGCTAGAATCTTCCTCTGCATCCTCTTCCACAATAGAAGTAGCTTCCTCATCTTGCACAGTGTGGATGAATCCACCATTCTGAAACAGCCCATGCTTGTTGAAAGTGCCAGAAGAATACCCTATGCCAGCCCGGGATTTGTTGTCTTCCAGCTTGATTATTTGTCCCAAACCAGTAGTTGTGCCATGCTCAATGGCCAACTTAGCATCATTGTAGGACGCAAATGAAGAAGTTCCTTTCTTAGTTGGCTCAGCAATAGATAAAGCTTGGAACGGTATCCCAAATTCATCCTCAACATCTATGTAAGAAAAGGAAGACAAGTGGCTAACCAGGAGAGCATTTTCTCCCCCTACCACCACCAGCTTTTTGTTCTTGACAAATTTCAATTTCTGGTGTAGGATGGATGTCACGGCGCCTGCCTCGTGAATCCATGGTCTGCCCAACAGACAACTATATGATGGGTGGATATCCATGACCTGAAAAGTGATCTGGAAATCACTTGGTCCAATCTTGACTGGGAGTTCAACCTCTCCAATCACTGTTTTGCGGGACCCATCAAAAGCTTTAACCTTTACTCCACTCTGCCTCATGGGAGGCCCCTGGTATAATAACCAGGCCAGAGTGGATTTCAGCAACACATTCAGTGATGATCCAGTGTCCACCAGCACATTGGACATGGAATCATCCTTGCAGCTCATAGATATGTGTAGTGCCAAATTGTGGTCTCTTCCCTCCTCGGGGAGATCAACATCACAAAAACTCAAATTGTTACAAGCCGTAATGTTTGCAACAATACTATCAAATTGTTCTATTGTGACATCATGATCTACATACGCCACATCCAACACCTTCTGCAGAGCTTCACGGTGTGGTTCTGAGTTCATCAACAAAGATAGCACAGAGATCTTTGATGGCGTTTGTAGAAGCTGATCTACAACGTTGTATTCACTCCTCTTGATGAGCCTCAGAATCTCATCGCAGTCTTCTTTCATGGTGCCACTCTGGCCAGCAGAGACAGGAGTTCTTACAACAGAGGCAGGTTTATTGGCAACAAGTGCCGGATTCTGAGCAATAACAGCATTCCCAACCGGGCGTTCAACATAATCAACAACATCAGCCCTTCTGGTGTCAGCTTGGAGTTTCGGCGGAGCCGAGAAAACACGACCGCTACGGGTCAGGCCGTTGACATCGGTATTATTAACAACAGAAATAGAGGGCAGGGGCACCTCCTTCCCATCTTCTAATGCCACAACATTGTAATGATAGGGGAAAACTTCATCAAAGAGGGAGAAGCCTTCTGCTTGCTGCCATCATACCAGATGACAACAGGCTCTGGGATCCGAAATACCAGAGATATCACATTGACTTCATCATTGTCAACATCTTGATTCTTAAGTATTTCAATTACACCTTCATCCAACATTTCTTGGATGTCTTTACGGACTTGGCGACATCCCCTCTGATTGACAGTGCAAACTCGGCATCTGTCATGGTCGTGCTCATAATGATTGTATTCACACAACAGTCTGTGTATCTCGACTAAAGATTGTCGAATATGGCTGACATATTTGACTTTATATTTACCAGGGCAGCCTTGGACCATGTTGACAGAGGATTTCCCATGCTCGGGCAATGGGTTCTTCTTTACATTGGGACCTACGTCCTCGAAACACAAGATACCACATCTCACAAGGTCTTGAACCTTGTCTTCAGCGGGTAACAGTTTTCCACGTCGTGTCCGGGGGCACCGGAATGATAAACACAATGTAGCTCGGGCCTATACCACCACTGAGGGTTGGTAGGTATAGCCGGTGGGTCGTGTGGAGAAATCAACTTCCTCTCTATCAAAGAGGGATACAGCTCTGCATTGGTCATAAGAATAGGATCAAAAGTGACCCTCTTCCTCTCATAGCTGGTACTAGTCTGATTGTTGTTTCGAGGCTGGTAGGCCTGCTGTTGAGGATGGTGCTATTGGTGTTGATATTGTTGATGTTGTTGTTGCTGGTTATTATTGTGTTGATAGTGCTGATTTTCTCTGAAAACAGGTGCTTTGTGAGCCACCTGATGCTGATTACCGGAAGGACGCACGGTCTTCCTCCTCATGGGAGGTTACAACGTGTGCCTCACCATCTTTCTTATTTCCAAATGCCCCATATCATTTGGCAGAAGAGCCTTCTTCTCTGGTCAGGCGCCCTTCCCTGACTCCTTCCTCCAAACGCATCCGCATTATCACCATCTCGGTGAAATCAGAAGGAGCGCTGGCAATCATCCGCTCATAATAGAATGAGATTAAGGTCTTCAGGAATATCTTGGTAATTTCTTTCTCTTCCAGCGGAGGCACGATCTGTGCTGCTAGCTCTCGCCACCTCTGGGCATACTATTTGACAATTTCCTTATCCTTCTGGGACATGGCTCTCAACTGATCCCTATCGGGAGCCATATCCATATTATACTTGTATTTCTTGACAAAAGCTTCGCCAAGGTCATTGAAGGATCGGATGTTCGTGCTGTCGAAGCCCATATACCATCTTAGGGAAGCACCAGACAAATTTTCCTGGAAATAGTGAATAAGGAGCTGATCATTGTCGGTCTGAGTCGACATCTTCCTTGGGTACATAACCAGGTGGCTGAGAGGGAAAGTATTTCCCTTGTACTTTTCAAAGTCATGCACTTTGAACTTTACAAGGATTTTGACGTTTGGGACTAAGCAGAGTTCAGCAGCAGACATGCCAAAGAGGTCTTTTCCTCTGAGAGTTTTGAGTTCCTTGCAGAGCTCAAGAAACTGATCATTCATTGCATCCATATTTTCATAGACATATGGGCCCTCAGACGACTCAGAGTGGTAGATGGTGTCGTCTACTCTTGGCATAGTATGCACGACAGGAGGTGGAACGGCGAGGACCAGGCTAGATGCCGGCAGAGAAGCAAAAGTGGGGGCAAGACCCTCAGGAACAAAATTGGCAGGCATCCCCCAGGGAAACCCGACTGGCATGCAGTTGGTGCAAAATGTGCGCTGGCCACAGGCACTATTGAAGAGGCAATCTCGGAGATGATTGTCCTCTGGGGAGGAGTTGAAGGCGTCGGAGACGACTGGCTCTGGGCGGCCATGAAAGACTCCATCAGGGCAGTCAATCTGGCCACTTCCTCCTTGAGTTCACGGTTCTCTTGCTCTAGATGATCCATCAATCTTGAAGCGTTGGCTCGAGTGTAGTACTGGTGAGTCAACTTGTCTTCAAAAAAATGAAGAACACAGAGTTAGACCATTGAACAAGAAGCCTGGAGCAAAACCTGCTTATGCATATGATGCATGCAATGCTTGTGCATATGATTTGTTTTTATTTATCAGAGGAACTTTAGAGTCCTATTTGCAAATATTTGAAAGTATTAGTCATTTAGACATACATCGCATTAATAATATCTGGAAAATATTTTTACACCAAAGAAGTACAATCTTGGTAACCAAATACAATACAAGAGAGAAGGAAAATGAACATCCTATGGAACCCTAGAAGCAATCATCTAAAGCTCTAGAGACTGGAAGATAAGTTGCACGAAGCCTCTTCACCTTCCTCTCATAGGCTGCCTCCATATCTGCCTTCTCTTTGGCGAGTCGATCGTACCTCCTCTTCCAAAACTTGGAAGATTGAGGAAGAAGAGAAGTTAATGCATCATCAGGCTCATCAATAACCTGGTGCTCAAAAAACTCTATCAAAGCATCCTTCTATCTAATCTGCTGAAGCAACTCCTCTCGTTCACGGATCCAGGCACGTGAATAGACTTCGTATCTCAACTCCTCTACTCTTTGGTCAGGGAGGGTTGAAGGCGCAACCATAACCAAAGGTGTAGGTCTCGGATACTCATAAGGCATAAGGTACTCGGAAGCTCTCCTCCTAACCCAAGAGGTATAGGGTTCCAAAGCAATACAGTTCTTCGGACCCAGCTCCTTCCTTCCCTTCTTATGGATCTTGCCCCAAGCGCGGACCATCCTTCCCTTCAAGCCTTAGGGATCTTTACCCTCCTGGAAGAATACACCTTTTAACAGAATGTTATTAGGTTTATCCTTTAGGGGGAACCCAAGCTGACAACGTGCCAAAATAAGGTTGTAGTTAAGCCCACCACATGTACCAAGAAGAGGCACATTGGAGAATTCACCACAAGAGTCGATAATCAGCAACCATCATATACTCGGTTGTACCAAAAGATATCATCATTAGTGAGAGACATAAGTCTCGTGGACCACCGTAGACATCCTTTATTCTCCTTGAATGCGACCGTCTACGACAAGTGCGAAATAAACCACTTGTACAGCAGAGGCAAACAACACACAATGGTACCACCACCCTTTGCATTCCTCATATGCAAAGAAAAGTAAGTGTCACCCAACAGAGTCGGAACGGGATTAAGAGTAGAGAAAATCCTAATAGCGTTCACATCCACAAACTTGTCGATGTTGGGGAATAACACTAACCCATAGATGAGAAGTACAAATATGGCCTCAAAGGCATCCTCACTCATGGCTTTCCCATACAAAGTAGATTGAGCAATGAGGAACTCATAAGGGAGACCTTGAATTCTACCTTTGGTAGTCATATGCGCAGCAACCAAAGATTCATCTATATGCAACATATCAGATATCTCTTGATAAGTAGGAACCCTCTCTAAGCCACTGAACAACAATTGATCTAGGATAGGTATGCCCACAAGATAGGCATACTCCTCAAGCGTGGGCAAAAGCTAGAAATCCGGAAATGTGAAGCAACGATACAAGGGATCATAGAATTGCACCAATACACTCATCAATCCTTCGTCCACTTGAGTAGCCAGAATAGATAGAAGCTTCCAATGACGAGCCTAGAAATCCAAGGGATCTGATACATAGGTGGTCAAATTCCTTAGTTCTTTCAAGTCGGGTTGTCTGAAACTGTACTTCTTCGTATTTCTTCTTTGTCTATCCATGTCTGAAAATTTGCAAATAGACCTCTTAAGTTCCTTGAAAATTTTCTCATTATTGATGATATGGATGCAAATGGGTGCATGAATGCATGGATGCAACAATCACACTCAAGGATCAAGCAAAGCACACCACACAAAGGACATGGGATGGATCAAGTCATCCTTAATATCAATCATCCATTTTGGTGGATTATGGTTTACACCTTATCAACACCCAAGTTCCATTGATATTAAGGATATACGAGAATGGATCAACCATGAATCAAGGGTTTGTTGCAAGTCACGAGCATGGAGTCTCGGTTAAGAACCACCCAAAGGGAGTGTACTAGGGTTTAAACCTGCCAAACATGTTCTACAAGAGGTTCCCATAGTCATCATCCCATCTTTCGAATATTATCAGATAAACGACTACTCTTATTCCAAAAATATTCTCAAGAGAGACTCTTATGAGTGTAGTATCGCATAACAATCGTATCAAATCTTACACTTGAACGACTTTCGCACTACATCCTAAGAATAGGCCAAGATGGGCTTGGTAAACTAAGGTCCTTGGCTTCTAGGGTCTATATTGGAAAGAGTAATGCCTAACCACGACTACTCGTGTGACATTATTGATCCCAACATGACCTCCACCAAGTGAATGGGCTTGCAAGTCAACTTGCTAAGGAATAACTCCATACAAGTCGACAAGACTATGCCACTCTCCTATCCTAAGTGCACTTGAGTTCGGCTATAGAACTCATCTCACAAAGATCACCAAGCATACAAGGAATTAATATATAAGCAATTCAATCATTACATACAATACAGTAATCCCAAATTGCACAAAAATATGTCACAAAATAATATACCATACAATACAACAACTATGGAAAGTAGGCAAAACCCACTAGGCAAATTTCCCCAGCAGAGTCGCCACTTTTCTGTAGCGGGGTATTCGTTACCATTAGACATATTGACTAAATTCAAGGTAAACCATACAAGTCGAGTCGCCACCACACTTCTATTTATCCAAAGGAATGGTTAGGGAGAGAACAAAAACCTAATAGTTTTACCGAATCAAAAACTAGTAAAAATGTCAGAGATCAGGGTAAGGGGGTTGGTTATGCAATGGGAAGGTTTTAAGCACCCAAAACATCCTAGGTACTCCTAGGGAGCCCTTTTCACACTTGTTGTAAGGTTGGTATTTTGTGAACAATTGTTTGTGCGTACATGATTGAAGAGATGAGAAGAGAATATACAAGTTATTTACAATTTCTGTGTTTGGATGGATACACCCATTGCCTACGTACCATCTTAAAAAATAATAATATCAAAACCTCGTAGTTCGGGGTAAAAATCTCAAAACAAGTTGGTGAATTGATTGGTCCAAAAGCCTTAAGGTCTTTTGTTATCCAAGGGAGAAAACTCAACCTAAAACCACAAATCCTCCATGTGAGGATATCTTCAACATGCTAGTGAAGGGTTAACCCTATAATAAGCATGGAAGACTCATTGTCCATCACTAAGGATATAGGTGAGTATTACATCTACCTCAAGGATAACTCAAACCTAATAGCTAAAGGTTATGAAAAGTTTTTGATAAGAAGTCTCCATTGAAACCACAGAAGTATTTGAATGAGTTATATTTACCAATGAAAAGTATTTACAAAATATGGTCAAAGTTGACTTAAAGATTCAATTCAAAATAAGTGTTATGATACAAGATATGAAGGATAAGAAATAAGACCACAAATGGAGTTCCTCTCTTGAGATCATACTGATGATCCAAGTAGCTCCCATCCTTTGGAATAAGCAAGCAAATAAGTGTAAACTCAAGCAATCAAATCAATCAAGCAAAGCTCTTAGGAATCTTCCAATGGCTCTTGGATCTCTCACTTTTGAAGCACATGACAATGGTTCTTCAATTTGGCTCAAAAGCACACACATCAAAAAGTTCCATGAAATAAATCAAGAATGGACAAGAGTGAGTTTAGAGATTTGGTCCTTCTAATCCATCTTCAACATTAAGGCCTTTTTACTCCATTTTGCATAGGGTATGTCCTAGAATCTAAGTCCATTTGTCCATTTTTTGCATTTGGTCCACAAAAATCAAAACAAAAGCACAAGCACAATAATATATATATAATTATGTGCTCAAGTGAACAAAAGGCAAATTGCATTAACATAAACATGTGCTCAAATGAGCAAAGAGCAAAAGCAAATGAATAATATGTACAAGAATAGTAAATTGCCTAAATCTAAAGAGCAAGAATTAAATGTTAATAGTTAATAGTTAGTGTTAGAGTTAGGGTTCCATAAGGCAATTTAGCGCTATGTTAAGCAATCGTAATTGGACTTATGTAGAAGTCACAACTATCTGAGGTCGGTCAATAATAATGTAGGCAACAACACAAGTTAGAGATTTTGATTAGTGAATCAAACTCCTACAACTTGCCATGCCAAAAAGAAGATGAGAAATGACTTGTATTGATTTAGGTTCTTTGCTTGATTAGGAAGCAACCTATCCTTAATGCAAAGCCATTCACTTGATCCATGATCAAGTTGAATTAGATTTGAATCAAGGAAGGTTAAACCTCCCATGTATCAAGGCTAACCACCAATCTTTAACTCATTGATCAAAAAGAAAAAGAAGAAGAAGAAGAAGAAGAATATTAAAGTACATTAATGGAAATGGAATGAAATAATCAACAAGCATTGACCAAAGATAGAGAAGATCAAGGTCAAACAAATGTAAACAGGAGCAAGATGAAGATTAGAAGTCAAGAAACAAATAAAATATTTTTGGTATTTTTCAAAATTAAAATAATACTTGAATTAAAATAATAAAGAAAGGTCAAACTTCAAACTCACTTCAAATCAACTTTGAAAAGTCCAAGTGAATTATCCTAAGTTCAACAAGGTCAAACAAAGTTTGACAACAAATTTCAGCATTTTTAGAAGTCAAAAACTATTTTTTAATCAATTAAAAATGCATAAAAATAACCTAATTTAACTTAAATCTCAAATAAATCTCAAATCAATTAATAAATTGATGAGAATATTTTTCATAGATCTATCCTCATTCAAAGAGGTTGGAAAAATATTTTTGTATTTTTTGAATATCAAAAACTATTTTAAATGAATTAAAAATAAGCAGAAAAGAGAAAATTCCTAAAAAATATCAAATGATAAATTAAAAAATATTAAAAATCATTTTTAGAAACTAGAAATTTAAAGGAGAAAAATGCAATTGGTCTCAAATTTTTTGGACCAATAATGAAAGAGATATGAATTTTTAAAATGAAATGGAATTAAAAGAAATAAAAGGAAATTAAAATCAGAATTTAAAAATGTGAAAAAGCGTGGATCATTAGATGCATAGCTCATTAATTGAGTTGACAAATCGTGTGGCTCCTGAGCGCGCGCCTACCATGTTCCTTGGTCAATGCATCACATGTAGCATTTAAATAAGTCATAACATGGGACGACTGTGATTAGATCTGGAAACACAAACGCATGGCTCAGATTGAATCTGGAGATTGGACGGTGACCTGCGCCACCGTCTTCTCCGGCCAACTTCCGGCGAAGGCAAAAGTTGCAGAGAAATAAATGTTCACTAAATGCCACGACCTTGGTGCCAATCGAAAGTTGGGGTGATGTACATCACCCCTGTGCCAACCAAATTCACTCTAGGTTTCTACATTGAGAGAAATCAGAGATGGAATTTCTGTGGTGTTCAACTGAACTTATTGGATTTTGAAAATTCGAAGCTCAAATCAACTGCCTCTATGAAGAGGACTTCAGGCAACACAACAATAGCGAGAAACAAGCAACATATGAGCAGATTCGAAGAAAATTAAATCAAAAGTAAACCTATGATCTGCAGAGTTTGAGAGCACAACTTCTTGGTGTTGATGCTTGAAGTGTGATCTATGGAATAAGATAGAAAGGCTTAGGAACTTTTAGATCTAAAATCAATCAATGAAATTAAAGTTAGATCTGGAAAAAATTGAGAGAAAAGTGGCGAGTTCCTTTGAGTGTGGTGAGGATTCAATTGTGCAGCATTTAGGGCGCCTTTAGGTTAGTGAAATGAAGAGCATTGGCCTTGTATTTATAGCAAAAGCATGGCTGAGATGCATGACCAAAGTGTTGCATGAATGGAAAGGGCCTTCATGCATGGGCCTGTACAGGCGCATGGAGGGCCCAATTCCACTTGGATTTGGCATCTAATCAATAGCAGATGCAAATTGGACGTGTAGATGGTGTAGTATTGGCTCATGCAATGCAAATTTAATAGATTTTCAAAAATGCACCAACATGTTTATGCTTTCGAAAATGCCATGTCCATAATTGAAACACAACCTTATGAGTAATGGTTGGAAAGCTTTTTGCATGTGGATCATTTGTTATGTTGATCAAAACTTAATTTGAAACTTGGAAATTGGAGAAAAGTGGTCATGAAGTGTAGGGTGCAAAACATGTACATGTTAGAATTTCAAAAATGGCCAAAGTTCAAGCCCTTCTGTTTCAATGATACAAGCTCCCAGTGACAAAATCATCAACTTCAAAGTTGTAGATCGTTTCAAGGAAATCAGTTTGGACTTAAATTTTGCATCATTTGAATTTTTTATGAAGCAGTTATGGGCACTTGAAATTGGACTTTTTCACATTTCAATGCTTTTGGTCCAAAGTGACCTATAATGTTTTGCATTATCACATGTATTTATTTTAAGATTTTAAAATTTTGGTAAACATAACATTTGAAGTAGACATCTTAAGCTTTCCAATTCATTTGATCCCACCTCAAAATCATGAAATATGAGTGAGTTATGTCCTTGGGAAGTTGGCCCAAAATTAGGGTTTCAGTCAAAATGACCTATAATGTTTTGAAATGGATGATGACCTTCAAAGCTTCAAATCAATTTTTTATGAACATGAAAGTTGTTCATATGGTTCTTAAGAACATGTTTTCTCTTGGGGTCATCTCCATTTGACAAACACATCAAAATTTAGGTCTCAATATACTTCATAATAGTCAGATGAATTGACTGATCAACTTCTCAAGTCCAAACCTCATATCTTGATGAATTGATGATTTAGGGCACTCAAATAAGTTCAAATATGTATGAAATTATGAATTAAGGAACTTCCCTTGATTTCATTTGATCATGGGTTGAGGTTGCTTCCTAAGCAAGGCATAGTTGGTACACAAATGAATTAGGGTTTCCTTGAGAAACAAGCCTCAAACCCTTTGGTTTGCTTTGATCAAAATGATGAATTAAGACACTTGGGAGGCATACTTGATGGATGAGAGCTTTGGGAACCATATTCATGCTTGCTTTCATCTTCTCTTGGCCATATCAATGCACATAGGATCTCCTAGAAGCTTTGGATCTTGTGAATGCTAAAGCTACAAACAAAAGAAGTTAGTGACATACTTTAGTGCTTTTGGTTAGTAAATAAAATGAGAAAAGCAATAATATACAATTCAAGCATGCTTGGTGATCTCAAACCAACTCTCAAGAGTTCCCAACCCAAAGGTAAGGAGCCAAGATGCTTATGATCCTTGAGGCAAGATGCAAATGCAATGTTATGATGCCATGAGGGATCTTAGGGTCAAAATTAGGGTCTTACACATGGTCAAACCAGCTTTGACTAATTTTCTCAACAATTAAAAATAGCACACAATGGATTAAAATCTCAAATAAATCTCAAATCAAATAAGAAATTGATGAGGCTATTTTTCATTGATTTATCATGATCCATAAATGCTAGGAAAATATTTTTGGATTTTTCAAAAGTCAGGAAGTATTTTAAAATGAATTAAAACTATTAAAAACCAAATAATTCATAAAAAATATTAAATGAAGTCATAAAAATAATAAAAAATCAAAATATGAAACTAGATTTTTGGAATTGGTCTCATATTTTTATGACTTCAAATAATTTTTTTATGAATTTTTGAAAATAAAAGGAATTAACTGAAAATAAAAGAAAATAGAAATAAATAAAAAAATGCGCAACCACTGGATGAGATTCATTAATTGACATGGCAAGGCTAAATGGCTCAGATCATGGAGAACATGGTGTAACCAAGTCAAGCGCGCAACATTTTGAATTAAACAAAGTAAACATAATGGATGAATTAGATTAAAATGTGGCATCCAGATCCAAGGGCTGGGAAGCAAGACACATTGTGGTGGTGGTGGAAACCACCGTCTTCTTCGGCGAGCCAACGGAATCCGGCCACCAGTTGCAGAGAAAAAAAGTTTAACAAAAATGGAAAGTAAGGACATGAAATTGAAGCTCGTGTGATGGAGATCATCACTGTATCCATGGATCTTCCTCACTCTTCCTATATTGAGAGAAATGTGAAGTGGAATATCATGGTGTACCAACTGTAAGTGCATGAAATGGAAAATTGAAACCACCATTGGCTTGCCTCAAGTGTGAGGACTTCAGAAAACCACACAATTAAGAGAATACTACATTGAATTGCAAGTTCTAGATCCAAAAAGTTTGAAGGTATACCTCTAAATTGAAGCTCTTTAGGCCACGAAACCTTCAAGATCTTGGCTCCTCTTTGCTCTAGGGATGCAGTGGAGATGAAAGGTTAAGGAATTAAGCTTTAAAGATCAACTAATGATGTTGAATTTCAAGCTCGAAAGTGAGAAAAAATTCTGAAAAATTCCTTTGGAATGGCTATCGTTTCAATGCTGCAGCGTTTCAGATCTCCAAAAGGTTGATGAATGAATGAGAAGGAGTGTTTATTTATAGCTGAAATTGGTTGTGCTTCATGCTTCCCTCGTGTGCATAACATTTGAAATTGGATATGCATGGGCCTGTACAGGCGCATGTGAGGCCCAATGATGGGTGTAAAACTTTGCTGAGTTCACTTGAAGAGTATTTGGACGTGCATTTTTGAGGGAACTAGCTTGCACATTAAGTTTCATCATAAAAATGCCAAAATGCACATAAATGAAGAGTTCTTCGAAACTCACCAATGGTAAGTCCAAAAAAGTAATGTGACTAATGGTTTGAAAGCCCTTGAAATAAGGAACAAAAGTCATGTTGGGAAAATAATTCATTTGGTATTTGTAAATTAATGAAAACTCTCTGTGAAAATTTAGGTACAAAACATGTTTAAGTCACCTTTGAAAATTTTCACCAAAAGCAAGCCTATTCAAACCCCTTTATTTTCATGATTCAAGCTTCAACTGGAAAAATCTTCAACATAAAAGTTGTAGATCTTTTCAAAATAATAAATTTAGACTCAAATGTTGCATCATTTGGATTTTCTATGACAAAGTTATGGGCATTTGAAGTTGGGTACTTTTTTCAAATTCAATGAATTAGGTCCAATATGACCTATACTGTTTTGTATTATCACATGTATTTATTTTATGATTATGAAATTTTGTCCAAAATAACATTTTAAGTAAAGATCTCAAGATTTCTAATGCATTTGGTCTCACCTCAAAATCATAAAAAATAAGGAAGTTATGTCCTTGGTAAGTTGACCCAAAATTAGGGTTTCAGTCAAAATGACCTATAATGTTTTGAAATGAATGATGACCTTCCAAGTTTCAAATGGATTTTTGATGAACATGAAAGTTGTCCATATGGTTCTTAATAACAGTGTTTCTCTTGGGGTCATCTTTATTTGACAAACATATCAAAAGTTGTATCTTCATGGGCCTCAGTTTAGTCAGATGACTTGACTGGTCAACTTCTCAAGGCCAAACTTCCAATCTTGATGAATAAATGATTTAGGATCCTCAAAGAGGTTCATATATGCATAAAATAATGAATTAAAGAACTTCCCTTGACTAAATTTGATCATAAGTTGAGGTTGCTTCATGGGCAAGGCACAGTCAAATCATAGTTGAATTAGGGTTTCCTTGGGAAACAATCCTCAAGCCATTTGGGTTATCTTGATCAAATTGGCAAATTGAGATACTTGGGAGACATATATGATGATTAGGAACTTTTTTTTACCATTTTCATGCTTTTTCTCATCTTTATCTGGTCAGTTCATTGGGCTTAGCAGCCTCCTAGGAGCATTGGAGGACAAGATCACTTGAGCTTCAAAACAAAAAGAGTTAGTGACATATTTTTGTGCTTTTGGTTAGTAAACAAATAAGAAAAGCAATAATATACAATACAAGCATGCTTGGTGGTCTCAAACCACTCACACAAGTCTCAACGCTAGGGTTAAGGAGCCAGTCATACTATGATCCTTGAGGCAATGCACTTGTGCAATGATATGATGCCATGAGGGATCTTAGGGTCAAAATTAGGGTCTTACGGATGCCCCTATTTAAGGTAATTCTAGCCGGAGATATGAAGGTTGAAATCTTTGTCTCGACGAGGTAGAATGGGCTTAAATAATAACAAAGAGACGAATTTTGGTCCCTAAGAGACCTCATGATGCAAATGTATGCATGCAAAAAATAAAATCTTCATGATGAATAATTGTCACAAAGGAAAAGAAACCAGGAGAAACTGAAAAAAAATCCAATAGGAGTAACACGCTCGCTAAGGAGACAGAGACTCTAGGGAAATAAGGCGAAAATGTGTGAGCAGGTCACGACTTGAAAACTTGTTGGGAGACACGAAGGGATTCCATGAAAATAAATCGATGGAAAGACTCGAGCTGACGCAAAGATGCATGTATTGGAGAATATGCCAATACAGTAAAACTATCCACAAAGGACGTATCAGATAAAATCCGGGCTCAGACGACGATGTCCACAAAGGACTCCGCTAAGGAAGAAAAGACGAGATATTACTGATTACTGGGTAATAAACTCAAAGAGAGACATGTTATCAAACACCGGTTACTGGGTGAAAGAACAACACGCTCAGGGGGAAAGAATATCTAAGACCGGTATAAGGGTGAAAGATATCAATCATCCAAAACATATGAGGAGGACCCCAAAAGGCACATCTCAACTCAGGAAAATCTGAATCCACATGGGACAAAAAGTCATAATAGGGAGCAGAAGGAAGGAACACCAGGGATATCGGTTATTGGGAATATAATAGGTGACCAACCAGGCGTGAATTGGGAACATCCAAGACACTCATTATCCGAAAGGAGGGCTGAAAAAGCAAACTCGACTTACAAGATGGACATTCGATTCCACAAGGAAATACGAATCTTACTCGACTGGGGAAGAAAAAGACCTCGACTGAAGAGCGCATGAGACATATTATCTATTATTGTCATAACGTAGATAACATAATCACATGGAAGATTATCCACAACCGGTTACTGGGTTAATGAAGGATAAATCGACCGGAAAGAAAGGACATCGGGATACCAGTTACTGGGTATAAAATGACGGCCAATCAGGAGGAGAAACGATCATTACCAAACAAGGGTAAATGAAAGTTGACTCGCAAAGGATAAATTGCTTGGAAAAAGCAATTATCCAAGATATATCACCGGTTACTAGGTGGTATATCCTAAAACGAAGGAATATCAATATCGGTTACTGGGTAAAGATAACCAACAAAGAGAGGATTACATCTACCGGTTACTGGGTAGAAAACCACAAAAATATGGCTTACAACTACTAGTTACTGGGTAGAAGGCCACAAGGTTCGATGGGGGAAAAGATGAACAATTACTGGTTACTGAGCAATTGAACAACTAATCCACAGGGAACAACAGAGGATATCGAGAAAGGAGTCAGTCTAGGAACAAACTAGAAAGACACAATCAAACAAGACTCAACCCGATGAGGATGTAACTTAGGGGAGTAATTCCTCCCGATACACACTTGGGGAGGAAACTAAAACTATAATCATCCACGTGGACATAACTCAGTGGGGAATAAAGAAGGAAAGAATAGACACTTTCTGCCTATGGGGATGACTCTATATGGAGATATCAGACACAAATATCTGCTTGGGGAAGAACATTTCACCCATAGCAGCGGATAAGAAGCAAGGATATATGGCAAAGAATGCAACATGAATATCTGAATGCTATGATTATGCATGTATATGCGTGATTTTTGTATGATTAATGCTGACAAGCAAACATATCTAACACAAACAAGTTCGAGAATCACGAACGAACACCCGACACAACATCTCAACAAGAAGGGCAAAGCCTGCTGGAGAACTCAGCTTAGGAACAACCCGAGCAGGATGAAAGTAAATCATTAGGGATATCAAACCCTATCCCAAAGCTACACTCGCTAAGGATACAAAGAAGATGTATTCAAGAGCAGCGGAAGAAGCTGATCAAATAGAGAACTCAACTCTGGTAGGACTATCTCTGAAAGAATAATAATCACGGGAAGATGTCGATCACAGCTGGGGGTAGGCAAAATCATAACTTCCAACTGCAAGAGACAACACCCTGCACAGGAGGAGTCTTCCAGGGATAAACAATCCTGACATAAGGAAGACAGAGAAGATTTGCCCGAGAGATTCCATCAACTCTCTAGGGGACAGGCTGTAAAAAAAACGATAAGATCCGCCGGAGACGATACTCTACTGGGGAACTTATCAAGGAATGATGTGAAACTTCGTGGGGAACAACCACCAACCAAATACACATCAATCAAAGCACATATCATAAAAACAAATCAGCCTAAATAATGCATAATACATAAAAAAATACATCAATTCAAAACATGCATACACATGAACATGCATAAATGACATAGGATTCATGACCGCCCTTAGAAGTTCAATCCCTAACTATATCTATACATTTCCCCAAGAAGGGACACTTATTAGTCTTTCCTAGTAAGTAACTTCCATAAGCACCTTTACAATAAAGGACTTCCCCAGCAAGCTCATTCACCATGAGTTTCCCAAAATCTATTTTGTAGTCGGTAAGCCTGAATGATCGTTATCAACTAAGGACTAGGTCTCCACCTCAACTATCCTCGACTTACCAATTTATCCCACACACGGGATATCTTCCACCATATACGTCGGGATTTTTTATTAGAAGTTTTTGGGATTGTATCTAGGGATTATGCCAAGAAATTATATCAAAGGATTGTATCCAGGGATTATACAAAGGACTTATATCAAAGGATTGTTTCTAGGGCTTATACCAAGGAATTATATCAAACGATTGTATCCAAGGATTATATCAAGGGATCATATCAAGTGGTTTATCAAAGAATTACATTATGGGATTTTGTCGAGGTTCATCAGGGGTTCCATCGAAAGTTGTATCAAAATTTTCATCAAACGTTTGCTTGGGTGTCAGCAGAGCGTCCTTGCTCATTCTCGGGGTCTACTAACTCTATGGTATAAATTAGGGTCCCTCTCTAAATTTAATCACCTCCACCATGAAAGGAAGAAGACTCACCGTCATCATCATTTCAGTTTGAAGTTGATTAAATAGGGGTAGTTGTCGTACCCCAAATTTTTACCATCCTTTTTTCCTTTCTACTAACTTAAGATATGCATCACTAACATATCCAGAGTCTCATATGGGTCATCTGGTCATCTCTAGTGAGCTAAAAAGTCAAAGGAGAATCATTTTAAATTTTGGTTCCTCATATGGACTTGATTTCGATTTAGGGGTATAATTTAAAATATCATCGTACTAGAGGTATATAAGATTGGTTTATACCATTATCATTAGTTAATTAGGGTTAATATTAGTATTTCTTAGGTTGTACTTTTACTAATTAGAAATAGATTAATATTGGGATAAATTAGGGTTAAATTAAATTTTTATCAAATTATTATATTAATAAGACTTTTTAATTAATGTCATAATTGGATTTATTAGAGTATTAATAATATTATTAATGTTGAATTATTATCATTGTTAATATCATTAAGGTTAAAGTAATATTATTTATATTATTATTATTTATTCATAATGTTAGTCTTATTTATTATTATCAGGAATGCTATTATTTATTAATGCTATTATTAGAATAATCAGAGTTTTTTTCGTTTGTATTGTTTAGGAAGCTTTTTCCTGTAATTTTATATTTGGGCAGGGCCTGTTTCAGTTGGTCAGCAAGGCAACCCAAGTCCACAACTCTATTGGTCCAAGTGAGACCCAGGTTCATCTGAGTCCGGTAAGGTGCAACCCGAGTCCAGATCCATCATCTTCTTCCCCAATTCAGAAACCCTAATTTGCGCCAAAATTGAAACCAAAACAAATCAAAACCTGCAATTTCCATCCAAACTTTCCATTTACATTCAAATCATGAATCCTCAATCAAATATGGACCAAATACATCACAAATCAGTTACAATTTCAAAACCCTAATTTCTATTTCTACACCTAAATCAATCTAATTACAATCAGACTACAAATTTATTAATTGAATCAATCTAATTTAATTTCTAAAACCTATAAAAATATCTATATAAACCTAAGTTTAAATTGGGATCAAGGAAAGAGAATAGAAACCCTAAAAAGGAGCTCTTCTGCGAATTCCACAAACCCTTAAGTGAAAGCTCCAATTTGAAGTGGTTAGGGTTTCACACTGAACCCCTAACACACTTGAGAGAATCCCCATAGCCGATCTAGGGTTACCTTGCAAAAGAAAAAAGAAGAAGAAAAATTTGGGTGAGGAAGAGCGACAACCGAAATCAAAGGAAAGGAAAAGAGATCTAAATCGTTACCTTTTGAACTAGAATACTCCTCAATTCCATAGGTTGATAAAAATATGCTTAATTGCTTATTTGTTGATTGATTGATGTTGTTGTTGTTACTTGTATGATGATCGGGGTTAAAATTTGGGTTCAGATAGGTTGAGTTAGGGTTTTTGATTCGATAGATTGAAATTGTTGTTTTGATGTTTGATTAAGGTTCATGGATTCGAGATCCATGGTTTGGGGAAGGTTTGTGATCGATCTGGGTAATTCTTTGTAGGTTTAGGGTTAGGAGGAACGAAGTTCAGAGGTAGAGGATGAAGCTTCATCTTCATCATGATGAACACGATATAGATCTGGGTATAGTTCAGGGTTAAGGTTCATGTGATGAACTTTAGGGTTCATCTGGGTAACATGGAAGGGTTAAGGTTATTAGTGTTCAAACTCAGAGTTCAAACTCATAATTTGTAATGGCTTTATGGTTCTTGTGTTTGAACCAACTCTCGTTCAAATGATTCGTAAATAATGAAAATTTAAGATGGTTTGTCAATCCCTCAATGGGGAAATTTTTCTCAAGTTATCTTCAGGTTTTGAGATAGTACAATTAATAGAGGTTGAAAACTTGGAAACCTTGGATTGTCTTTCTAGTAAGTGGTCTATTAATTTCTTAGACAAGTAAAATTATTTTTACTAACCTTGGTTGAGTTTTAAATAAAAGGGTGCCAAAAGAAGTATGCCTAGAGCCCAATTATAAATCTAGAGCCCAAACTATCAAGGAAGCTAAAAAGTGTTTGTTCAAATATTTTCTATGGGTAAATGACTATCTTCAAAAAATATCTCAACAACATATAAGTAGATTCCATAAGTACCTCCTAATTTAGAAACTTTCAAAGGTAATTGATCTTTGGCTGAGAAACAATTAAGGGGAGGAAGTCCTCTAAATCTTAACCATCATTTGATATCAAAGATGGATATTGTCATTGATATAGAGTAGTATGGTTTTATGTTCTACTCATTTCTGCCTCACTCTAGACTATGTCCTTGTTCATCTCTTTATCAGGTAACTCAATCGTTTTAATTGTGCGATCATACGGTCTATGTGCTTACGCCTTTTTATCCCACATTTCTCCAGCCCTTTTGATAATACCAAAGGGGAGTAAGTATACTCACTACTACGGAAAACACCCCTCTTAACGATTGGAAAAAGGATAAAACCACGTCAGGACATATGTTTTGAGGTAAGGTGTGATTGTATATATGATTCTTTCAACCATGGTCGTGTGATTGTGATTATAAGTCAAGTGGCATGCAACCTATCACAATGGTTACTTTAAACAACCATTGTTGTATGTCTCAATCTATCACAACAGTTACTTTAAAAAACTGTTGTTGTATGTCTTTTGATCAAATAAAAAAAAGTAGTAGTAGAACCACAAGAAGAACAATAACAACAACAACAACAACAAAAAAAATAAAAACAACAAGAACAACAAGAACAACAAGAACAACAAGAACAAAAAGAACTACAACAACAACAATAACAACAACAATAACAAGAACAAGAATAAGAAGAAAAAGAAGAGGTACAAAAAAAAAAGAATAACAACAACTAACATTTCAAACTTAAATCCATGTTTTCCTTGTCTCATTCAATTTGGAGAAGAGGTGATGGAGTTCCGAATATTTGTTAATGAAAGAAATGATGTTTTCGAGCTTTGTGTATGGAAAAAATGATGTTTTCGAGCTTTATTTAGTGTAGAATAAAGTGTCGTAAATGGAAGATGATGTTTTTAGGTAGAAGATGAGTTTCATCTAAGTTGTAAGTTTATCTAACACACACATACACACACACAAATACACGCGCATGCACACACACACACACACAAACACAGACACACACACAACATACACACACACGCACACACAAATACACAAACACACACAGACAAAGAGGGGGACAACATTTTTGAAGCCTTTATTATTTTAGAAAATCACCTAAAAAATGTTTTAAATGTCTACCTAATAGATTATTGAAGTGTTCTAATCAATTATTGGCCTCTTTTACAAAGGATAATCAATTATTTCACTTTGTAACACCTAAAATCAATTGGAACATACTTTACTCTATTGGTAACTGCTAGAAAACAAATATTTCCATTTTGGAGTTCCATAATCAATAATGGGGTAAAATAATCGATTATTGCATTCAATTTGACCCATTTATCATTTCCTTTTTTATCCAAAATTTTCCTATATAAATGAGTATTCTCCTCATTCCAAAACACACTAAAGTTATAATTCTCTCATTATTTTCTCCTTCTTTACTCTCTTCCACTAGTTTTCATATTTTCATTCACTAAAAGTTTCTTTAGTGCCTTATGAGTGAAAAATACTAGCGAGGATGTTTTTTGTACTGGTGTCGTGCTTTGTTTGGTTGATTCAAGAGTGTGATTATCTTGAAGGATCTTGTGTTTGGTTTTATAGACAAACTAGTGAAATTATCTTTTTATTTATAATATTGAGCACGGTAAAAGTTATTTTTGGTTATTGAAATTAGTCGGTAAAATATCTACTCGGTTCGTGAGCACAAAATGTGGAAAAGCTCTTGTTAAGGAGGTAATCCAATGTAAAAAAATTCGATTCGCTTGTAACAAAGGTTTGTGGGCATAACCTAAAAAATCTCAAGTCATTATTAAAACTCTCAAGAATATGTCTTAGGGAGAGGACTGTGTCAATATTCTACCAAACCTCTATGAATCTCAGTGTCATATCGTTAATCCTATCTCTTTATATTCTATCTTTTATTTTCTTAGATTTTTTTTTCTGTTTATCTTTGTGCTACCTAAAACTCAAACAAAATTTTTAAGTATTTTTTTTTGCAATTAATCACGTATTTTAAATACCATAATTCACTCCACCTCTTGTGCTTGGAGCCACTTGTTCAACACGATTAACAAATGTATCATCTAAACCAACAAGCCTTGAACAACAAAACTGATAAAGATTTCTCTTAGGAGAATTATTAAAATTAAAACCAAATCAACAAGTTACTTCAGTCTTAATACCTACAAGAACACAGTTCTACATAGATAGATCCACATAGGTCAAAGGCCTTAGCCTTGAAAAATGGAAAAAGGGACATCCCTTTGATGGGGAAGCTCCTATAGCAAAGACACAAGACAAACTCAAACTCGTCAGTAGGACAGAAAATGATAAAATAATAAGAAATTCATAAAATAAATTAAAAATATATATTTTAAAAGGAAAACAAATAAAGTTCAATAGCTATGCCAATCAAAAGGTTGCAAACGTAAAGCCATGAACAAGTACCATTTTCTAGGATAAAGACAAAGCAAAGTAAGTGTGGACACCATATTTATGCTCTTAGAATGATGATTATTGAATCTTCCCATCTATTACATCAATATAAACATCCATGATCTCCATACCAAAGGGCATGTTAGGAATCAAAGCGTGAATATGTGAAATGGTATTCTCAAAGTTTTGAGTACCTACAGCAGCGATGTCCATCTCATTTTTAGATCAAGACTTAGTAAGGGATATATTCTCATTAGTCAGAGACACAATCTTCTCAACCTCTTAAAATTGGACG
This sequence comes from Lathyrus oleraceus, assembly GCF_024323335.1. NCBI lineage: Eukaryota > Viridiplantae > Streptophyta > Magnoliopsida > Fabales > Fabaceae > Lathyrus > Lathyrus oleraceus. The sequence goes on from NC_066580.1 coordinate 363,336,000, forward strand.
TCTTCATAACATCTCTTGAGTTTGCATTCTCTACGGTAAGGGAAGTCAATTTCCCCTCTGCATTAAGCAATCAACCTTTGTCAAGAATATCTTTCAATTTTTTATTCTTCGTGATAAGAAATGTGATCCTCTTCTGAGCCTCATATAGACTATCCTATTATTTTTCTTATGCTCCAAGTATATCATAGACATTACCTTGACTATAGTATTTTCATCATCAAGGAAATCAATTCAACTTTATATGCCTTGAAGGTTTTCCATTTCCCTCTCATAAGCCTCATACTTTTCATTAACCACTGCCATGTTTTCTCGGTACAACTTCATGCTTTTCTCACACTACTTCAACTTATTTCACCTATCCTTCAACTATATATGCGAGTTCAAGTTTCGATATATGACATATCATACTTCTTTTTCGGATCCACTAAGATCATTAAAAAACTACTTTTCTCGAGAAGATTATGACTCATCTGACGCAATGGAAAATCAAGTTACAGACATATGTTAGGCCACATAACGAATGCATTCTACAAGATCCCCTGACGCACTAAAGGTTCTAATTTGGCCATATTGTTGGAATTTGCCACAAGAACCAAGGAGCAATATTTCAAAGAAGTCAAAGGAAGATTGGTGGAAATTGGGGAATAATTTTTGACACCTATTAAAAAATTGCTATCATATGTCGCTTATTTGGCGAGAGTGTCTAGTGTCTCTTATGGGGCAAAGAGGTGCGCTAGTTTTACATATTCTCATCATCTGAAATTTAAACAAAGGTAGTATGAATAGAAGGACTTGCAGTAGAAGCGCCGACAATGGAAGGATCGCTACAAGAAAGAACAATGCAATAATTAACGTTATGTGAAGAGAAAATTAAATAACATGACAATACGACATACCAAACATAACAAAAGTAAATTCTTTTACAGCAACCCACAGAGTTAGAATGGTGATACGACGAGGTGGAGTCTGCATATCTAGTGATATCACATAGTCTTGAATATTTCCAAAACAATTCTACATCACATCCTTTTAGACGGCCACATAACTAAAAATAATACATCTCATGACAAAATTCCCACCTCAACTAATAAACCGAGATATAATTCCCAAACACACACCATTTTTAATCTTTATATTTAAAAATATCAATATTCCCTCGTTTGGAAATGATGATATGCTAGCAACTGCAGTTTATGTTTTTATTTCTTTTAAAGTGACGTCTTTCTTTTTATTTTAATTTTTATTTACGAATTAAATGATCTATTCATTCGGTTAGGCTGTTAACCGAAGGGTTTGATACCCAAATTTAACTATAAAAGAAATCGTTTATTATGTTTTACCCTAAATCTAACTCATGTACAGTCGCTCCAAACTCATAAACATCATTCTTTGAGATTGATTGCAAGGTCGAAAAATCTTAACTTTTATTAATTAGTTAATTAAATATTTCAAGGTTGTGTGTTGTTATTCTTCCATACACGCATTGGAGAAATTAACTTTATCAACCTTGAACAAGATATTTTTTTTCTTGCAATCTATCTTACATGATGGTGTTGTTGTTATTTTCACCTCTTGCAAGACCATTGCTATATTTTGAAGTAACTTCCCAATATTATCATGTAAAAAAAACATTCTATAATTTATTATTTTCCTTGGCTGACAACATTAGGAAATTTATTCCTAATAACACTAATAATATTTTGCAATGAATGTTGTTGTTTCATAAAATAAGATCTTGAAACTTTTGTTTTGAATATATTTCTTTGTTTGAATATTCAACCTACAAAGATATTGGTGAATGGTAAAAAATTAAAAAAGGAAACAATACAAGTTACTTTCAATTTTTTTCATTCACAATATTTTTGCAATAGAAGTAATATATTACCTCGGCGGATTTAGGCACCAAGAGGAAAAGTTCATATTTTATTTTATTTTTCATTTAAAAAATAAATAACATTTTACCTCGGTTTTACTTAAGAATTGAGGGGAAAAGTCACTCAGTTTTGTTTAAACGAATCTTTGTGTTACCTTTATAAAGTAATCGCACTCAAGATAATATCAACATATCAATCCACAAGAAACCTTCTATATTCAATTAGAATGCGAACACCACAACTATAAATCTGGGATGATGTGGTGTGAAACTCAAGCATTGATAATAAAAAACATTTGAATTGAAAATAGTGAAACTCAAAGAAGCTTGGAATTAATCTATGTGATGGATTGTAAGAGCAAATTTTTTTTTGGGTGCAAGGTTAATGTTCTTACATAATCTCTTATCTTTTAACTGAACATTTATTTTATTTATCTAACTATTTTTTTAATTTTAGGTCAAGAAACAAATGCATACAAAAATCATTTAACTTTAAAATCAACATTTGTTCTTCTTCAAGATTAACAGTGATGATAATGAATCAGATTCAGAATTCGTCAAATTTTTTATCTATATATATATATATATATATATATATATATATATATATATATATATATATATATATATATATATATATATATATATATATATATTCGGATATTTTTACAAATCAAGAGGTAAAGTTGTGTGTTTTTAAAAAAAATACGGATATACAATTACTGATAATCAAATCTATTTTCAGTTTAATTTTTTCCCTCAGTTGCATATAGACCGAGAGGGAAAATGACGAATTTTCACGACAGCCTTAGATACTTCCTCCAAAAACTGAGGTAATAATTCTTTCTCAACAAAGACATGTTGCGACACGTGTTTTTCCCAGAATCACTTGTATACTTAATAGAGTTAAAGATGAAAATTAAAGAAAAAATTCTATAAATGAAACATGTAAAAACAAATCAATGAATTAGTTAAAGATACTCCCTCTGATGTTTAGAAATTTCATTTTTTATATTCATAGAATACTTGAGATATTTGATTTATATATGAATTAGATATTATAGATATTGAATAAATTTAATAAATAAACTTTTTCTTATAATAAGGGCAAGAGGAAATATATACATCAAGGGAGTAATAGTTACACACCTAAAATTGATTTTGACAAAACTATCTCAACATCATAAAATGATCAAAGTTATTTTTCCATGAATTTGATCTAAATATCAATCACTTTATTAAATTCAACCCCCTTTTTATTAAAGTTAATTCAATATACTAAATTTTAACCAATATAAAGTGAAACACACTAGTTGAAGATTTGTTCAAATCAAAATCTTTTACTATTTTTCCATTCATGCATGAATAGGAAAAGCATTTGTGTCGTGCATAAGATTAACTGTGTACACTGAATGCAGATCATATATATATATATATATATATATATATATATATATATATATATATATATATATATATATATATATATATATATATATATATATAATGGTCCAACTAGACTGCATTTTTTTCTTTATTCTGTAGCAGATTCCCACTCTTTTTTCTTCTATCTAATGCACTTTACTGTGTGAATTTGAAACTAACTCGAATACAAACAGAAACTCATTAAGGATTACCCAATAATCGGTTGAATGTATCAGAAGGTGGGTCCAAATTCATAATTTCAGCATTCATCATTTATGTATAACTCTAATGTATGCATCTCCAAGTCCAACAACCCATGATTCGGTTTCTATATTCCAATACCAATATAATTAATCACGAAACCTAGATGTATTTTCTTATTCCGATAGATTACGTGTTATTCTAAACTTAAAATATACCCTGTGATATTAGAAAACTGAATAAGAAAAAACTTGAAAATTTATATATATATATATATATATATATATATATGAGGAAATGCGAGTATTTTAAGAAAATGCAACTAAATCATGTCATTAACTAATTAATAAATGGTAAATAGGTTTTTTTATAACAATCTTTAAAGTTAGTTCAAAGGATCGACTTCTCTCCACATATTTATACAATTAATAATTTGGAAATCTATGTAATGTGAAACTTCAAACAAACCTTAGCAACACAAATACCAACTTCAACACCTACCATCACACCTAGTGTGAACCTGAGTCAAATGCATATATTGCAGTTTTTAACCCAATTCTGATATCATGTTAAATATAATTAGATCTCATCCCTCAAAAGCTAGTTCAAAGGGTGAGGATGATCTCACATATTTATATGTTCAACAGCTAAGAACTTAAACAATACGAGACTTCAAACAAACTCCAATAATATAAATACATATTCAATGCTCACTCTCATGCCTAGCGTGAGTCTATGTCAAATGCAACATTACTATCCTTAAATCCACTCTGATACCATGTTAAATATCTTTGGACCTCATTCCCTAAAGCTAGCTTTTGAGGGATGAGATCTAAGCATATTTAGTATGGTATCAAAGTCGGATTAAAGACTTCAATATTAACATTTGACTCCGACCCACGCTAGGCTTGAGAGCGGATGTTGAATATGTATTTGTGTTGTTGGACTTTGTTTGAAGTCCCACATTATATTCTCAGGATGTTAATTGAATAAATATGTGAGAGCAACCTCACCCTTTGAGTTAACTTTTGGGTTGAGATCCAAGTATATTTAACATGGTATCAGAGACGGGTTAAGGACTGCAATATGGATATTTGACACAGACTCACACTAGGCGTGAGGGTGAGTGTTGAATATATGTTTGTGTTGTTGGAGTTTGTTTGAAGTCTCTCATTGTTGAAGTTTTCAAACTTTTGAACATATAAATATATGAGGGTTTCCTCACCCTTTAAGTTGGCTTTTAGGGTTGAAACCCAAGCATATTTTCTTGTAAAACGTTGCATGATTTATTAATATGTATTTTCTTATTATATATAGTTTAAACGAGTTGAGTTGGATTCAAAATTTAAGGAATATTTATATAAATATTTATATGTTACCCATAAACAAGAATCATGCATATTCAACAGAGTTTTAACCTATGATTAGAATTTATAGATTTTTATTGTCTGAGAATTTAATAGAAGAATTGGAAGTGGTCAATTAGCGGATAGGTGAAAGAGACATATCAGAACATTGTTCAATCTTGATCAAAGCAAATAAAATTAAATGGGGACCAAAACCTTTTAGAGTTACTAAGTCTTGGTTCAAACACAAAGATTTCAAAAAGTTTATGGAACATCGTAGGAATTCTTTCGAAGTAAGTGGAACGACGACATTTGTACTGAAAGAAAGAGTTAAGTGGTTAAAGGAAAACCTAAGAGGGTAGAATAAGGAAGTTTTTTTGTGGGTTGATTTAAAGTTTGAAAAAACAGTGGAAGAGTTTAATGAGTTAGATTCTTTGGTGGCATGTGAAGTTTCCGATCTTTCAAACATGGGGGTGGGTAAAGAAGAAGGAGGTTTAAAAGGTGATGGAACAAATGAAGAAGAGGAAAATGAAGATGGGTCTGATGCTAGTGATGATGAAGATGGTACCAGTAGGGTACCAGTAGTGATGAGGATTGAAGATCTCTAGTTCTTGTGTGTGTTGGTTGTTCTTATGTTTCTTTTGTGGGTTGTGCCCTAGATTTTTTTGTGCACTTGAAAAGTGCATGTGGTTATGGTTGGCTTGTAAACTTTCTTGACTATATTTTGCTAACATTATTTTTTTGGTTAGTGTTGTTTTTGTCAACTTTATGGCTAAAAAGGGGGAGTAGGTATGTGTAGCGGTAAATTCATGACCATCAAGCTATGGATAAGCTAGACATCAATTAAACCAGAGTCGCCACCGCGCTTTTATTGTTTCCAAGAGAAAAGGGAAAAGTACAAACAAAACCCAAAAGTAAGAAGTTTTCAAATCAAAACTAATAAAATTCCATATATTACATGTAAGGGGGTTGGTTACACAGAGGGAAGGTGTTAGCATCCAAAGTATCCTAGGTACTCCTAGGGAGCCCTTTTTTGTGTGCAATTGTATTTTTATATAAAATGATGTTTGCAATAAATAAAGTGGAGGGATGAGAAAAGAATTCATTGATTATATTTATGTGTTTGACAAGACCTTCGGACTTGCGCCTATGTACCAACATAAAAATGAGGGATCAAAACCTCGTAGTTCGTGATACAAATTTCAAAGTGGATGCATTACTTTTAATCAAAAATTAAGTTTGAAAAGCACAAGGGCCTAGAAAATGGTTTGAATGAGTTTGTTCTTTTTGACTCTTTGAAATTTTTAAGTCAAGTATAGTTAAGTTATTTACAAGTTTGATTTAAGAAAAGAAGTTTAAAAATGCAATGGCATAAGAATGTCATATAGAAACCTAAATTTCCCTTGGACTTTAGAATTAAGCAATATCACTACACAAATAACAAGATGAAAAGCAAGACATCAAATAAAGATAGCCACATCCAAGCTTAGCAACTTCATGATCTCCTTCAAAATCTCTCATGCATCATATGACCTCAAAGATAGACACTAGGAACATGTTCAAAGTAACAGCTTCAATAAGACCATGTAGTAGATGAACTCAAATGGGATCACAATACTTGCTTCAGATGAAGTCTCATATCACAAGCACTTTGTTTCATGAAAGTTGGCATTGGCCAAGTGCTTTTGCTTAGGGAGTGTTGCCTAATTCTAAGTCCAATGTCCTAGATAAAATCCAACAGTCCACAGAGATGTGTTTTGGGGTTTTTGTTGTTATTATGTACATTAAGGTCAAAAGACCACAAAAACAAACAAGTATATACAATCACAATATAATCACAAAATGAGGCTCAAATGAGCAAAGTGAAAATGACATTAAAGTAAACAAGTTGAATGGTATGAATAATGGAAAATGAATAAAGACTTAAAATTAAAGTGCATAAAAGTAATTGACTTGAAATTAAATGATAGTTGTTAGTTGATTAGAAGTTAGTATTGCTTTTGCTTTTGTTTAAGTTATTCTTTGGAGAACACTCAACCCACTATTCACAAGCATGGATCCTTGAACCAAGACATCTTCCAAAGGAAGGAAAAAATGCCAAGTTTCCACACAATACAATGAAAGAGGGGAAACTTACAATCTCACTTACTAGAATGTTATGCCTTTTGTGTCAACAATTTAGCGCTATGTTATGTAATCATAATTGGACTTATGTAGAAGTCACAACTATTTGAGGTCGGGCATTAGAAAATTTAGTGTTAATGCATGTTAGAGATATGGTATTATGAACCATACTCCTAAAACATACAACACTTAAAAGAATATGCAAAAGAGGTGGACCTAATCTCATCGACACTTATGTTGATTTGTCAATCAAGTAACCTTAGGATATAGAGACATCCTAGGTCCATGAAATGAATGAGAAGAGAATGGGATTGAGATGAAGAGGGAGGGAAAATAGAATCAACACAAATTGGTCAAAAGAGGACATTTATCAAATTAAAATCATTCATTCATTTTGGGAGATGAAATGTACATTTCATCAATCCCTTAAATCCAATGATTTTAACTCAACATAGTCAAATCAACCTTGACCAAGGCCCAACAACACAATTCAAACTCAACAAGTCCATATCAAAAGCTCAACACAATTTATTTTGCATTTAAACAATTAAAATCAATCATATAATGCATTAAATTAAATTATGGTGGGTCAAAATTCTAAAACCTCATCAAAACACCAAATAAATGGTCATTAGATTTATCATAGGTCAAACAAGGTCAAAGGACCCTCTAGAAAAAAATTCATTAAGTTTGGACACTTAAAACTATTTTAAACTATTAAGAATAATAAAAAAAACAATTAAATCATGAAAAACATTAATAATGATCCAAAAAATAATTTTAATTCAAAAAATGAAAGAGCAATTTATTTAAATTTTTTGGTAATACTCTCATATTTTTTGAATCAATATTAAAATTAATATGAATTCATGAAAATAAACCAAATAAAATGAAAATCAGGAAATAGGAAAAAATGTTGACCACTTGATCTCCCTCATTAATTGAGGTGGCAAATCAAGTGGCTGCTAGCGCGCGTTCCATGGTGGAGTCAAGTCAAAGTGTTGTATGGATGGTATGCAAAACCAAGGCACGAGATTAAAACATTTGAAAAGGATCCCATGGTTCAGATGAGTGCCAGCACACCGTCGGAGCCAAAGCTCCGGTCTCCTTCTCCGGTGAGCTTCACCGGACTGGTTCACTCACAACCATCACCAAAATTAAAGAGAAGGACATGAATTAAAAGTAAAAATGCTCAGGAGCTCGAATCTGGCTTTAATTTCTCCTAACTCCAAGTATATTGAAAGATACAGGGAGTTAAATTTTGAGGTGTATGATCTGAGTTGCTTCGATTTGACCTAAAAGAAACTCAATCTTGTTGGCTATATTGGTAGAACTTCAGACAACCAAAGATCAAGAAGAATTATGGAGAATTGAGTGAGAATCGAAGAGATGAAAATTTCTGGAAAATACCTTCAATGCAGGTCTGTATTCAATCGATCTTGCTCTTGCTTGCTATTCATCTTGCTCTGGAAGATTGATGGAGTAAAATTGAATGATTAGAAGGCACATGATTCTTGGAGTTTTGAATCTCAAAACAGTAAGAACCAAACTCGATTTCCAATGGAAATTATCAAGGTTATCCTTTGAAATGAGAGGGTTTGAAGGTTGGGAATCAAAGCTAGCGTGAAGGGTCCCTAATTCTGATGGCAAGGGGTTCTATTTATAGCCATACAAATTGATATTTTCACACTTGAAATGAAGATCCAAAAATAGCAATGTACATTGCATGGGTGCATGGGCGTGTGATAGGCCCATGTAATCACTCCTTCTGGTCTATAATTGAGTACAAACAATGCTGAAGTCATGTTCTAAAGCTATGCATTTGTGTATAGAAGGTTCAAGTTCAGTTATGACAAATGATGATCCAATCTTCAAGCCATGCGCAGGTCACTCATATCTTGTCCAAATGGGATAAAATTTGACTTTTTGAAAAGGTTAGATCAAGGGGAACAACTTTCATGTTGAACACTTTTTCATTTGAAGCTTGGATCATGATGAATTTTGAGGTGGAAGTTGGGAAAATCAAACATGTCAAAAAATTTCTAAGTGTCAAGCCATATGTTCACTTATTCCACCTTAGCTAAGTTTTTATGTGAGCTTCAAATGAAAAATGTTCCTTCATAAAAGTTGTAGCTCTCTCAAAGATATTAAAAATGGTCACAAATTGGACCTTTTTTGGATTTAATATTAAAAAGTTATGCATTTTTGAAGTTGATGAAAATCAATTGTTTAATGGCATTGGTCCAAAATGACCTATAATGTATCCTCATATCAGATGCATATAAAAGTTGAATTTGCTCTTAATCCAAACATAAAAGTTGAATTATACATCCTGAATTTAATTTTTCAACTTGCAAATCTTTCATATCATAAAAAATGATCAAGTTATGGCCTTGGGAAGTTGACCTCCAAATTAGGGTTTAGACAAAATGACCTATAATGTTTCACCATAAAAAATGACTTTCCAAGCAAAACTAGCTCTAGACCTCAACATGAAAGTTGTATGGAATGTCATTTAGAGTAACGTTTTTCTTGGAATCATTTTCATATGATAAACATTGTAGGAGATAGTGTCTAGGGAACCCTAGTTTTGATTAGATGAATTCCTCTGGTCAACCACCATGAACCAACTTGCTAGCTTGCCATTCTCTTAACTTTTGGGACTCATGGAGGATAATATATGCATAAGATGATGGAATTTGAAGTATCCCTTGAAATATTTGACCAATTGGTGAAGAAGCTTGTTGAAGAAGTTACACAAGATACCCAGATGAATTAGGATTTCCAAGGCAAACCAACTCCAAACTCTTGATGAATTCTTGATCAAAATAGCATGTGAAGACCATGGGGATTCATATATGATGCTTAGAGCCATAGTAAACCAATATTGATTGAGCTCCTTGCACTGAGGGTCTTAAACCCTAGATGTGAGCTTGATAGATAAAAGGTGAGCACATGCCCTACCTACAAAAGAGTTAGTTTATACAAAGATATATTTTTGGTATTTTGGTTAATAAAGATAATAAAATACAAAGTATGATACAATCAAATGTGCTTGGTGATCTCTCCCAATACAAACCCAATGAATGAGGGGTAAGGAGGATGCTAAGGTCTGATCTCAATGCTAATGCATATGATGAGATAGCATGAGGGATCTTAGGGTCAAAATTGGGGTCTTACAACTGCCCCTATTCAAGGAGTTCTAACTGAGGAGATGAAGGTTAAAATCTTCGCATCGACTCAGTAGAATAGGCCTAAATAACAACATACAAAAACAAATTTTGGTCCCTAAGAGACCTCATGATGCATATGAAATGAATAATCTTTGTGGGGAAATGTTGCCACAAAGGAAAAGAATCCGGAGAGACTACAAGTCGATAGGAAAACTCACTAGGGAGTCAAAGACTCTAGGGAAAAAGGGTTGTGTGTAGGCCAGGCTACGACTTAAGAACATCTTGGGGACTCGAGGGATTCCACAAAAATGAATTGAGGGAAACACTCAGCCAGGGAACAAAAGGAACACCTACAGGGGAAACGGGTAAATCAAAACAAAGGTGAAAAACTCGAACCAAGCAGGAAACAACGATTCCACAAAGGAAATACGCATTCAAACTCAACTGAGAGAGAAAAGATCTTCAATACAGAAGGAGCAGAAATCTATTATCCATTACAAGTTACTGGGTAAGGCGATAATAAAAATCTGACAGGGAGGACATCCGTTACCGGTTCGGGTAAACATATCAAGGATGACTCGCTGAAGGCAACCAGGATGTGTATTCATTACCGGTTACTGGGTAAGAATAAATTTCTTGGAAAAACCAAAATAGGATTTAAAACTGCCAGTTACTGGGCAGAAGACCACATGGGAGAGAATATCCATCACCGGTTAAAGTGAACATATCAAGGATATACTCAAAGGAAAGAAAATTTGTCATCGGTTAGGATGAACATATCAAGGATAGACTTTCCTGGGGATTCTAGGGAGGATATTCATCACCGGTTAAGATGAACATATCAAGGAGAAACTGCTTGAAAATGTAAGAATTACATCTATCAAATACTGGATAGAATACCGAAAAGAGAATATCAGTCATCGGTTACGATGAACATATCAATCATGAGACGAATATTACTAGCTACTGGGTATTAGGCTCTCAGGGGACCAAAAGCATCTATCTAGAAATGAAAGGTCAATCAAATGACTCATCCCAATGAGGATATAACTCAGGGGAAGTGGTTCCATCCAGATAATCCACTGGGGAGGAAACTAAAATAATGATCATCCACGAGGAAACATATAAGTGGGGAAAGAGAAAGGTTAAAGTATTTCAGCTTAATGGGCTGACACTCTACAATTGAAAGAAGACAAACAAACCAAACCTGCATGAGGAGAAGGCAAACCATCATAATAGAGGATCAAAGCGAACAATGAATCGCAAAGTGCAATAATGAAATAATATGAGTGTATATGTATATGTATATGTATATATGATGATTATGCTGAAAAAATGCTCAAAAAGGATACACATGTCACTGATTTGAATCATCGATACAACCCCTATCAAATCCTCACGGGAGGGAAAAAACTGCTGGAGAGAAACAAACAAACGTTTGAAGGCTCAATCCTGGCTGGGTAAAGCACAAGGAGAGGATCTGCTAAGGAAACTGCTACAAACTCTACGGGGAATTTTAGTTGAACACCATATCAAATGGGAGAAACCCTACAAGGGACAAACATTTGGAGTAACTATGATGATATGCGAGGAATCAAAATTCTGCCGAAGCCATGCTAACTTCTGAAATAACACACCTACAACTCAAGGGAGGCCAACAAACTTGGCTGGGGAAACCAACAGAATTCGGCTACTGAAATGCTTTCGAGGATGAAATAGGGATTACACCCACTGCTTGGGGAAAACCAATAATGCTCCATATTTTAGGGCTTACCGCTTTTCAAACTGCTGTTCATATTCCTTTAAAATGATATTGGTTGCTAAAAATAAATGCTTTTATATATTTAAGAAAGTATGATTTTAATTTAAAATTTAATTTCAAAATGATCATAATAAAATTTAAATCTATCTGACTGAATTAAACAAGAGTAGAAACAATTGGATAAAAAGCTCAACTTTATTGAATGGAATGTTAGTCTGTAAATGACAAGACTCCATAGATCTTTACAAAAGTTGAAAAATGGTAATTTACATGGAAAAAGGGCTACATTGAATACAAGGATCACTAATCTATCTACCAACTCTTGATGTCCATTGTGCTCTTGGCGACTTCATCGGAGATGGTGAATCAGAAATGACCGATTTGCTCAAGAATGTCTTCAAAACTGAAGATCAGTAGGATGTAGTTATTTGCCATAATCCCAAATTTTTGCATAAATTTCCCTAGGGTGGGGTACTCAATTTATCAGGATGATCTTTCTGTTTTTATGTCTCTAATTTTTGTCTAGATCACCCTTTCGGGTTGCAATCCACCGAGACGCTCATTTTTTGCCTAAGCCACCCGTTCAAGTTTTCAACTTAGCGAGTTGTTCTTTTCTTTTTAGGCAAAGTATTTCTTGACTGCATCTGCGTTCATAGGACGAGTGAACTTTTCACCATCCATAGTTGTAAGAATCAAAGCACCGCCTGAAAAGGCTCTCTTAACGACATATGGGCCTTCATAATTAAGAGTCCATTTGCCCTTAGAATCTGGCTTGAAAGATAGAATCTTCTTGAGCACAAGGTCACCTTCTTTGAACACACGAGGTCTGACCTTCTTATTAAAAGCTTTCTTCATTCTCTGCTGATAGAGTTGACCATGACACATGGAAGTCAATCTCTTATCTTCAATTAAATTCAGTTGATCATACCTGGTCTGACACCATTCAGCCTTGATCAACATGGATTCCATCAAGACACGCAATGATGGGATATCAACCTCTACTGGGAGCATAACTTCCATGACCTAAACAAGTGAGAAAGGGGTTGCCTCTGTTGAAGTGCGAATAGATGTACGATACCCATGCAAAGAAAATGGGAGCATCTCATCCCAATCTTTGTACGTCACAACCATATTCATGATGATCTTCTTGATGTTCTTATTTGCAGCTCCAACAATCCCATTCATCTTGGGTCAGTAGGGAGAAGCATTATGATATGCAATCTTGAATTCCTTGCAAAGAGCTTCCACCATATTATTATTCAAGTTCGATCCATTATCAGTAATGATCTTACTTGGCACACCATATCGGCATATAATATGATTCTTGATAAAGCTCACAACAACTTGGTTGGTTTCATTCGCATACGATGCCGCTTCAACCCACTTTGTGAAGTAATCAATAGCCACCAGAATGAAACAATGTCCATTTGACGCTTTGGTCTCAATCATGCCAATCATATCAATTCCCCACCTATAGAAGTGCCATGCGGAGGAAATGACGTTCTACAATGTCGGAGGAACATGAACCTTATCTTCATAGATTTGACACTGATGACATTTCTTCACAAACTTGCAACAGTCAGATTCCATTGTCAGCCAATAGTAACCTTCTCGTAACATCTTCTTTACCATAACATGTCCATTGGAATGAGTACCAAAGGAACCTTCATGGACTTCAGTCATCAATAGGTCTGCTTCGTGTCTATCAACGCATCTGAGCAAAACCATATTGAAGTTTCTCTTGTACAGTATATCACCATTCTGGTAGAAATTGTCGGTTAATCTTTTCAATGTCTTCTTATCCTTCAAAGATGCCCCATGCGGGTAAATCTGACTTTGGAGGAGACATTTAATATCAAAAAACCAAGGCTTCTCATTTTGGACCTCTTCAATAGAAAATACATGAGTTGGCCAATAAAGGCGCATCACAGTAAGATTGAGAACTTCATTCCCGAACTTCACCATAATCATTGAAGCCAAAGTTGCAAGAGCATCTGCCATACCGTTTTCATCTCGAGGGATATGATGAAACTCAACCTTTGTAAAGAAAGTTGAAATCCTCCTCGCAAAATCTCTATATGGTATCCAACCGGGTTGATTCATCTCCCATTCACCTTTGATTTGTTTCACAACCAAAGTTGAATCTCCATAGACGTCTAAATACTTGATTCTGCGATCAATGGCCTCTTTAAGCCCCATAATGCAAGCTTCATACTCAACCATATTGTTTGTACACTTGAAAGTCAATGTAGCTGTAAATGGAAAATGTGTGCCTTGAGGAGTAATGGTTACTGCGCCAATGCCATTACCCTATTGATTAACAGCTCCATCAAATACCATGCCCCAACGGGAACCAGGTTCTGGCCTTTCTTCAAGCCATGGTTTATCAAAATCTTTCATTTTCAAGTACAAGATCTCTTCATCAGGAAAATCATACTACACTAACTGGTAATCTTCAATCGGTTGGTGAGCTAAAGGGATAGCCAAGACACTACCTTTGATCGCTTTTTGAGATCGGTATGCAATATCATACTCTGATAATAACATCTGCCAACGGGCGATCCTCACAGTTAAAGAAGGCTTCTCAAAAATATACTTGATTGGATCGATTTTAGATATCAACCAAGTGGTATGATTCAACATATATTGACGCAGACGCTTAGCAGCTCAAGCCAATGCGTAACAAGTCTTATCAAGCATAGAATACCGAGTCTCACAATCGGTGAACTTCTTACTGAGGTAGTAAATAGCATATTCTTTCTTTCCAGTCTCATCTTGCTGACCAAGAACACAACCCATACTCTCTTCAAGAATAGTCAAATACATGATCAAGAATCTGAAGGTAGAGAAAAACAAGAAAGGGGGTTTGAATTATTTTTATGGAAATAAAAACTTTTTGATATATCATACACACAAAGAATAAAAAGGAATATGACATAGAATTTTATACTGGTTCGCTTGAAATTCAAAGTTACTCCAGTCCACCCTGCCAAGGTGATTTCGCCTTTAAAAAGGTCTTAATCCACTAATCTTGAAAGATTACACAAACAACTGCCTAAGAGAATAATCCCTTAGCCTTCTCAAGTATTCAGACTGCGCAGAGTCACTTGAGGAAATATCTTAGCAAAAATATGACTTGTAATGCAATGTGCTTCTAACAATAAGAAAATATTACATAATCATAAGAACAATAACTTTTCACATAAGAGCAGCAGCTCGTGAAAAATAAGAGAGAATGAATGAGAGTTTTGTATTCTTGTGTGTCTCAGGTATATCTTCTTGTGAAGTATTCAGTCCTTTATATAGGCGTTGGGAAGAACCGTTGGAGTGATGACAGGATCTTGGTCATTTAAGAATGTTTATTGTCATTACTCTCCTTATTTCTTTCTAAAACAGTTTTGTGCGCCTCATTATTTCCTTCTAGAAATAATTTCTTTCACAAACCATATTTCTTTTTGGTTACGTGTTCTGAACTAGTGAATCTGTATCAGAGTCTTGGTAAATCAGAGTTTAACTTCAAAGGTTGGTTACATCTGACCACATCAGAGTTTCTCTATGTTCTTTACTTCTTCCGATTCAGAGTCTGGATTCAGTCTTCTTTTCCAGAGTTTCTGACTTCTTTCTGTTGCGCTGGTAATTACGTTGATAAGAGTCAAAACCTTCTGGACTCGTTTTCTCTGAGTAGCATCTGATAGTTGAATTTTGTATCTGATGTATTTTTCTATCTGATGTTTGATCAGAGTGCTGCATACTTAATAAAAATTTCGTTAGAGTACCATTTTTGTTGCATTCTTTGTTTTCATCAAAACCTTTGAGATACATTGTAGAATCAACTTTGTTCTTACAATCTCCCCCTTTTTGATGATGACAAAATAATACATAGCACATGTGAAACAATAAAAAAAAATTCAAATCAGATAGAAAGGGGAACTCCCGCTGAGTTAGATCCTTGGATTAATTAGAAGTTCTTACCGGACCTTCCTTGGTTTAGTGCTTTGGCTACTTTCCTGCATATCTTTAGTCATTAATTTAGTAATAATTTTTAATAATGTTTGAAGTGCTTTGAGACGATTTAGTTATGTTTCCGTCAGAGCTATTTTAGTTCTCCCCCTTTTTGTCAGAATCAAAAAGACAGCAAAAAAGTTGATATTGATAAAGAGAGCAGTTACAAATAAGCAGCATAGAAGTCAGATATTAGAAATCAAAGGAAACATCAAAATCATAAAGGCAACAAGCAAATATCCTAGGTGCCTAAGGGTTTGGGGGCGGAGGCATCCTTTGGAGCAGCTGAGACAACATGTTTTGAATGTTGATGTTGACAGAGTCCTGTTGATCCAGCCGAGCCCGAACTACTTGTTGTTCTTTCCGCAGTTCCTCAAGAGTCTTCAAGACCAGAGGGACAAACCCAGAGTTGGAGTGCTCCCCCTGAATTAGTGCATCACCATTGGCTTTGGCAGCTTCTTCTGTAGCTATGCGAGCTGCTTCTTCAGCTTCAGCTTTAACTTTCGCCTTAGCCTCAGTAGCAGCATCCACAACAGCCTTCTCTTCAGCTTCCCTGATTCGCTACTCTTCCTCTTGGCGTTCTTTCTCTTCAGCTTCCTTCCTTGCCCGTTCCACTGCCTCTCTGGCTAAGCGCTCTTTAAATCTAATACCAGCGTCTATGATAAAGTTGTTGCGGACTTGTTCAGAGAGGCCTTTCAGTTTGAAGGCTTCAGAGGTCATCAACCTTATCGCTCTGTTCCAGTGGATTCTTACTACAGAGGGATCATCATTGATACCAAAGTTGATTGTCAGAGACTTGACCTTTTCCACTGAAGACTCTTCAAAAACTTGTATTGCTTTTTCTAGGGTAGGAAGGGTAGTCTATGGTTCAGTGTCAGATGCTGGGGAGGATGGATAAGGTGAGTGGGGGCACTGAGATTTAGTATGGGAGTTATGGAGGCAAATTGATTCTGGGTGTGGGAATGGCAGAGGGTGATTGTGTTGTTTGTTCAGGTTCTGGGTGTGGTTCAAATGGTGAGTGAGTTGGTTGTGGTTCAGAGTGGATTGATTGTTGTGAAGGTGGTGGTGTATGAGTTTGTTCAGATGTAGTGGGATTTGGATGTTTAGGAGGTGGGGAAATGACTTCTTGTTCAGGTCCAGGGTGTGATGGCTATTGAGAGGACAGAGCACGGGCTTGTAGCTGAGCCAGAGTAGGGGATTGGGGGTCAGATGGTTCGGTGTAGGAGGAGAGTTTGTAGTATGGTGGGGATTTTGGAGATTTTGGGGATGATGATGGTAAAGTGGTTTCATTCAGCATTTCTGCTTCTGAAACGGGTAGTGTGGTGGTAGCAAGATTGAATTTAAGTGAGGGTGGGTTAGAGGTTCTGGTGGTTGAGGGAGGAGTTTCAGCAGGGGTGTATATTGTGGTGGTTTGAGGAAGAGAAGAAGCAAAAGGTTTTATTTTAATAGAGCGAGAGAGGGGTACAAACTTACACGGAGAGCTAGCTAGAGGGACTGGAGGTCTTGATCTAGAGGATTCTCCCATCCTTGCTTTCTTCGCTTTCTTGGACTTCTCAGAGGGCTCTCGCATCCTCTTCATGAAGTTTGGTGGATGCTGAAGTAGCCAGTCCACTGTGAAGTCAGAGATGTCCACCCCTTGATTGGTAAGGTCCTGTAGATAGTAGGCTACTACCTCTTGAGGGTCAATCTTGGAGATCAGGTAGAGTTCGTTGGGAATCTCCCTCTGATCCCTGAGTGCTTCCTAGGAAATATCAAGTGTTGGTTTGGCTCTGACTTGATCAATGATTCCCATGGTCTTTAGATTCTGAGCATCCAGCGGTCTTCCAGTGTCAATGGTGACATCTTCCATGAGTCTGAGCTGAATCAGGTGATCTACTAAGCCACTCTCAATCAACAAATCTGATATGAATCTCCCCATAGGGATGTGTTTCCTGGTCTTCATGTTGTTTTTGGTGTCTTTGACTGAGTCTCTGAGGTACTTAAAGAGAAGTGCAGGCAGACACAGTTTCAGACCTTTGTGAATGCAGTACAAGATACACTTCTAATATGTGTTGATGTAGTCAAAAGAGTTTGAAGCAGGGCAATGATGAATGGTGCCTAAGATGATCTTCAACTAGACCTGGAGGTTCTGATGTAGCTCCTTGTTCTTGGAATGCTTGCCTTCAGCACTCTGTTGGAAGATGGTAGGGTTGATTTCCTGGGACAAGTATTTTGCCCTAGGCTTTATGTTGTAGATGTGTCTGCCTCCTGTCTTCTCCATGTTCAGAAGAGAGGCAATGGATTTCTCAGTGATGACTATCTTGACTCCTAGAACATAGGAGACAATGTAGTGATCATCTGAGTCAGCAAAACACCAGAACTCCTTTACCAGGTTTGTATACACAGGGCCATATAGGCGTTGAAAGTAGGTTTCCCACCCTTGCATTCTCAATTATTCAATAAGGTCTATGCCATTTCTCTTCATGTTTTCAAAATCAACTAACGACTCACATAAAACTTCAAGCTTTTCAAAGGGAGTTGCTAGATGGTTGTGAGGCTCACGATCGAGGATATGGGGTTCCTTATAGATTGGGGTTGAGACGACGCCGGTGGTTGTTGTAGTTTGTTGACTTGAAATGGGTGTTTGCTCCGTTGAGTTCATTTGTTGGGAGAAGTTGTAAACTGACTGTTGCTGAGAATCCATGAAGAACAATTGAAGATGACGTTGAAGGATGAAGAGCTTGATGAAAAATTCAGAATTCTTGAAGGAGATGAAGAACTGAGAGAGAGTTTTTAGTGAGCTCGTAAGTGTAAAGTGTGCAAGTGTAGTATATGAAATGAACTTATACACATTAGGATGCATGTAAAACGACAACAAAACGAGAGTTTAACTGTTAAGATATTAAATGCAGCACGTTAACCAAGTAAGCACGTTTGGAGGAGAATGATTACAGCCCATGATGGAGGTCTAATCCCCAAATCAGCACACTGCTCGAGGAGATATCAAGAGTCTGTCTCTTGATTTCTGCTAGACAACTTTCTAGAAGTTCCAAGGTTAGACGCAATATGTACCACGTGTTACTTTATCTGATCTTCAGGAATACCAAAGGGTTGGATCCTGAGGATTTCTAAATTTAGATAGCTTCTAACTGGTAGTAGCATCAGATTCAGATACAGATTCCAGCTGTTTACTTCAGAGTCTTATTTTGCTATTTCATAGGCACATTTCATTCTGGACAATTTTGAATGTTTAAATTTTTCAAGATAAACGAGAATTTATCTTCAGCGAGTCGTTTGGTAAAAATATCATCCCATTGATGGTATGTATCAATAAATTTTAAGGTAATTACCCCTTTCTGAACATAATCTCTAATGAAATGATGTTTTATATCTATGTGCTTGGCTCTGGAATGCAAAATAGGATTCTTACTTCAACAAATGGAAGCAGTATTATCACAGAAAATAGGAACGTTACTCTCAAAAATCAGAAGGTCTTCAAGTTGATTCTTCATCCAGATCATCTGAGTAGTGCATAGTGATGCTGATACATATTCTACTTCTGCAATGGACAAAGCTATGGTTGATTGCCTTTTGCTGGCCCATGATATGAGATTCTTTCCTAAGAACTGACAGTTCCCAAATGTACTTTTACGTTCAATTCTCTCCCCTGCGTAATCTGCAACACAATAACCAGAAAGTCTATACTCTGATGTTTTCTCATACATCAAGCCCTGGTTAGGGGTTCCTTTCAGATACCTGAGGATTCTTTTAACAGCTGTTAAATGAGATTCTCTAGGGTCTGATTGGAATCTGGCACATAGACATACACTAAACAGAATATCAGGACGTGTAGCAATCAGATACAGAATAAATCCTATCATACCATGATAAAGCTTCTGACAAACCTTCTGACTAATTTCTTCTTTTTCCAGAATGTAGGTTGAATGCATAGGTGTCTTAGCAGGTTTGCATCCAGCTATTTTGAATTTCTTCAGAATTTGTTTTATGTATTTAATTTGATAAACGTAGGTAGCTTCTGAAGCTTGATTGATTTGAATCCCTAGAAAGAACTTTAGTTCTTACATTAAGCTCATTTCAAATTCTGCCTGCATTAGCTCAGAGAATTCCTGACATACAGAAGGGTTAGCTGAACAAAAAATAATGTCATCAACATATATCTGGCATATCATGAGATCATTTCTAATGTTTTTACAGAAGAGTGTAGAGTCAACCTTTCCTCTAATAAAGTCATGTTCCATAAGGAAGTTACTTAATCTATCATAGCAAGCTCTAGGAGCTTGTTTTAAACCGTACAATGATTTCTTGAGTTTAAAAACGTGTTCTGGACATTAAGAGTTTTCAAAACTTGGAGGTTGATTGACATAAACTTCTTCTGATATATAACCATTAAGAAATGCACTCTTGACATCCATTTGATATAGTTTGATATAATGATTTACAGCAAATGAAACAAGTAAGAGAATAGATTCTAACCTGGAGACTGGGGCAAATGTTTCATTATAGTCAATGCCTTCTTGTTGACTGTACCCTTGTGCCACCAGTCGTGTTTTGTTTCTGACTACTTCTCCCTTTTCGTTAAATTTGTTTCTGAACACCCATCTGGTTTCAATAATATGAGTTCCTTTAGGCTTTGGAACAAGATCCCATACGTAATTTTTTGAGAATTGATCAAGCTCTTCTTTCATAGCTAGAACCCAGTCATTGTCTTGAAGTGCCTCATCACGGGAAGTAGGCTCAATCAGAGATACTAGTCCTAGAGGAATTTCTTCAGATACTTTGAATGTTGGCCTTGTTCTGACAGGTTGATCCTTGTTTCTCAGAATCAAATCTTCAGAGATGTTGGGGTGACTTCTTGATTTCTTCTGGATAGTTGAGGCTTCAGTTGCATATGGACTTTGTTTATCATATACTTCTGGTGCTTTAGTCTTTTCGTCATAACCTGCAAGAGTAATCTCCATATCTGCAAGTTTCTCAACTAGCTTTGACTTTTCAGGGTCAAGGTTATCGTCAAATCTAACATGGATTGATTTATCCACAATTTTGGTTTTTGTGTTGTATACTCTATAGCCTTTAGAGTATTCTGAGTATCCTAACATAATACCTATTTTTTCTTTTAAATCAAACTTATTCAGATGTTCTTTAGTATTCAAAATAAAGCAAGAGTATCCAAAAGGATGGAAATAAGAAATGTTGGGTTTTCTTCCCTTGCACAGTTCATAGGGAGTCTTTTCCAGAATAGGTCTTATAGAGATTCTATTCTGAATATAACACGTTGTATTTATTGCTTCATCCCAAAAGTGCTTAGCCACATTTGTTTCATTGATCATGGTTCTGGCCATCTCTTTGAGTGTCCTATTCTTCCTTTCTACAACTCCATTTTGTTGTGGAGTTCTAGGACAGGAGAAATCATGGAATATTCCATTAGAATCAAATAGTTCCTCAAAAAATTTATTCTCAAATTCTCCACCATGATTAATTCTGACTCTGATGATTTTAGAGTCAAATTCATTTTGCACTTTGGAACAGAAGCTAGTGAATACAGAGTGAGACTCACTCTTGTGCTTTAGGAATTTTACCCATGTCCAGCGGCTAAAGTCATCAACAATAACTAGTCCATATATTCTTTCCATTGACTGACGCTCTCTTAACAGGCCCAAACAGATCAATGTGAAGAAGTTCCAGAGGCTTAAAGGTACAAACAATATTTTTCTTTTTGAAAGACGTTTTTGAAAATTTACCTTTTTGACATGCCTCACATAGAGCTTCTGAAGAGTACTTTAGTTTAGGTAGGCCTCTGACTAACTCGAGTTTATTTAGCTGAGAGAGTTTTATCATGCTAATGTGGCCCAAGCGTCTATGCCATACCCATTGCTCTTCATGAATTTTACATTTTGTTCTTGTAGGTATGAAAGGTCTATCTTTTAAATATTGCTTTTCCTCTTGCCAGTGAATAGGACTGTTCCATTGTTCTGATTAATTGTTTTACATGTTTTTTTGATTGAAGATTACATCATAACCGTTATCACTTAATTGACTTATTGATAACAAATTATGCATTAATCCTTCTACATAGAGAACATCAGATATAGAGGGAAGAGTTCCATTACCATAGTTCCGGAGCCTCTGATCCTTCCTTTCTGATTTCCTCCAAAACCTACGAAGCCATCATCTCTAAGTTCCAGGCTTTGGAACATATGCTTTCTTCCCGTCATGTGTCGCGAGCATCCAGAGTCCAGGTACCATGATTGGTGTCTTATCTCTGCTGCATAAGATATCTGCAACATAAAGAATCTTATCCTTTGGTACCCATAATCTTTTGGGTCCTTTATGATTAGTTTTGCCAGAGTTTCTTAGAACTTTGGGTTTTCTAGCATTATCAAAACGTTGTGCTTGTGTATGTGTGTAGTGATAAGAAAAAGGAGATTTAGGTTTGTCATCTGTGAAAGATTTATCTTCACTGGGGATATACCCTATTCCTCTTTTATTATTCTGACTTACTCCATAAATCATGGATGCCATTATGCTCCTTTCTATCCCATTTTTTAGAAACTTTTGAAAAGATTTTTCATATTCATATATCATTGTGTTAGAAGTTTGTGGGCTTGAGATAGTGTTTCTTCAAGTTTTAAACATTGTTTATTTATGGAGTCTCTTTCTTTTATCAAAGTTTGATTTTCATCTTTTAGTTTTGAAGAAGTTATCTCAAGCTTACCACATTCTTTGATAGTTCTTTCAAGAACTCCTTTTAAAGCCTTAAATTTTTGTTTAAGTTTCTGATATGAGGTTAGAGTTTTAGAAAGGCATGATTCAAGGTCAGAGTGAGAAAGATCAGAAAATACCTCTTTAGAGTTAGATTCTCCATCTGATGTATTTCTGGAGGTGATAGCCATGAGTGCAACATTTTCCTGTTCTTCAGAGTCTGATTCAGATGAATCAGATCCACTGTCGTCCCAGGTGGCCATCAGTCCCTTTTTAGTTCTGAATGAACTTTTCTTGAAATTCTCTCTTCTGGAGCTTTCTTTCTTCAACTTGGGACATTCGTTTCTATAATGACCTATTTCCTTACATTCATAGCATGTTATTTCTTTGTTTGACTTACCTCTGGAAGTTGATTCAGAGCGATCTCCCTTGCGTCTTGGCCTTCTGAAGTTATTATTCCTTTTTCTCCAGAGTTGTTTAACTCTTCTGGTCAAAAGGGATAACTCTTCTTCATCGTCAGAGTCTTCTTTTTCAGAGTCGTCATTATCTTCCTCTTCAACTTGGAAGGCTTTGTTTTTTTCTGGCTTGCGTCTTTCAGATCTGGACTTTAGTGCTACATACTTGATCTTCTTTTGAGGCTCATCTTCCTCGAGTTCTATCTCGTGGCTTTTGAGTGAACTGACGAGTTCCTCAAGACTGATGTTGTTTAGATCTTTTGATAACTTTAGAGTTGTGACCATGGGTCTTCATTTCTTTGGCAAGCTTCTAACAATCTTTTAGACATGATCTGTAGTTGTGTAGCCTTTGTCCAGCACTTTGAGACGTGCAATTAAGGTTTGAAATCTAGAGAACGTTACCTCTACAACTTCATCGTCCTCCATTTTGAAGGCTTCATATTTCTGAATAAGAGCCAGAGCCTTTGTCTCTTTGACTTGAGAATTTCCTCCGTGAGTCATCCTTAGGGAGTCAAGTATTTCTTTAGCTGTTTCCCTATTGGTGATCTTTTCATATTCATTGTAGAAAATGGAATTTAGTAGTATCGTTCTGGCTTCGTGATGGTTTTTGATTCACGCTTATGATCATCTGTCATTTTGCTTCTAGGGATGGCAACGCTAGCGTTAGTCACAGGTGGAGTGTAGCCAATTGTGACTATATCCCATAGATCAGCGCCGTAGCCCAAAAATAAACATTCAATTCTGTCTTTCCAATAATCAAATTTTTCTCCATCAAAGATTGGAGGTTTAGCATTGTAACTGTCTCTTTCATTGGTGTTGGCCATGGTGTTTTTCTCACGCTGGATCTCTCTACACTGTTAAGTGTTTGATTAGAAAATCAATAACAGAGCCGAATGGATCTCTCTACACTGTTAAATGAGATGAATGCATAAAGAATGGGAAATAGATGACGAGGGAGGGGAATGGATCAAAACTCAAATTGGTCAAAGGAGGATTTTTACCAAATTAATATCATTCATTCATTTTGGAAGATGGAATGTACATTCCATCAATCCCCTAAATCTAATGATATTAACTTAACAAAGTCAAATCTACCTTGACCAAGGCCCAACAACATAAGTCAAACTTACACAAATCTTCACAAGTGTAAGACCCCAATTTTGGCCCTAAAGATCCCTCATGACATCATAACATTGCATTTGCAAAGCCTCAAGGATCATGAGCATCTTGGTTCCCTTTGCCTTTGGGTGGGACCTCTTGTGAGTGGTTTGAGATCACCAAGCATGCTTGAATTGTATATCATTGCTTTTCTCATTTTTATTTATTAAAGCACAAAAATATGTCACTAACATTTCTTGTTTGTAGCTTGAGCAACCACAAGGTCTAAAGGCTTCTAGGAGATCCTTTGTGCACATAATAAGGTCAAGAGGAGATGAAAGCAAGACTGATAATGGTTCCCAAAGCTCTCATCCATCAAATATGCCTCCCTAGTATCTCAATTCATCATTTTGATCAAAGCAAGTCAAAGGATTTGAGGTTTGATTCTCAAGGAAACCCTAATTCATCTCGTCATCAACAATGCCTTGCTCATGAAGCAACCTCAGCCATGGTCAAATAAAATCAAGGGAAGTTCTTTAATTCATCATTCCATGAATATTTGAACTTATTTTAGTGCCCTCAATCATCAATTCATCAAGATATGAGTTGTGGAGTTGAGAAGATGATCAGTCAATTCATCTATCTATTTTGAAATGTACTGAGACCTAACTTTTTATGTGTTGGTCAAATGGAGATGATCCCAAGAGAAAGAATGTTATTAAGGACACTATGAACAACTTTCATGTTCATCAAAATTCGATTTGAAGCTTGGAAGATCATCATCCATTCCAATAAATTTTAGGTCATTTTGACAGAAACCCTAATTTTGGGTCAAATTCCCAAGAACATAACTCATTCATTTTTTATGATTTTGAGGTGGGACCAAATGCATTGGAAAGCTTATTGTGTCTACGTAAAGCTTTATGTTTAGCACAATTTCAAAATCTCAAAAGAAATACATGTGATAATACAAAACATTATAGGTCACTTTGGGCCAAATGCATTGAAATGGAAAAAAGTCCAACTTCAAGTGCCCATAACTTCTTCATCAAAAATCCAAATGATGCAAAATTTAAGTCCAAATTTATATTTTTGAAAATATATACAACATTCATGTTGAAGGTTTTATCATTTTGAGCTTGCATCATTGAGACAAAAGGGGTTGAACATTGGCCAAATTTGGAAACTTCACTCATGCATGTTTTGCACCTTACACTTTAAACTCAAAATTCACTAATTTCGAAATTCCAAATGAGTTTTTGCTCAACATAACATTTGTTCCTCATGGTAAGACCTTTCAAACCATTACCCACATGGCTATGTTTCAATTTTTCAAGTGGCATTTTCGAAGAGGTGAAGTTTTGTGACCAATTATGCATTTCATGTTAAATTTCCAAACACAAGCCAATGCCTTGCAGAATGCACGTCCACTTCAATTTAGTATGATATCAGCTTGCATTTGCACTTGATTTTGGGCCTTCCACATGATCACACAAGCCCATGGAATGAGAAAGCCATTTGCCATGCACACGAGTTCCTCACTTGCTCAGCCATTTCCAGCTATAAATACATGTGCTATGCTTCACAGTAAACCAACCTAAGGGCGCCTGAAATGCTGCAAGAGTGAATTACCAACCATACCAAAGGAACTAAATCCATTTTCTTCAAAAATTCAGATCTGAAATTCAATTAAATTTGGTTGAATCTTCAGATCTAAAGTTCCTAAACCTTCATCATTTGATCCATAGAAGTTCTGTTTTGCAAAAGGAACCATGGAAAGACACTCAAATCTTCATAATCCAAAGGTGTGGATCAACTGGTTTTTGCTTCGAATCTCTTTGTTCTTTGATTTATTGGCCTTGATATTGTGTTGTCTGAAGTCCTCTCTATAGAGGAATCATTGCTATATGCTTAATTTGTGAAATCGAGTAAGTTCATGATGAACACCATCAAGCTTCCATCTCTAATTTCTCCCTTAATAGGAATCTAGAGTGGAAGTGAGTGGTATAGAAGTGATGTACATCAGTTCACCTTTCGAACGGTGCCTAGATCGTCCATTTTAATGAGCATTTGCATCTCTGCATTTTTTGAGCTTCGCCAGAGCTCACCGGAGAAGACAGTGGCGCTGGCCACCGTCTCATTGCCAAATTGAATATGAGCCTTTGGATGCAATTCCCAGATCTAATCTCCATCCTCCAATGATATGACTTATTTTAATTCAGTGTGTGGTTACATTGATTGAGGACTTTGGTGCGCGGGCACACCATGACCATTAGATCCTCCACGTCAATTAATGAGGATCCATCCAACGCCTCCTGATTTTCGCTATTTTCCATTTTCTGATTTTATTTTTCTTTATTCCTTTTATTTCAAAAATTCATATCTCTTTTATTATTGGTCCAAAAAATATGGGACCAATTGCATTATTTCTCATTTTAATTCTAGTTTCTAAAAATGATTTTTAATATTTTTTATTTTATAATTTGATATTTTTTGTGAATTTTCTCTTTTCTGGTTATTTTTAATTCATTTTAAATAGTTTTTGATATTCAAAAAATACAAAAATATTTTTCTAACCTCTTGGAATGATAATGGATCTATGAAAAATATTCTCATCAATTTATTAATTGATTTGAGATTTATTTGAGATTTTAGTTCAATTAGGTTAGTTTTCTTCATTTTTAATTGATTAAAAATAGTTTCTGACTTTTAAAAATGCTGAAATTTTTTGTCAAACTTTGTTTCACCATGTTGAACTTGGGATAATTCACTTGGACTTTTTAAAGTTGATTTGAAGTGAATTTTAAGTTTGACGTTTCTTTAATATTTTAATTCAAGTTTATTTTCATATATTAAAAATGCCAAAAATATTTTTGTTCATTTCTTGACTTCCAATCTTCATCTCATTTCTTATTTTGAGGGTTTGACCTTGATCTTCCCTATCTTAGGTCAACATTTATGGATTGGTACATTCCATTTTACTTAATGCACTTTATGTTCTTCATTTCCATTATCCACCTTCATCTTCTTCTTCTTCTTTTCTTTTGATCAATGAGTTAAAGGTTGATAAGTTAACATTGATTAGGGAGGTTTAATCTTCCTTAGTTCAAATATAATTCATCTTGATCAAATGATCAAGTGAATGACTTTGCATTAAGGATAGGTTGCTTTCTAAATCATGCAAATGGCTTAAACCAATACAAGATCATTTCTCATCTTCTTTTTGGCATGGCAAGTTGTTGGAACTTGGTTCACTAATCAAGACTTCTAACTTGTGTTTGTTGCCTACATTTATTGACCGGCCTTAAATAGTCGTGACTTCTACATAAGTCCAATTACGTTTGCTTAACATAGCGCTAAATTTGCCTTATGGCACACTAGCTACTAACACTAACCATTAACAATTAACATTTACTTTTTGCTCTTTACTTTTATGCAATTTACTATTCTTGTACATATTATTCATTTTGCTTTCTCCTTTGCTCATTTGAGCATATATTTATGTTAATGCAATTTGCCTTTTGCTCACTTGAGCACATAATTGTGTAGATATTATTGTGCTTGTGCTTTTGTTTTGATTGTTGTGGACCAAAATGCAAAGAAATGGACAAATGGACTTAGTTTCTAGGACATTCCCTATGCAAATTGGAGTAAAAGGACCTTAATGATGAAGATGGATTAGAAGGACCAAACCTCTAAACTCACTCTTGTCCATTCTTGATTTGTTTCATAAAACTTTTGTTGTGTGTGCTCTTGTGCTAGGGAATCCTATAAGAGCTCAAATTGAAGAACCATTGCCATGTTCTTCCAAAGTGGAAGAGACAAGATGCATTGAGGATCTCTTAAGAGACGTGTTTGATTGTTGCTTGAGGTTACTATTTTGCTTGCATATTCCAAAGGATGGGAGCTACATGGATCATCAATATGATCTAAAGAGAGGAACTCCATTTGTGGTCTTGTTTCTTATCCCTTATCTCTTGTATGATTAGGACCTTAGCCATTCTTCTTCTTCCCTCCACTCTAACCCAAGCCAAAACTTTTGTGCAAACATTAACATTTATTTTCAACATTAGAAACCTAAGCCTTATGCTTTTTATTTTCAAATTTGTTTTTCATAACACTTATTTTGAATTGAATCTTTAAGTCAACTTTGACCATATTTTGTAAATACTTTTCATTGGTAAATATAACCCATTCAAATGTCTTTTTGTGGTTTCAATTGCCACTTTCTTAATCAAAACTTTTCATAATCTTTAGCTATTAGGTTTGAGTTATCCATGTGGTAGATGTAATGCTCACCTATATCCTTAGTGATGGACAATGAGTCTTCCATGTTTACTATAGGGTTAACCCCTCACTAGCATGTTGAAGCTATCCTCACATGGTGGATTTGTGGTTTTAGGTTGAGTTTTCTCCCTTGGATAACAAGAGACCTTAAGGCTTTTGGACAAATCAATTCACCAACTCATTTTTGAGATTTTTACCCCGAACTACGAGGTTTTGATCCTAATCTTTTTTAAGATGGTACGTAGGCAATGGGTTTATCCATCCAAACACAAAATTTAAATAACTTGCATATTATTTTCTCATCTCTTCAATCATGTTTGCTCAAACAAATTTTCACAAAATACCAACCTTAAAACAAGTATGAAAAGGGCTCCCTAGGAGTACCTAGGATGTTTTGGGTGCTTAAAACCTTCCCATTGCATAACCAACCCCCTTACCCAAATCTTTGACATTTTTACTAGTTTTTGATTCGATAAAACTTTTAGGTTTTTGTTCGCTTTCTAACCATTCCTTTGGATAAATAGAAGTGCGGTGGCGACTCGACTTGTATGGTTTACCTTAGATTTAGTCAATATCTCTAATGGTAACGAATACCCCGCTACAGAAAAGTGGCGACTCTGCTGGGGACATCATTTTGCCTAGTCGGTTTTGCCTACTTTTCATATTTGTTGTATTGTATTATATATTGTTTGGTGACATATTTTTGTGCAATTTGGGATTACTCTATTGTATGTAATGATTGAATTGCTTGAATATTAATTCCTTGTATGCTTGGTGATCTTTGTGAGATGAGTTCTATACCCGAACTCGAGTGCACTTAGGATAGGAGAATTGCATAGTCTTGTTGACTTGTGTGGAGTTATTCCTTAGCAAGTTGACTTGCAAGCCCATTCACTTGGTGGAGGTCATGTTGGGATCAATAATGTCACACAAGTAGTTATGCTTAGACATTACTCTTTCCAATATAGACCTTAGAAGCCAAGGACCTTACTTTACCAAGCCCATCTTGGCCTATTCTTTGGATGTAGTGCGAAAGTCGTTCAAGTGTAAGATTTGATACAATTGTTACGCGATACTACACTCATAAGAGTCTCTCTTGAGAATATTTTTGGAATACGAGTATTCGTTTATCCGATAATATCCGAAAGATGGGATGATGACTATGGGAACCTCTTGTAGAACATGTTTGGTAGGTTAAACCCTAATACACTCCCTTTGGGTGGTTCTTAACCGAAACTCCATGCTCGTGACTTGCAACAAACCCTTGATTCATGGTTGATCCGTTCATGTATCCTTAATATCAATGGAACTTGGGTGTTGATAAGGTGTAAACCATAATCCACCAAAATGGATGATTGATATTAAGGATGACATGATCCATCCCATGACCTTTGTTTGGTGTGCTTTGCTTGATCCTTAAGTGTGATTGTTGCATCCATGCATTCATGCACTCATTTGCATCCATATCATCAAAATAATAAGAGAAATTTTCAAGGAACTTAAGAGGTCTATTTGAAAATTTTCAGACATGGAAAGACAAAGAAGGAATACAAAGAAGTATAGTTTCAAACAACCTGACTTGAAAGAGTTAAGGAACTTGACATCCTATGTACTAGATCCCTTGGGTTTCAAAGCTCATTTTAGGAAGCTTCTTTCTCTTCTGACTACTCAAGTGGACGAAGGATTGATGAGTGTATTGGTGCAGTTTTATGATCCCTTGTACCGTTGCTTCACATTTCCGGATTTTCAGCTTTTGCCTACACTTGAGGAGTATTTCTACCTTGTGGGTATACTTATTCTAGACCAGTTACCACTCAACGGCTTAGAGAGTATTCCTACTTCTCAGGAGATAGCGGATATGTTGCATATAGATGAATCTCTGGTTGGTGTTCATATGACTACCAAAGGTGGAATTCAAGGTCTCCCTTCTGAGTTCCTCATTGCTCAAGCTACTATGTATGGGAAGGCCATGAGTGAGGACACCTTTGAGGCCATATTTGTACTTCTCATCTATGGGTTGGCATTGTTCCCCAACGTCGACAAGTTTGTAGATGTGAACGCTATTAGGATTTTCTCTACTCTTAATCTCGTTCCGACTCTGTTGGGTGACACTTACTTTTCTTTGCATATGAGGAATGCAAAGGGTGGTGGTGCCATTGTGTGCTGTTTGCCTCTGTTGTACAAGTGGTTTATTTCTCACTTGCCGCAGACGATCGCCTTCAAAGAGAAGAAAGGATGTCTGCGGTGGTCCACGAGACTTATGTCTCTCACTAATGATGATATGTTTTGTTGAATTCTCCAATGTGCCTCTTCTTGGTACATGTGGTGGGATTAACTACAACCCTGTTTTGGCACGTCTTCAGCTTGGGTTCCCCTAAAGGATAAACCCAAAAACATTCTGTTAGAGGGTGTGTTCTTTCAGGAGGGTAAAGATCCCCAGAGCTTGAAGAACAGGATGGTCCGCGCTTGGCGCAAGATCCATAGGAAAGGAAGGAATGAGTTAGGTCTGAAGAACTGTGTCGCTTTGGAGCCTTACACTACTTGGGTTAGGAGGAGAGCTTCGGAGTACCTCATGCCTTACGACTATCCAAGACCTACGCCTTTGGTTATGGTTGGGCCTTCAACCCTCCCTGACCAAGGAGTAAAGGAGTTGAAAGACGAAGACCGCTCACATGCTTGGATCCGTGAACGAGAAGAGTTGCTTCAGCAGATTAAGGAGAATGATGCTTTAATAGAGTTCCTCGAGCATCAGGTTATTGATGATCCTAATGATTCGTGGACTTCCCTACTTCCTAAGTCTTCCAAGTTTTGGAAGAGGAAGTACGATCGACTCGCCAAGGAGAAGGCAGATATGGAGGCAGCCTATGAGGAGGAGGTGAAGAGGCTTCGTGCATCTTATCTTCCTGTGTCTCGAGCTTTAGATGATTGTTTCTAGGGATCCATAGGATGATTATTTTTCCTTTTCTCTTGTATTTGGTTATCAATGTTGTACTTCTTTGATGTAAAGCCATTTCCCAGATATTATTGACGAAATATTTCCATATGTGATAAATGTTTAATATCTCCAGTATTTGCAAATAGAACTCTAAAAGTTCCTTTGACAAACAAAAACAAGTCATGTGCAGAAGCATTGCATGCATCATGTGCATAAGCAGGTTTTTTGCTCCAAGCTTCTCATTCTTTGGTCTAACTCTGTGTTCTTCATTTATTTTGAAGACAAGCTGACTCACCGGTACTACACCAGAGCCAACTCTTCGAGACTGATGGATCATTTAGAACAAGAGAACTATGAGCTGAAGGAAGAAGTAGCCAGATTGACTGCCCTGATGGAGTCATTCATGGCTGCCCAGAGCCAGTCTTCTCTAACACCTGAAACTCCTCCCCAGAGGACGGTCATTTCTGAGATCGTGACTTCTACTGTGCCTGCTACAATAGCCAACTTTGCCCCATCTATGCCAGCCGGGTTCCCGTGGGGAATGCCTGCCAATTTTATGCCACAAGGTTTCGCTCCTACCCTTGCTTCCTTGTGGAATCTAGCCCGGTCCTTTCAGTGCCACCTCCCGTCGTGCACACATTACCGAGAGTTGAAGATACCATCTACCATTTTGAACCATCTGAAGGTCTAGATGTTTATGAGAAGATGGATGATATGAAAGATCAATTCCTTGAGCTTCGCAAGGAACTAAAAACTCTGAGGGGGAAAGACCTCTTTGGTAAAAGTGCTGCTAAGTTGTTCCTTGTGCCCAACATGAAGATCCCTATTAAATTCAAAGTGTCTCACTTGGGGAAGTATAAGGGAAATACATGCCCTCTCAGCCATCTTGTGATGTATGCTCCCAAGATGTCGACGCAAACTGATAATGACCAATTGCTCATCCACAATTTCCAGGACAGTCTGTCCGGTGCCGCTCTCCGGTGGTACATGGGTCTAGAAAGTTCGAACATCCGCTCTTTCAACGATCTTGGCGAGGCCTTCGTCAAGCAATATAAATAGAATGTGGATATGGCTCCTGATAGGGACCAGCTGAGGGAAATGTCCCAGAAAGCGAAAGAGACTTTCAAAGAGTACGCCCAGAGATGGCGCGAGTTGGCAGCTCAGATAGTGCCACCCCTTGAGGAGAAGGAGATGACCAAGATCTTTTTGAAGACCTTGAGTTCATTTTACTATGAGAAAATGATAGCCAGTGCTCCCTCAGACTTCACCGAGATGGTGAATATAGGAATGAGACTGGAAGGAAGGGTCTGTGAAGGTCATTTAACTCGAGATGAAGGCTCTTCAGCAAAGAGATATGGAAGCTTTGCAAAGAAGAAGGAGGGAGAGGCACATGCTGTGTCTTCCCATGTTAAGCGAAGACCCTCTGTGAAGAGGAAGACTGCCCGCCCAGTCTGCAACCAACATCAGGTGGCTCACATAGCACCTGTTTTCAGAGAAACTCAGCATTATCAACAACAACAAACTCAGCAATATCAGCGACAACCACAGCGTCCACAACAACAGGCCTACCAGCCTCGAAATAGTAACAACAATGCCAGCACCAGCTATGAGAGGAAGAGGGTCACCTTTGATCGAATTATACATTATTGTTTCTCTTACTTTTGTTTACTAACCAAAGGCACAAAAATGTGTCACTAACATCTTTTGTTTGAAGCTTAAGTATCATCCAAGAAACTTTGTGGCTTCTATTTAGATGATCAATCAACACAAGGGAATGACTTGAGATACTTCCAACAGGTTCAAATCGGGTCTATTCGTCAGTCAAAACGTTAATTTTGAAGGAGCAAAAGTTTGTTCACGAGCTGTCATGCTCGCTAGGCTAGCAGAATGGGTCGCCTAGCGAGTCCCAAGAAAAGCCACCAGAATCACCTACGCTCAGAGGAATTTCTTGAACTCTCATGCTCGCTAGGCGAACCCCACGTGTTTAAAAAAAAAAACAAAACAAAACAAAAAAAAAACGAAAAACGAAAATAAATAAATAAATAAATAAATAAATAAAATATAACAGAAATTTTTTGGACTTGGGCCTCTCTCATTTGTACCCACACGTCCATAAAAATCAGGTTATAAATTCAGAGTTTCAGTGAAACAAAAGGCCATTCTATTCCTATTACCCTGGCAGGGAAAAAGATAGTGAGAGAAGAGCAAACAGAGTTCAGAGCAACCTCCAGAGACTGAAGGGAACTCATCGGCAAAGAACCAATTCCCTCTCATATAAACCCTAAGAGTGCTTTGCAAACCCAACTGTGCCATTCAATTTCAATCGATCCTCCCCAATCAGCTTGAGAGATCTCTGGGTTTCTTACCTCTTTATTTGCTGTTGCTTCGGATGTTTATCCGTGTGAAGTGCGGTGGCGACTCGACTTGTATGATTTACCTTGGATTTAGTCAATATCTCTAATGGTAACGAATACCCCGCTACAGAAAAGTGGCGACTCTCCTGGGGAGATGAAAATCCTAGTGGGTTTTGCCTACTTTTCATATTTTTTGTATTGTATTGCATATTTGTTTTGTGACATATTTTTGTGCAATTTGGGATTACTGTATTGTATGTAATGATTGAATTGATCGATATTAATTCCTTGTATGCTTGGTGATCTTTGTGAGATGAGTTCTATACCCGAACTCGAGTGCACTTAGGATAGGAGAATGGTGTAGTGTTATTGACTTGTGTGGAGTTATTCCTTAGCAAGTTGACTTGCAAGTCCATTCACTTGGTGGAGGTTATGTTGGGATCAATAATGTCACACAAGTAAGTTGTGGTTAGACATTACTCTTTCCAATATAGACCTTAGAAGCCAAGGACCTTAGTTTACCAAGCCCATCGTGGCCTATTCTTAGTATGTAGTGCGAAAGTCGTTCAAGTGTAAGATTTGATACGATTGTTACGCGATACTACACTCATAAGAGTCTCTCTTGAGAATATTTTCGGAATACGAGTAGTCGTTTCTCCAATAATATCCGAAACATGGGATGATGACTATGGGAACCTCTTGTAGAACATGTTTGGCAGGTTTAAACCCTAGTACACTCCCTTTTGGGTG
This sequence comes from Lathyrus oleraceus, assembly GCF_024323335.1. Lineage (NCBI taxonomy): Eukaryota > Viridiplantae > Streptophyta > Magnoliopsida > Fabales > Fabaceae > Lathyrus > Lathyrus oleraceus. Next base: position 363,370,484 of record NC_066580.1, read on the forward strand.
GTTCTTAACCTAACTCCATGCTCGTGACTTACAACAAACCCTTGATTCATGGTTGATCCGTTCATGAATCCTTAATATCAATGGAACTTGGGTGTTGATAAGGTGTAAACCATAATCCACCAAAATGGATGATTGATATTAAGGATAACATGATCCATCCCATGACCTTTGTTTGGTGTGCTTTGCTTGATCTTGAGTGTGATTGTTGCATTCATGCATTCATGCACCCATTTACATCCATATCATCAATAAATAAGAAAAATTTCAAGGAACTTAAGGGGTTTATTTGCAAAATTTTCAGACATGGAAAGACAAAGAAGGAATACAAAGAAGTACAACTTCAGGCAACCAAATTTGAAAGAGTTAAGGAATCTGACATCCTATGTATTAGATCCTTTGGGTTTCAAGGCTCGTTTTGGGAAGCTTCTTCCTCTTCTGACTACTCAGGTGGGTGAAGGATTGGTAAGTGTATTGGTGCAGTTCTATGATCCCTAGTGGAGTATGCTTACCTTGTGGGTATACCTATTCTAGACTAGTTGACGTTCAAGTATTCCTTCTTCTCAGGAGATAGCTGACATGTTACACATAGATGAATCTCTGGTTGGTGCTCATATGACTACCAAAGGTGGAATTCAAGGTCTCCCTTCTGAGTTCCTCATTGCTCAAGCTACTATATATGGGAAGGCCATGAGTGAGGATGCCTTTGAATCCATATTTGTACTTCTCATCTATGGATTGATATTGTTCCCCAACATCGACAAGTTTGTGGATGTGAACGCTATTAGGATCTTCTCTACTCTTAATCCCATTCCGACTCTGTTGGGAGATACCTACTTCTCTTTGCATATGAGGAATGCAAAGGGTGGTGGCGCCATTGTGTGTTATTTGCCTCTGTTGTGTAAGTGGTTTATTTCTCACTTACCTCAGACGATCGCTTTCAAGGAGAACAAGGAATGTCTACGTTGGTCCACGAGACTTATGTCTCTCACTAATGATGATATCTCTTGGTATAACCGTGTGTATGATGGTGTGCAGATTATTGACTCTTGTGGCGAATTCTTCAATGTACCTCTTCTTGGTACATGTGGTGGGATTAACTACAATCCTGTTTTGGCACGTCGGCAGCTTGGGTTCCCCTTAAAGGATACCCCCAATAACATTCTATTAGAGGGTGTATTCTTTCAGGATGGTAAAGATCCCCAAGGCTTGAAAGCTAGGATGGTCCGCGCTTGGCGCAAGATTCATAGGAAAGGAAGGAAAGAGTTGGGTCCTAAGAATTGCATCGCTTTGGAGCCTTCCACTGTTTGGGATAGGAAGAGGGCATCTGAGTATCTCATGCCTTACGAGTATCTGAGACCTACAACTATGATTATGGCTGGGCCTTCAACCCTCCCTAATAAAGGAGTAGAGGAGTTAAGAGACGAAGACCGTTCACGTGCCTGGATCCGTGAATGTGAAGAGTTGCTTCAGCAGATTAAGGAGAAGGATGTGTTGATTGAGTTTCTTGAGCATCAGGTTATTGATGACCCTGATGATGTATGGACTTCTCTACTTCCTCAGTCTTCGAAGTTCTGGAAGAGGAGGTATGATCGACTCGTCAAAGAGAAGGTCGATACGGAGGCAGCCTACGAGAGGGAGGTGAAGAGGCTTCGCGCATCTTATCTTCCTGTGTCCCGAGCTTTAGATGATTGTTTCTAGGGATCCATAAGACGATTATTTTCCTTTTCTCTTGTATATGATTGACGATGCTGCACTTCTTTTCCCTGATATTATTTGATGAGATATTTCCATATGTGATAAAATGCTTAATATTTCCAAAATTTGCAAATAAAACTCTAAAGTTCCTTTGAAATAAAAAATAAATCATATGCACAAGCATTGCATGCATCATATGCATAAGCAGGTTTTGTTTCCGGTCCCTTGCCCTGTGGTCTAACTCTGTGTCCTTCATTTATTTTGAAGACAAGCTGACTCACCGGTACTACACTAGAGCCCACATTTCAAGACAGATGGATCACTTAGAGCAAGAGAACCGCGAGCTGAAAGAGGAAGTGGCCAGATTGACTGCCCTAATGGAGTCACTCATGGCTGCCTAGAGTCAGTCTTCTCCGACACCTTCAACTCCTCCCCAGAGGACAGTCATCTCCGAGATTGTCTCCTCTACTGTGCCCGCTGCCAGTGCACACTTTGTTCCAACAGCCATGCCAACCGGGTTCCCGTGGGGGATGCCTCCCAATTTCATGCCTGAGGGTCCTGTTCCTACCTTTGCTTCTTTGCCAGCATCTAGCCCGGTCCTTGCCGTTCCTCCTCCTGTCGTGCATACTTTGCCCAGGGTAGACGACACCATCTATCATTCTGAGCCGTCTGAGGGTCCAGATGTTTATGAGAAGATGGATGCTATGAACGATCAATTTCTTAAGCTTCGCAAGGAATTGAAAACTCTCAGAGGGAAGGATCTTTTCGGCAAGTCTGCTGCCGAACTCTACTTGGTTCCAAATGTGAAGATCCCTGTGAAATTCAAGGTCCCTGATTTTGAAAAGTACAAAGGAAATACTTGTCCTCTCAGCCACCTGGTCATGTATGCCAGAAAGATGTCGACTCAAATCGATAATGACCAACTACTCATCCATTACTTTTAGGACAGTCTGTCTGGTGCCGCTTTGCGTTGGTACATGCGTTTAGACAGCGCGAACATCTGATCCTTCAATGATCTCAGCGAAGCCTTCTTCAAGCAGTACAAGTACAACGTGGATATGGCTCCCGATAGAGATCAATTGAGAGCCATGTCCCAGAAGGATAAAGAAACATTTAAGGAGTACGCCCAAAGGTGGCGAGAGGTGGCAGCACAGATCGTGCCTCCGCTAGAAGAGAAAGAGATGACTAAGATCTTTTTGAAGACTTTAAGTTCTTTTTATTATAAGCGGATGATTGCTAGCGCTCCTTATGATGGTGAATACGGGGATGCGTCTAGAAGAAGGGGTCCGTGAAGGACGGTTAACCAGAGAAGAAGGATCTTGTGCCAAACGTTATGGGGCGTTTGCAAAGAAGAAAGATGGAGAGGCACATGCTGTGATCTCCCATGAGAAACCAAGAAGACCCTCTGTAAGGAGGAAGACTGTGCATCCCGCCAGTAACCAACACCAGGTGGCTCATATATCACCTGTTTTCAGAGACAATCAACAGTATCAGCAACATAGTGACAATCAGCAACCACATCCGCAATATCAGCAACAACAACACCGACCGCAGCAGCAGGCCTACCAGCCTCGAAACAGTAATCAAACCAGCACGAGTTACGAGAGGAAAAGGGTCACCTTCGATCCTATTCCTATGACGTACGCAGAGTTATATCCCTCTTTGATAGAAAGGAAGATGATTACTCTGAGAGACCCACCGGCTATACCTGCTAACCCCCAGTGGTGGTATAAGCCTGAGTTACATTGTGTTTACCATTCTGGTGCTCCCGGCCATGACGTGGAGAATTGTTACCCTTTGAAGACCAAGGTTCAAGACCTTGTGAGGTGTGGTATTTTATGTTTTGAGGACGTAGGCCCTAATGTGAAGAAGAACCCATTGCACGAACATGGGAAGTATGTCAACATTCAACAGTCTCTGGTCCAGATGCATCGTTTGTTGTGTGACTACAGTCATTATGAGCATGACCATGATAGATGTCGAGTCTGCTCTGTTAACCGATTGGGTTATTGCAAGGTGCACAAGGATGTTCAGGAAATGCTGGACGAAGGAGTCATTGATATCCTTCAAAACAAGAATATTGATGAAGATGAGCCTAAGGTCAACGTGATCTCCCCAGTGTTCCGGATACCCGAGCCTGTTATCATCAACTACAATGGTAGCAAGCAGAAGGCTTCTCCCGCTCTGATCATTAAGCCTGTTGGTCCTGTGCCTTACTCTTCTAAAAAGGCAGTTCCCTATCGTTACAAAGCCATAGCAGTAGAGAATGGGAAAGAGGTGTCCTTGCCCTCTTCTTCTATTGCGAATATTGCCGATGTTAGCGGTTTGACCTGTAGTGGCCGTGTATTTTCAGCATCGTCGAAGCCTCAAACTAATGCTGATTTTGTTGAACGCCCGATTGGGAACGTTGTGAATTCTCAGAATTCGACACTTGCTGTTAAGCCCTCCTCCGTACTGAAAACTCATACTTCTGTTGGCCCGAGTGGCAATGAGAAAGAAGACTGTGATGAGATGCTGAGACTCATCAAGAAAAGCGAGTACAATGTTGTAGACCAACTTCTTGAAACGCCATCCAAAATATCTGTGTTATCCTTACTCTTAAATTCAGAACCACACCGAGAGGCTCTACAGAAGGTGTTGGATGTGGCATATGTGGATCACGATGTCAGTTTGGAGAAATTCGAAAGCATTGTTGCAAACATTACTTCTTGTAACAACCTGAGTTTTTGTGACTCTGATCTCTATGAGGAGGGAAGAGACCACAACTTGGCTTTACACATATCTATGAATTGCAAAGACGACGCCATGTCCAATGTGCTGGTGGACACCAGGTCATCATTGAACGTATTGCCAAAGTCCACTCTCTGAAAGCTATCATATCAAGGGCCTCCCATGAGGCAAAGTGGGGTAGTTGTGAAGGCTTTCGATGGGTCTCGCAAAACTGTGATTGGGGAAGTTGATCTCCCAATCAAGATCATACCAAGTGATTTCCAGATTACCTTCCAGGTTATGGACATTCACCCATCGTATAGTTGTCTCTTAGGCAGACCATGGATTCACGAGGCAGGCACCGTGACGTCCCTCCTACACCAGAAATTGAAATTCGTGAAAAACAAGAAGCTGGTGGTGGTAGGGGGAGAAAGGGCTCTCCTGGTTAGCCATTTGTCTTCCTTCTCTTATATAGATGCTAAGGTTGAAATTGGAACTCCTTTCCAAGCTTTATCTATAGCTGAGCCTATTGAGAAGAGAACTCCTTCATTTGCTTCCTTCAAAGACGCAAAGTTGGCCATTGAGCGTGGTGCAACCACTGGTTTCGAAAAAATGATTAAGTTAGAAGACAACGAGTCCCGGGTTGGCATAGGTTTTTCTTCTGGTACTTTCAACAAGCAAGGGTTATTCAAGAGTGGAGGTTTCATCCACACTAGTCTAGATGAGGAGGCTGTTGCCGTTTTAGAAGAAGATACAAAGGATTCTGGCAATTTCATCATCCCTGGAGGGGTCTGCAACAATTGGGTCACTGTGGATATTCCAACAGTTGTCCATAAGTCAACGTAATGATCACTTTGTTTAAAAACCCTTCTCCCATGCCAAAAGGAGGAGTGATGACATTGATGGCGCATAAATACAATGATATTTTCATTCAATAAATTCATGTTAAATGTTTGATTTTCCATTTATTTTCCCTTTTCGCTTTTGCATGAAATTGGTGATCACATAAAACCTCAAAATGGAATAAAATCAATCTTTTCATGTGCATAATGATTTGCCTTGTTTGAATTCTAAATCTTTTCATATCCAAAATCATTATGCAGGTTGATTTCTAAACCCATTGAACATAATGACCCAACACCATCTCCCAATTTTGAATTCCCTGTATTTGAGGCAGAGGAAGATGATGTTGAAGAGATTCCTGATGAGATCACCCGGCTACTTGAGCATGATGAGAAGATCATTCAGCCGCATCTTGAGAATCTGGAAACAATCAACTTGGGGTCTGAAGATTGTGTGCGAGAGGTAAAGATTGGGGAACTTCTGGAAGAATCTGTTAAGAAGGGGTTGATTAAGTTGCTACGAGAATATGTTGACGTCTTTGCCTGGTCATATGAAGACATGCCTGGTTTAGATACTGATATTGTGCAACATTTCCTACCTTTAAAGCCTGAGTGCGTGCCTGTGAAACAGAAACTCAAAAGAACTCATCCTGATATGGCAGTGAGGATCAAAGAGGAAGTTCAGAAGCAAATCGATGCGGGGTTTCTGGTGACTTGTACATATCCTCAATGGGTGGCCAATATTGTGCCCGTGCCTAAGAAAGATGGAAAAGTCTGGATGTGTGTGGACTATAGAGACTTGAATAAAGCTAGTTCGAAAGATGATTTCCCTCTACCACATATTGATATGTTGGTAGATAATACAGCTAAATTCAAAGTCTTCTCGTTTATGGATGGATTTTCCGGATATAATTAGATTAAAATGGCATCCGAGGATATGGAGAAAACAACATTCATCACACCTTGGGGAACATTTTGTTATCGAGTGATGCCCTTCGGTTTGAAGAACGCCGGAGCCACGTATCAACGAGCTATGACCACCTTGTTTCATGATATGATGCACAAGGAGATTGAGGTTTGAATCCCAACAAGTGTACATTTGGAGTCCGTTCTGGCCAGTTATTGGGCTTCATTGTTAGTGAAAGAGGTATTGAGGTTGATCCTGCAAAGGTCAAAGCAATACAAGAGATGCCTGCGCCCAAAATTGAGAAGCAAGTCCGAGGTTTTCTTGGCCGCTTGAATTATATCTCCAGATTCATATCCCACATGATTGCTACATGTGCGCCTATATTCAAGCTCCTCCGGAAAGATCAGTCCCATGATTGGACCGAGGATTGCCAGAAAGCTTTCGAGAGTATTAAAGAATATATGTCTGAGCCTCCGATTCTGTCTTCGCCTATAGAGGGAAGACCTTTCATCATGTATCTGACTGTTCTTGAAGACTCGATGGGTTGTGTCCTTGGTCAGCAAGACGGATCAGGGAAGAAGGAGTATGCTATTTACTACCTGAGTAAGAAGTTCACTGATTGTGAGTCTCGATACTCAATACTTGAAAAGACATGCTGTGCTTTGGCTTGGGCTGCTAAGCGCTTACGCCAGTATATGATAAATCATACGACTTGGTTGATATCCAGAATGGATCTAATCAAGTACATCTTCGAGAAGCCTGCTTTAACAGGGAGAATTGCCCATTGGCAGATGTTGTTATCTGAGTATGATATTGAGTATCGAGCTCAGAAGGCTATTAAAGGTAGTATCTTGGCTGACCATTTGCGATGAGCCTACACTTGATAAAGGGCCAGAGCCTGGTTCCAGATGGAGTATGGTGTTTAATGGCGCTGTAAATCAGTATGGAAATGGTATTGGGGCCGTGATTATTACTCCTCAGGGCGCGCATATTCCTTTTACAGCAAGGCTAACTTTCAAATGCACGAATAATATGGCTGAGTATGAGGCCTGTATTATGGGATTGGAGGAATGTATTGATCTAAGGATCAAGCATCTTGATGTATATGGTGATTCGGCCCTTGTTGTTAATCAGATTAAGGGTGAATGGGAAACGAATCAGCCTGGCCTCATTCCATACAGAGATTATGCGAGGAGGATTTCAACGTTCTTTACTGAGGTTGACTTCCTTCATATTTCTCGAGATGAGAATCGGATGGCAGATGCTCTTGCTACGCTTGCTTCAATGATTGTGGTTAAATTATGGAATGCGTCCCCAATATCACCGTGATGCGCTTGGATAGACCAGCTCATGTATTTGCAGTAGAAGAAGTAAAAGATGATAAGCCGTGGTATTATGATATCAAGTGTTTCCTTCAGAGCCAGATTTACCCGCCTGGGGCATCTATAAAAGATAGGAAGACTTTGAGGAGATTGTCAGGCAGTTTCTACCTCAATGGCGAAGTGCTTTACAAAAGAAATTTTGACATGGTTCTGCTCAGATTCGTGGATAGACACGAAGCAGACCTGTTGATGACTGAGGTCCATGAGGGTTCATTTGGTACTCATTCCAGTGGACATGCCATGGCTAGAAAGATGTTGAGAGCAGGCTACTATTGGTTGATAATGGAGTTTGATTGCTGAAAATTTGTGAAGAAATGCCACTAGTGTCAGATTTATGCTGATAAGATTCATATTCCCCCGACACTTTTGAATTTGATCTCATCACCATGGCCTTTCTCCATGTGGTGAATTGATATGATTGGCATGATAGAGCCGAAAGCATCCAATGGACACATATTTATTCTCGTAGCAATTGATTACTTCACCAAGTGGGTTGAAGCGGCGTCGTATGCAAATGTGACCAGGCAGGTGGTCGTGAAGTTTATCAAGAATCAACTCATATGCCGATATGGTGTGCCAGATAAGATCATTACTGATAATGGATCTAACTTGAATAACAAGATGATGAAAGAGCTGTGTAGTGAATTCAAGATTGCACATCATAATTCTTCTCCGTACAGACCCAAGATGAATGGGGTTGTTGAAGCTGCTAACAAGAATATCAAGAAAATTATCCAGAAGATGGGTGTTACGTACAAAGATTGGCATGAGATGCTACCATTCGCTTTGCATGGCTATCGTACATCTATCCGCACTTCAACAGGGGCAACCCCTTTCTCTATTGTTTATGGCATGGAGGTTGTACTCCCAGTAGAGGTGGAGATCCCATCAATGAGAGTCTTGATGGAGGCCAAGTTAACTGATGTTGAATGGGTTCAGAGTCGTTATGACTAGCTAAAACTTGATTGAAGAGAAGAGACTGACTGCCATATGCCATGGTCAGTTATATCAGCAGAGAATGAAGAAAGCTTTTGATAAGAAGCTCAGGCCTCGTGTGTTCCGAGAAGGTGACCTTGTGCTCAAGAAAGTCTTGTCTTTCGTGCCCGATTCCAGGGGCAAGTGGACTCCAAACTATGAAGGTCCATTTGTTGTTAAGAGAGCCTTTTCAGGCGGTGCTTTGATACTTACAACTATGGATGGGGAGGATTTCACTTGTCCTGTGAATTCAGATGCAGTCAAGAAATACTTCGCCTAAAAATAAAAACAGAATAACTCGCTAAGTTGAAAATCCGAAAGGGAGGCTTAGGCAAAAATGAGCGTCTCGGTGGATTGAAAACCCGAAAGGGCGGTCCAGACAAAAGTTAGAGACATGAAAAATGAATATAGGTATCCCGCTAGATTGAGTACCTCATCCTGGGGCAATCTAGGCAAAAATTAGGGATTTGGCAAGTAACTGCATCCTGACAAGACTTTGTTCTACAACTCTCGTCCGTTAGAGATCCTTGCTCATTATCAGCCAAAGCTTCAAATACATCGGATTCAGAATTGGTGAAGAAATGGTCATTATGTTCAATGTAGCCCTTTTCCAATATATATCACCAATTTCAAATTTGTAAAGATCTATGGAGTCTTGCCATTCGCAGACTACCATTCTATCAAATAAATTTAAGCCTTTTATCCAATTATTGGCACTCTTATGTGTTTCTATTCAACAAATGTTTTGCATGTTTTGATTAAGAAAATATCATTGTTTCAAACCATCAAATTTTTTATAATTTGTTTTTAAACAAAGTGAACATTCACAATGACGGAAGGATACTTAGGAGATCCTCAGTGCTCTCCCAAGGGTGGTACAATCCCCAACAGGGTAAGATTTTTGTCCATATTCCTTGCATGACTGTATCTCCTCCCTCCGGAACCCCTTGTGGTTTATCCTACCAAGTGAATTTCTTGTTGAGAGTCACCTCTCTTCCCTTCAGCAGAGTAGCAATCTTTCTTCCTCAGCAGCTTGGATCTCTTTGGGCAAGAGCGGTATTTGGTGGTTGATCCCGACAAATCCTTTATCTTCTCGGATAGATTCCCCAGTAGAGTTTTTAGTGTGGTGGACCTTGTCTGTGATAACTCTCGTCCCCAGCTGGAATGATTGATGATTCATCCCTTGTAGAGTTCTTTGCTTCCTGGTATCTCTGATCCCCAACAGATTGGATACTCCCCGGTGAACTTGGCTTTCTCTCTTGAGATGTAGTACTGGGTGGTTGATTCCTAGACCTGGGGTTGATAGATATGTCTGTCTGTCAGCATACATCATACATAAAACACGCATATTCATGCATAGTTATAACATTCAGATATTCATGTTGCATTCTTTGCCATATATCGTTGTTTGATGTCTCCTGCTAGTTGGTGATATACTTCCCCGAGCAGATGTGTGTGTCTGATCTCTCCATATATAGTCAGCTCCATAAGCAGAAAGCGTCTATCCTTTCTTCCATATTCCCCACCGGGTTATATCCTCGTGGATGTTGATTGTTTTTGTTCCTTCCCAACACATATACTGGGATGGTTTTCCCCATTGAGTTATATCCTCACCGGGACAAGTCTTGATTTGGTGTGCCTATCTAGTTTGATCCTAGATCGGTCTCTTGAGACTCTTTTCCTGTTTCCCCTTGGTAAATGAATAATTGCTCAATAATTAGCAATTAGTATCCCCGGCGGAGTCTCTGGTTCTCTACCCTCATACCGGTAGTTGTAAACCCTATTTCTTCCCTTTTTGTAGAGTTACTATTTTTGCTCATCTTTAATTGGTGACCGTTATCTTCATCCAATATTCGATAATGATATCCCCTCATCTGCTTGGATAATTGCCCTGATTACGCAATTTATCCTCAGCGGGTCATCTCTCGTCTACCTTGTTGTTGTTGGTAACAATTGTTCCTCCCCTGAATTGGTCATCATTATATACCTAGTTTCGGTATCCCGATGCCTTTTCTTTTCGGTCGATTTATCCTTTATTAACCCAGTAACCGGTTGTGGATAATCGTCCATGCGAGTATATTATCTACGTTCTGACGGTAATAGACAGTATATCTCATGCACTCTCGGGTCTGAAGCCTTTTGTTCTTCCCCAGTTGAGTAAGATTCGTATCCCCTTTGTGGAGTCGAATATCCATCCTGTAATCGAGTTTGCTTTTAGCCCTCTTTTGGATGATGAGTATTTTGGGAATATTCCCCAATTCACGCCTTGGTTGGTCACCTATTATATGCCCAGTAACCGGTATCCCTGGTGTTCCTTCCTTTCTGCTCCCTATTATGACTTTTTGTCCCTTGTGGAGTCAGAATCCCTGAGTTGAAGTATACCTTTTAGGTTTTCCTCAGACGTTTTGAAGTTTTGATATCTCTCACCCTTATACCGGTCTTGGATATTCATCTCTTCCTGAGCATATTGTATCTCTCACCCTCATACCTGGCGTTCAGATCACATGTCTCCTTGAGCTTATTACCCAGTAACCGGTAATACCTCATCCCGCTGCTTCCCCAGGAGTGTCCTTGTGGACACCCCCAGCGAAGTCCCTTAGTGGATTGTTTTCATCCGGATTTTATCCAAAGTATCCGTTGTGGAAAGTTTTCTGCTGTATTGGCATATTCCCCAATACATCCATCTTCGAGTCAGCTCCAGTCTTTCCATTGGATCTTTTCCCTTTGGATTTCTGTTCCCCACGCTTTGAGTCGTGACCTGCTCGCGCATTTTTATCCCTTTTCTATCCCCAGGAGACTCCCCAGGGTCTCGGTCCCATGGAGTGAATTGATCATATGGATTATCAGTGGTTTCTGATTTCTTTGCTTTTGTGGACACATATCTCCACTGAGTGCTACCATTTTTCATACCTACATTTGCATCATGAGGTCTCTTAGGGACCAAAATTCGTCTCTTTGTTATTATTTAAGCCCATTTTACCCCGTCGAGACGAAGATTTTAACCTTCACTTCTCCGACTAGAATGACCTTAAATAGGGGCATCTGTAAACCCCAATTTTGACCCTAAGATCCCTCATGGCATCATAACATTGCATTTGCATTGCCTCAAGGATCTTTAGCATCTTGGTTCCCTTTGCCTTTGGGTGGGACTCCTTGTGATTGGTTTGAGATCACCAAGCATGCTTGAATTATACATCATTGTTTCTCTTACTTTTGTTTACTAACCAAAAGCACAAAAATGTGTCACTAATATCTTTTGTTTGAAGCGTGAGTATCATCCAAGAAACTTTGTGGGTTCTATTTAGATGATCAGTCAACACAAGGGAATGGCTTGAGATACTTCCAACAGGTTCAAATGGGGTCTATTCGTCAGTCAAAACGTTAATCTTGAAGGAGAAAAAGTTTGTTCAAGAGCTGTCATGCTCGCTAGGCGAGCAGAATGGGTCGCCTAGCGAGTCCCAAGAAAAGCTACCAGAATCACCTACGCTCAGAGGAATTTCTTGAACTGTCATGCTCGCTAGGCGAAGACAACGTGTTTAAAAAAAAATAAATGAAAAGCGAAAAAAAAAATAATAATAAAATAAAATAAAATATAACAGAAAATTTTTGGACTTGGGCCTCTCTCATTTGAGCCCACAGGTCCACAAAAATCAGGTTATAAATTCAGAGTTTCAGTGAAACAAAAGGCCATTCTATTCCTATTACCCTGGCAGGGAAAAAGATAGTGAGAGAAGAGCAAACAGAGTTCAGAGCAACCTCCAGAGACTGAAGGGAACTCATCGACAAAGAACCAATTCCCTCTCATATAAACCCTAAGAGTGCTTTGCAAACCCAACCGTGCCATTCAATTTCAATCGATCCTCCCCAATCAGCTTGAGAGATCTCTGGGTTTCTTACCACTTTATTTGCTGTTGCTTCAGATCTTTATTCGTGTGAAGTGCGGTGGCGTCTCAACTTGTATGATTTACCTTGGATTTAGTCAATATCTCTAATGGTAACGAATACCCCGCTACACTGTGAACGCTCCGAATCCGGCACTTGTTGCTAAACCCACCTCTACGTTAAGAACTCCTGGTTCTGCTGGCCCGAGTGGCAATACGAAAGAAGATTGTGATGAGATGCTGAGGCTCATCAATAGAAGCGAGTACAGCGTTGTAGATCAGCTTCTACAAACGCCATCCAAAATATCTGTTTTATCATTGCTGATGAATTCAGAACCACACCGAGAAGCTCTGCAGAAGGTGTTGGATGTGGCGTATGTGGATCACGACGTCACGATTGAACAATTTGACAACATTACACATATCTATGAGTTGCAAGGATGATGCCATGTCCAATGTGTTGGTGGACACTGGGTCATCATTGAATGTATTGCGAAAATTCACTCTTACGAAGTTGTCATATCAGGGGCCTCCCATGAGGCAGAGTGGAGTAGTTGTGATGGCTTTCGATGGGTCTCGTAAGACTGTGATTGGCGAGGTTGATCTCCCAGTCAAAATTGGACCAAGTGACTTCCAGATTACCTTCCAGGTTATGGATATTCTCCCATCGTATAGTTGTCTCTTAGGCAGACCATGGATTCACGAGGCTGGCGCCGTGACATCCACCCTACACTAGAAACTAAAGTTTGTAAAGAATAAGAAGCTAGTAGTGGTAGGGGGAGAAAAGGCTCTCCTGGTTAGCCATTTGTCTTCTTTCTCTTATATAGATGCTGAGGATGAAGTTGGAACTCTGTTCCAAGCTTTATCTATTGCTGAACCTGTTAAGAAGGGAACTCTTTCATTTGCTTCCTATAAAGATGCGAAGCTGGCCATTGAGCATGGTGCAACTGTTGGTTTGGGGAAAATGATTGAGTTAGAAGACAACAAATCCCGGGCTGGCATAGGCTATTCTTCTAGGGTCTTCAACAAGCAAGGATTGTTCAAAAGTGGAGGTTTCATCCACACCGGTCAAGACGAAGAGGCTGCTGCTATTCTGGAAGAAGAGGAAGAGGATTCTGGCAATTTCATCATCCCTAGAGGGATCTGCAATAATTGGGTCGTTGTTGATATTCCGACAGTTATCCATAAGTCAAAGTAATGTTCATTGTGTTTAAAAACCCTCCTCCCATGCCAAAAGGAGAAGTGATGACATTGTTGGCACATAAATGCAATGATATTTTCATTCAATAAATTCATGTTAAATGTTTGTTTTTCCAAATCATTTTCCCTTTTTTCTTTTTTGCATGAAATTGGTGATCACATAAAACCCTAAAAAAATAAAAATAAAGTCAATCTTTTCATCTGCATAATGATTTGCTTTGTTTGAATTCTAAAATCTCTTTTATATCCAAAATCATTATGCAGGTTAATCAAACCCATTGAACATAATGATCCAACACCATCTCCCAATTTTGAATGTCCTGTATTTGAAGCAGAAGGATATGATGTTGAAGAGATTCCTGATGAGATTACCCGTCTACTTGAGCATGAAGAGAAGATCATTCAGCCGCATCTTGAGAATCTGGAAACAATCAATTTGGGGTCTGAAGATTGTGTGCGAGAAGTGAAGATTGGGGCACTCCTGGAAGAACCTGTTGAGAAGGGCTTAATTGAGTTGCTACGAGAATATGTTGACGTCTTTGCCTGGTCATATGAAGACATGCCTGGTCTAGATACGGATATTGTGCAACATTTCTTGCCTTTGAAGCCTGAGTGTGTGCCTGTGAAGCAGAAGCTCAGAAGAACTCATCCCGACATGGTAGTAAAGATCAAGGAAAAAGTTCATAAGCAAATTGATGCGGGGTTTCTGGTGACTTCTACATATCCTCAATGGGTGGCCAATATTGTGCCCGTGCCTAAGAAAGATGGAAAAGTCCGAATGTGTGTGGACTATAGAGACTTGAATAAAGCTAGTCCGAAAGATGATTTCCCCCTACCACACATTGATATGTTGGTAGGCAATATAGCTAAATTCAATGTCTTCTCATTTATGGACGAATTTTCCGGATATAATCAGATTAAAATGGCACCTGAGGATATGGAGAAGACAACGATCATCACACCTTAGGGAACATTTTGTTATCGAGTGATGCCCTTCGGTTTGAAGAACGCCGGAGCCACGTATCAACGAGCTATGACTACCTTGTTTCATGATATGATGCATAAGGAGATCGAGGTATATGTTGATGATATGATTGCAAAGTCGAGAACGGAAGTTGAGCATGTAGAGCACTTGTTAAAACTTTTCCAGCGTTTGAGGAAGTATAAGCTTCGTCTGAATCCTAACAAGTGTACATTTGGAGTCCGTTCCGGCAAGTTATTGGGCTTTATCGTTAGTAAGAGAGGTATTGAGGTTGATCTTGCAAAGGTCAAAGCAATACAAGAGATGCCTGCGCCCAAAACTGAGAAGCAAGTCCGAGGGTTTCTTGGCCGCTTGAATTATATTTCCAGATTCATTTCCCACATGACTGCCACATGTGCGCCAATATTCAAGCTCCTCCGGAAATATCAGTCTCATGATTGGACCGAGGATTACAAGAAGGCTTTTGATAGCATTAAAGAGTATTTGTCTGAACCTCCGATTATGTCTCCGCTTGTGGAAGGGAGACCATTGATTATGTATCTGACAGTCCTTACTCAGCAAGATGAATCTGGGAAGAAAGAGTATGCTATCTACTACCTAGGTAAGAAGTTTACTGATTGTGAGTCTCGATACTCAATGCTTGAGAAGACATGCTATGCTTTGGCTTGGGCTGCTAAGCGCTTACGCCAATATATGTTGAATCATACGACTTGGTTGATATCCAAGATGGACCCAATCAAGTATATCTTCGAGAAGCCTGCATTAACTGAAAGAATTGCCCGTTGGCAGATGTTGTTATCAGAATATGATATTGAGTATCGAGCTGAGAAGGCGATAAAAGGTAGTATCTTGGCTGACCACTTGGCACATCAACCAATTGAAGATTATCCGTCAGTTCAGTACGACTTCCCAGATGAGGAGATTATGTATTTAAAAATGAAAGATTGCGATGAGCCTACGCTCGATGAAGGGCCAGAACCGGGTTCCAAATGGAGTATGGTGTTTGATGGCGCTGTGAATCAATATGGAAATGGTATTGGGGCATTGATTATTACTGCTCAGGGCACACATTTTCCTTTTACAACAAGGCTAACTTTCAAATGCACAAATAATATGGCTGAATATGAGGCCTGTATCATGGGATTAGAAGAATGCATTGATCTTAGAATCAAGCATTTTGATGTTTATGGTGAGTGGGAAACGAATCAGCCTGGCCTCATTCCATATAGGGACTACGCGAGGAGGATTTGAACATTCTTTACTGAGGTTGACTTCCATCATATTCCTCGAGATGAGAATCGAATGGCAGATGCTCTTGCTACACTTGCTTTAATGATTGTGGTCAGACTTTGGAATGAAGTTCCCAATATCACAGTGCTGCGCTTGGACAGACCAGCCCATGTATTTGCAGTAGAGGAGGTGCGAGATGATAAGCTGTGGTATTATGATATCAAGTGTTTCCTTCAGAGCCAGATTTACCCGCCTGGGGCATCTATGAAAGATAGGAAGACTTTGAGGAGATTGTCAGGCAGTTTCTACCTCAATGGCGATCTGCTTTATAAGAGAAACTTTGAGATGGTGCTGCTCAGATGCGTGGATAGACACGAAGCAGACCTGTTATTGACTGAGGTCCATGAGGGTTCATTTGGTACTCATTCTAATGGACATGCCATGGCTAGAAATATGTTGAGAGCAGACTACTATTGGCTGACAAAGGAGTCTGACTGCTGCAAATATGTGAAGAAATGCCATAAGTGTCAGATTTATACGGATAAGATTCATATTCCCCCGACACTTCTGAATATGATCTCATCACCAAAAGCGTCCAACGGTCACAGATTCATTCTCGTAGCAATCGATTACTTCACCAAATAGGTCGAAGCGACATGGTATGCGAACGTGACCAGGCAGGTGGTTGTGAAGTTTATCAAGAATCAGCTCATATGCCGGTATGGTGTGCCAGATAAGATCATTACTGATAATGGATCTAACTTGAACAACAAGATGATGAAAGAGCTGTGTAATGAGTTCAAGATTGCACATCATAATTCTTCTCCTTACAGACCCAAGATGAATGGGGCTGTTGAAGCTACTAATAAGAATATCAAGAAGATTATCCAGAAGATGGTTGTTCGTACAAAGATTGGCATGAGATGCTGCCATTTGCTTTACATGGATATCGTCCATCTGTCCGTACTTCAACAGGGGAAACCCCTTTCTCTCTTGTTTACGGCATGGAGGTTGTACTCCCAGTAGAGGTGGAGATCCCATCAATGAGAGTCTTGATGAAGGCTAAGTTGACTGATGCTGAATGGGTTCAGAGTCATTATGACTAGCTGAACTTGATTGAAGAGAAAAGATTGACCGCCATGTGCCATGGTCAATTATATCAGCAGAGGATGAAGAAAGCCTTTGATAAGAAGGTCAAGCCTCGTGTGTTCCGAGAGGGTGACCTTGTGCTCAAGAAAGTCTTGTCTTTCGCGCCCGATTACAGGGGCAAGTGGACTCCAAACTATGAAGGTCCATATGTTGTCAATAGGGCTTTTTCAGGCGGTGCATTAATACTTACAACTATGGATGGGGAGGATTTCACTCGTCCTGTGAATTCAGATGCAGTCAAGAAATACTTCGCCTATAATAAAAACAGAATAGCTCACTAAGTTGAAAACCCGAAAGGGCGGCTTAGGCAAAAATGAGCGTCTCGGTGGATTGAAACCCCGAAAGGGCAATCCAGGCAAAAGTTAGAGACATAAAAAAATGAATATGTATCCCGTTAGATTGAGTACCTCATCCTGGAGCAATCTAGGAAAAAAAGTGGGGATCTAGCAAGTAACTGCATCGTAAGAAGACATTGTTCTACAAACTGTCATCCGTCAGAGATTCTCGCTCAGTCATCATTAACTGAAGCTTCAAATACACCGGATTCAGAATTGGTGGAGAAATGGTCATTATGTTCAATGTAGCCCTTTTCCAATATATATCACCAATTTCAAATTTGTAAAGATCTATGGAGTCTTGCCATTTGCAGACTACCATTGCATCAAATAAATTTGAGCCTTTATCCAATTATTTACACTCTTATTTGTTTTTACTCAACAAATGTTTTGCATGTTTTAATTGAGAAATATCATTGTTTTTAATTAAACTTTTCATAACTTGTTTTTAAACAAAGTGAACATTCACAATGATGAAAGGACACTGAGGATGTCTTCAAGGCTCTCCCAAAGATGGTATGATTCTCAACAGGGTAAGACATTTTGTCCATATTCCTGGTGTGTTTGGTACCCTCTTTCAACGAAACCTTTTATGGCCTTCCTCTCCCGAGCAGAGTGTGTGTTAAGGTATTTCAGCCTCCTTCCTCCTCAGCAGGTTTGAGCTTTTGGTTTGGTTAACCCATGGAAGCTTCTGATTGGTGGTTGTATCCCCACGAAGATCCATCACCCCTTTGATAATTTCCCCGGCGGAGTGGCTTCTTGTAGCGGGGTATTCGTTACCATTTGAGATATTGACTAAATCTAAGGTAAACCATACAAGGCGAGTCACCACCGCACTTCTATTCATCCAAAAAAATGGTTAGAAAGCGAACCAAAACCTAAAAGTTTTATCGAATCAAAAACTAGTAGAAAAAGTCAGAGATCTGGGTAAGGGGGTTGGTTATGCAATGGGAAGGTGTTAGGCACCCAAAACATCCTAGGTACTCCTAGGGAGCCCTTTTGCATATTTGTTGTAAGGTTGTTGTTTTTGTGAAAATTTGTTTGTGCAAACATGATTGAAGAGATGAGAAGAGAATGTACGAGTTATTTACATTTTTTTGTGTTTGGATGGATAAACCCATTGCCTACGCACATCTTAAAAATGATTAGGATCAAAACCTCGTAGTTCGGGGTAAAAATCTCAAAATGAGTTGGTGAATTGATTGGTCCAAAATCCTTAAGGTCCTTTGTTATCCAAGGGAGAAAACTCAACCTAAAGCCACTAATCCACCATGTGAGGATAGCTACAACATGCTAGTGAGGGGTTAACCCTATAATAAGCATGGAAGACTCATTGTCCATCACTAAGGATATAGGTGAGTATTACATCTACCTCAAGGATAACTCAAACCTAATAGTTAAACGTTATGAAATTTTTTGATTAAGGAAGTGGCCATTGAAACCACAAAAGCATTTGAATGAGTTATATTTACCAATGAAAAGTATGTACAAAAACATAGTCAAAGTAGATTAAAGATTCAATTCAAAATAAGTGTTATAAAAAGAAAGTTTGAAAATCAAAAGCATAGGGCTTAGGTTTCTAATGTTGAAAACAAGTATGAAATGTTTGCACAAAGGTTTTGGCTTGGGTTAGAGTGGAGAGAAGAAGAAGAATGGCTAAGGTCCTAAGCATACAAGAGGTAAGGGATAAAGAATAAGACCACAAATGGAGTTCCTCTATTGAGATCATATTGATAATCCAAGTAGCTCCCATCCTTTGGAATAAGCAATCACATAAGCATGAACTCAAGCAATCAACAATCAAATGAACTCTTGGGAAGCTCCTCAATATATCTTGGATATCTCTCTCTCTTAGAAGTTCATGGCAATGGTTCCTCAATTTGGATCAAGTTGGAATCCCTAGCACAAGAACACACACATCAAGAAGTTCTATAAACAATCCAAGAATGGACAAGAGGGAGTTTAGAATATAGTCCTTTCAATGTTCATCTTCAAGCTTTAAGCATTCTAAAGGCATGAGGCCTAGTTGCTCTTTGACATTTAAGCATTCTAAAGGCATGAGACCTAGTTGCTCTTCAACTCCATTAGCTTGGGTAAAATCCTAAAGTCTAAGTCCATTTTGTCCAATTCTTTGCATTTCATTCACAACAAACAGACAAACACAAGCACAAAAGATATATACACAAATATATGCTCAAGTGAGCAAAAGGCAAATGGCATTAACATAAACATGTGCTCAAGTGAGCAAAGGAAAAAGCAAAATGAATAATATGTACAAGAATAGTAAATTGCATAAAAGTAAAGAGCAAAAAGTAAATGTTAATGGTTAATGGTTAGGGTTAGTAGTTAGTGTGCCATAAGGCAAATGTAGCGCTATGTTAAGCAATCGTAATTGGACTTATGTAGAAGTCACAACTATCTGAGGCCGGTCAATAATAATGTAGGCAACAACACAAGTTAGAAGTCTTGATTAGTGAACCAATTTCCAACAACTTGCCATGCCAAAAAGAGGAAAAGAAATGATCTTGTATTGGTTTAAGTCGTTTGCATGATTTAGAAAGCAACCTATCCTTAATGCAAAGCCATTCACTTGATCATTTGATCAAGATGAATTAGATTCGAACTAAGGAAGGTTAAACCTCCCTAATCAATGCTAACTTATCAACCTTTAACTCATTGATCAAAAGAAAAGAAGAAGAAGAAGAAGAAGGAGATGGATAATGGAAATGAAGAAACATAAGGTGCATTAAGAAAAAATGGAATGTACCAATCCACAAGTATTGACTAATGACATTGAGGATCATGGTCAAACTATCAAAAATAGAAGTGGGATGAAGATTGGAGGTCAAGAAATGAACACAAATATTTTTGGCATTTTAATATTTGGAAATAAACTTGAATTAAAATATTAAAGGAGGGTCAAACTTCAAAATCACCTCAAATCGACCTTGAAAGGTCCAAGTGATTTATCCCAAGCTCAACAAGGTCAAATAAAGTTTGACAATTTTTTTTAGCATTTTTAAAAGTCAGAAACTATTTTAAATCAATTAAAAATGAATAAAAATAACCTAATTGAACTAAAATCTCAAATAAATCTCAAATCAATTGAAAAATTGATGAGAATATTTTCATAGATCCATCATCATTCAAATAGTTTAGAAAAATATTTTTGTATTTTTTGAATATTGAAAACTATTTAAAATGAATTAAAAATAAACAGAAAAGAGAAAATTCACAAAAAATATCAAATGACAAGATAAAAAATATTAAAAATTATTTTTAGAAACTAGAATTTAAATGGAGAAGAATGCAATTGGTCCCATATTTTTTGGAATTAAAATGAAGAAGTTATGAATTTTTGAAAATAAAAGAAATGAAAGAAATAAAATCATAAATTAAAAAATAGCAAAAATCAGGGAGCGTTGGATTGAATCTCATTAATTGACGTGGCCAATCCTAAGGTCCTCAGGCGCGCGCTCGTGGTAAGTCCAAGTCAATGAGAAACATCCAGCAATATTGAAAGTAAACCAAATGCGTGGCTGACATTATAACGTGGGAAGTGCATCCAAGGGTCCAGATTCAATATGGCAAGAGACGGTGGTGTACACCACCGTCTTCTCTGGCGAGCATGCATTTTCCGGTGACATTTGCAGGTTTTAAAAACTTAATAAAAATGAGCGATCCTCATATCATTGGAAAGCTGGGGTGATGTACATCACCCCTGTAACCTTGGATTGTACTCAAAGTTTCTATGGAGTGAGAAATAAGAGTTGGAAAATCCAGGTATATGAACTGAAATTCATCAAAACATAAAATCAAAGCCACCACTGGCTTGCCTCTCAGGTGAGGACTTCAGAAAACACATTGGCCAGGAAAGTAGATCATGGAAAAGGGAGATTCGAAGCAAAAACCAGTTGGACCATACCTTTGGATTGTGAAGATTTGAGCTCTTTTCCTTGCTTCCTTTTGCAAAACATAAGTTCAATGGATCATATAAGGAAGATCTAGGAACTTTAGATCTATAGATTCAACCAAATTCAGTTGAATTTCAGATCTGAAAATTTTATGAAATGTGAACTAGTTCCTTTGGTAATGGCTATGGATTCAGTTGTGCAGCATATCGGGTGCCTTTAGGTTGAAGAATTATGAAGCATAGCATGTCTATTTATAGCTGAATTGGAGGCAAGGCAAGGAAATACTCGTGTGCATGGCAAGTGGATATTCTTTGCATGGGCTTGCATGATCATGTAGAAGGCCCAAATTCAATTGCACTTGCATGCTGAGGACCAAACAACTTGAAACGGACGTGCATATGGCAATGTATAAGCTTGTGCAATGAGTTTCAACATGTTATGCATAATTGAGCCTAAAACTTCACCTCTTCGAAAATGCCACTTGAAAAATTGAAACATAGGCATGTGGGTAATGGTTGGAAAGGTCTTGACATAAGGAACAAATGTTATGTTGGACCAAAACTCATTTGGAGTATGGAAATTTATGAAAACCGGCCATGAAGTTCATAGTGCAAAACATGCCTAAGGAAACACTTCCAACATCAAAGTTGTAGGTCTTTCCAAGACAATCAAAATGGACTTAAGGTTTGCATCATTTGGATTTTTGATGAACGTGTTATGGGCACTTGAAGTTGGACTTTTTTGACTTCTAATGCTTTTGATCCAAAGTGACCTATAATGTTTTGCATTATCACATGTATTTATTTTGAGATTTTCAAATTATGTTCAACAGAAAACTTGAATTAGACATCTTAAGCATTCCAATTCATTTGATCCCACCTCAAAATCATAAAAAATGAATGAGTTATGTTCTTAGGAAGTTGACCCAAAATTAGGGTTTCAGTCAAAATGACCTATAATGTCTTGGAATGGGAGATGACCTTCCAAGCTTAAAATCAATTTTTGATGAACATGAAAGTTTTTCATATTATCCTTAGGAACATTTTCGCTTTTGGGATCATCTCCATTTGACCAACACATAAAACATTAGGTCTCAGTTTATTTCAAAACAGTGAGATGAATTAACTGATCAACTTCTCAAGTCTACAACTCATATCCTGATGAATTGATGATTGAGGACTCTCAAATAAGTTCAAATATGCATGAAATGATGAATTAAAGGACTTCCCTTGATTGTATTTGATCATGGGCTGAGAATGCTTCATGAGCAAGGCACAGTTGATGATTATATGAATTAGGGTTTCCTTGGGAAACAAACCCTCAAACCCTTTGACTTGCTTTGATCAAAATGATGAATTGAGATACTAGGGAGGCATACTTGATGGATGAGAGCTTTGGGAACCATTTCCATGCTTGCTTTCATCTTCTCTTGACCATAACTTTGCACAAATGATCTCATAGAGGCTCTTGAACTTGTGATTGCTCAAGAAGAAGTCCTACCCCAAGGCAGAAGGAACCCAGATGCTCATGATCCTTGAGGATTTGCAAATGCAATGTTATGATGCCATGAGGGATCTTAGGGTCAAAATTGGGGTCTTACAGATGCCCCTATTTAAGGTCATTCTAGCCGGAGAAGTGAAGGTTAAAATCTTCGTCTCGACGAGGTAGAATGGGCTTAAATAATAACAAAGAGACGAATTTTGGTCCCTAATAGACCTCATGATGCAAATGTATGTATGCAAAAGGTAATACTCTGTGGAGATATGTGTCCACAAAGAATGAAAAGAAATCAGGAGAAACTGATAATCCATATGAGTAGTACGCTCAACGGGACAGAGACTCTGAGGACTCTTATGGGGATAAGAAAAGGGATAAGATGCGTGAGCAGGTCACGACTCAAAGCTTGGGGAGCAGAAATCAATGGAAAGACCCGAGCTTACTCAAAGGCGCATGTATTGGGGAATATGCCAATACAACAAAAGTTATTCATAACGGATACTTCGGCTAAAAATCCAGGCTCAGGCTGGGAGAATCTACTAAGGGACCTCGCTGGGGAAAACTAGAACAAAAACTCCTTTGAGGAAGCAACAGGGTGAGGTATTACCGGTTACTGGGTAATAAGCTCAAAGAGACATGTGATCCAAACACCGGTATAAGGGTGAGGGAACAACATGCTCGGGGGAATGAATATCTAAGACCAGTATAAGGGTGAGAGATATCAAACATCCGAGATCATCTGAGGAAGGCCTGAAAAGGTATACTTCAGCTCAGGATAATCTGACTCCACAAGGGACAAAAAAGTCATAATAGGGAGCAGGGAGGAAGGAACACCAGGGATACCGGTTATTGGGCATGTAATAGGTGACCAACCAAAGCGTGAATCGGGGAATATTCCCAAGACACTCATCATCCAAAAGAGGGCTAAAAGCAAACTCGATTATAGGATGGACATTCGATTCCGAAAAAGGGATACGAATCTTACTCGACTAGGGAAGAACAAAAGTCTTCGACCAAAGAGTGCATGAGATATATTATCTATTACCTTCGGAACATAGATAATATACTCGCATGGAAGATTATCCACAACCAATTACTAGGTTAATAAAGGATAAATCGACCGAAAAGAGAAGACATCGAGATACCGCGAACTAGGTATAAAATGATGACCAATCTAGAGGAGAAGCAATCGTCACCAATAACAAAGGGTAGACGAGAGATGACTCACTGGGAATATATTGCTTGATCAGAGCAATTATCCAAAAGATGAGGGAATATCAACACCGAATATTGGATAAAGATAACTGTCAAGGAGGGGATTACATCTACCGGATACTGGGTAGAAAACCACGGAGAAGTAACCATCATTGGTTAGTATGAACAAAAGGTTAACTCCTCAAAGGAACGAAATCGGGTTTACAACTACCGGTATGAGGGTAGAGAACCACGAAAATAGGACTTATAACCACTGGTATTAGGGTAGAAGGCCACAGACTCCGCCGGGGATAAGATGCATAATTACTGGTTACCGAGCAATCATTCATTTACACCATAGGGGAGTGCAAGAAGCAGCCAAAAGAGGCCAATCCAGGATCAAACTAGATGGGCAGGCTGAAACAAAACTTGTCCCTATGAGGATATAAATCAATGGGGAATTCCATCCCAATATATGTGTTGGGAGGAAACAAAAGCAACCATCATCCACGAGGGTATAGCTCAGTGGGGAATATGGAAGGAAAGATGAACACTTTCTGCTTATGGGGTTGACTCTATATGGGGAGATCGGACACCGACATCTGCTTGGGGAAATGTATTACCAACTAGCAGGGGATAGCAAACAAAGATATATGGCAAAGAATGTAATCATGAATATCTGAATGTTATCATTATGCATATATGCATGGTTTATGTTTGATGAATGCTGACAAACAGACATTTCTAACACAAACAGGTCCAAGGAATAAGTACATAAAGATCTCTGCAGGGGAATGAGCGAAACATTCCAGCTGGGGACAAAGATCACCATACAAATGAAATCCGCCATGAAAAAATTCTACTGGGGACATTATCAGAGGGGGATCAGGGAACAACCACCAAATCAGAAGTTTCCAAGGGTCATCAAACACTGTCCCAAATAATGAGATCACATCTGCTGAGGAGGAAGAAATCACTATTCTGCTGACAGAAAGAGGGCTGAATAATCTTTCCCAACACTCCGCTTGGGAGAGAAACCACAAAAGGCTTCTATAGGAAGAGGACACAAACATGCCAAGAATATGAACAAATATCTTACCCTATCGAGAATCTTACCAACCTTTGGGAGAGCACTGAAGACATCCCCAATATCCCTTTGTCATTGTGAATATTCACTTTGCTTAAAAAACAAATTATGAAAGATTTAGTTAAAGCAATGATATTTTTCAATTAAAACATGCAAAACATTTGTTGAAATGGAAACAAATAAGAGTGCAAATAATTGGGTAAAGGCTCAAATTTATTTGATGGAATGGTAGTCTGCAAATGGCGAGACTCCATAGATCTTTTCAAATCTGAAATTGGTGATATATATTGGAAAAGGACTACATTGAACATATGACCATTTCTCCACCACTTCTGAATCCGATGTATTTGAAGCTTTGGTTGATGATGACTGAGCGAGAACCTCTGACGGAGGATAGCTTGTAGAGCAAAGTCTTGTCAGGATGTAGTTACTTGCCAAAATCCCTATTTTTTTCCTAGATTTCCCCAGGGTGAGGTACTCAATCTAGCGGGATACATATATTCATTTTTTTATATGTCCCTAATTTTTTCCTGGATCGTCCTTTCGGGTTTTCAATCCACCGAGACGCTCATTTTTGCCTAAGTCGCCCTTTCGGGTTTCAACTTAGCGAGCTATTCTGTTTTTATTTTTAGGCGAAGTATTTCTTAACTGCATATGAATTCACAAGACGAGTGAAATCCTCCCCATCCATAGTTGTAAGCATCAAAGCACCGCTTGAAAAGGCTTTCTTAACAACATATGGACCTTCATAGTTTGGAGCCCACTTGCCCCTGGAATTGAGCGCGAAAGACAAGACTTTCTTGAGCACAAGGTCACCTTCTCGGAACACACAAGGCTTGACCTTCTTACCAAAGGCTTTCTTCATCCTTTGCTGATATAACTGACCGTGGCACATGGCAGTTAATCTCTTCTCTTCTATCAAATTCAACTGGTCATAACGACTCTGAACCCATTCAACATTAGTCAACTTGTCCTCCATCAAGACTCTCATTCATGGGATCTCCACCTCTACTGGGAGTACAACCTCCATGTCATATACAAGGGAAAAAGGGGTTGCCCCTGTTGAAGTGCAGACAAATGTATGGTATCCATGCAAAGCAAATGGCAGCATCTCATGCCAATCTTTATACGTGACAACCATCTTCTGTATAATTCTGTTGATATTCTTATTAGCAGTTTCAACAGCCCCATTCATCTTGGGTTTGTAAGGGGAAGAATTATGATGCGCAATCTTGAACTCGCTACATAGCTCATTCATCATCTTGTTGTTCAATTAGATCCATTATCAGCAATGATCTTATCTGGCACACCATATCGGCATATGAGTTGATTCTTGATAAACTTCACAACCAACTGTCTGGTCACATTTGCACATGATGCCGCTTCAACCCACTTAGTGAATTAATCAACTGCTACGAGAATAAATATGTGTCCATTGGATGCTTTCGGCTCTATCATGCCAATCATGTCGATTCGCCACATAGAGAAAGGCCATGGTGATGAAATCACATTCAGAAGTGTTGGGGGAATATGAATCTTGTCCGCATAAATCTGACACTTATGGCATTTCTTCACATATTTGCAGCAGTCAGACTCCATTGTCAGCCAATAGTAGCCTGCTCTCAACATCTTTCTAGCCATGGCATGTTCATTGGAATGAGTACCAAATGAACCCTCATGGACCTCAGTCATCAACAGGTCTGCTTCGTGTCTATCCACGCATCTGAGCAGCAACATGTCAAAATTTCTCTTGTAAAGCACATCGCCATTGAGGTAGAAACTGCCTAACAATCTCCTCAAAGTCTTCCTATCTTTCACAGATGCCCCAGGCGGGTAAATCTGGCTCTGAAGGAAACACTTGATGTCATAGTACCATGGCTTATCATCTTTTACTTCTTCTACTTCAAATACATGAGCTGGTCTGTCCAAGTGCATCACAGTGATATTAGGAACTTCATTCCAAAGTCTTACCACAATCATTGAAGCAAGTGCAGCAAGAGCATCTGCCATCCGATTCTCATCTCGAGAAATATGATGGAAGTCTACCTCAGTAAAGAATGTTGAAATCCTCCTCGCATAATCCCTATATGGAATGAGGCCAGGCTGATTTGTTTCCCATTCACCCTTAATTTGATTAACAACGAGGGCCGAATCACCATAAACATCGAGGTGTTTGATCCTAAGGTCAATGCACTCTTCCAATCCCATAATACAAGCTTCATACTCAGCCATATTATTCGTGCATTTGAAAGTTAGCCTTGCTGTAAAAGGAAAATGTGTGCCCTGAGGAGTAATAATCACTGCCCCAATACCATTTCCATATTGGTTTACAGCGCCATCAAATACCATACTCCCTCTGGAACCAGGCTCTGGACCTTCATCGAGTGTAGGTTCATCATAATCTTTCATTTTCAAATACAGGATCTCCTCATCTGGGAAGTCATACTGGACTGACTGATAATCCTCAATCGGATGATGTGCCAAGTGGTCGGCCAAGATACTTCCTTTAATAGCCTTCTGAGCTCGACACTCAATATCATACTCAAGTAACAACATCTGCCAATAGGAAATCCTCCCAGTTAAAGCATACTTCTCAAAGATGTACTTAATCGGATCCATTATGGATATCAACCAAGTCGTATGATTCAAGATATAGTGGCGTAAGCGCTTAGCAGCCCAAGCCAAAGCAGAACATGTTTTACAAGCATTGAGTATCGAGACTCACAATCGGTAAACGTCTTACTCAAGTAATAGATGGCATATTCTTTCTTCCCTGATTCGTCTTCCTGATCAAGGACACACCCCATCAAGCCTTCAAGAACCGTTAGGTACATAATCAAGGGTCTCCCCTCCACAGGCGGAGACAAAATCGGAGGCTCAGACAAATACTCTTTAATACTATCAAAAGCTTTCTGGCAATCCTCGGTCCAATCATGGGACTGATCTTTCTGGAGGAGCTTGAATATCGGTGCACATGTGGTAGTCATGTGGGATATGAATCTGGAAATATAATTCAAGCGGCCAAGAAACCCCCGGACTTGCTTCTCGGTTTTGGGCGCAGGCATCTCTTGTATCGCTTTGACCTATGCAGGATCAACCTCAATACCTCTTTCACTAACGATAAAGCCCAATAGCTTGCCGGAACGGACTCCAAATGTACACTTGGTGGGATTCAGACGAAGCTTATACTTCCTCAAACGCTGAAAAAGCTTCAACAGGTGTTCTACATGCTCAACTTCCGTTTTTGACTTAGCAATCATATCATCAACATATACCTCGATCTCCTTATGCATCATATCATGAAACAAGGTAGTCATAGCTCGTTGATACGTGGCTTCGGCGTTCTTCAAACCGAAGGGCATCACTCGATAACAGAATGTTCCCCAAGGTGTGATGAATGTTGTCTTCTCCATATCCTCGGGAGCCATTTTAATCTGGTTATATCCGGAAAATCCGTCCATAAATGAGAAAACTTTGAATTTAGTTGTATTGTCTACCAACATATCAATATGTGGTAGAGGGAAATCATCTTTCGGACTTGCTTTATTCAAGTCTCTATAGTTCACACACATCCGGACTTTTCCATCTTTCTTAGGCATGGGCACAATATTGGCCACCCATTGAGGATATGTAGAAGTCACCAGAAACCCCACATCAATTTGCTTCTGAACTTCTTCTTTGATCTTCACTGCCATATCAGGATGAGTTCTTCTGAACTTTTGCTTTACAGGCACGCTCTCAGGCTTCAAAGGCAGGAAATGTTGTACGATATCCGTGTCTAGACCAGGCATGTCTCCATATGACCAAGCGAAGACGTCAACATATTCTCGTAGCAACTCAATCAACCCTTTCTTAACAGACTCTTCCAGGAGTACCCCAATCTTCACTTCTCGCACACAGTTCTCAGACCCCAAGTTGACTGTTTCCAGATTCTCAAGATGCGGCTGAATGACTTTCTCTTCATGCTCGAGTAGACGGGTAATCTCATCAGGAATCTCTTCAACATCATCTTCCTCCGCCTCAAATATAGGGAATTCAAAGTTGGGAGATGGCGTTGGGTCATTATGGTCAATGGGTTTGATTAACCTGCATAATGATTTTGGATATAAAAGAGATTTTAGAACTCAAACAAGGCAAATTATTATGCATATGAAATAATTGGTTTTATTCTTATCTTTAGGGTTTTATGTGATCACCAATTTCATGCAAAAGATAAAAAGGAAAATAATTGGAAAAACAAACATTTAACATGAATTTATTGAATGAAAATATCATTGCATTTATGCGCCAACAACGCATCACTTCTCCTTTTGGCATGGGAGAATGGTTTTCAAACACAATGAACATTAGTTTGACTTATGGATAACTGTTGGAATATCCACAGCGACCTAATTATTGTAGATCCCTCCAGGCATAATGAAATTTCCAGAATCCTTTTCGTCCTCTTCCAAAATGGCATCAGCCTCTTCATCTTGACCAATGTGTATGAAACCTCCACTCTTGAACAAACCTTGCTTGTTGAAGACCCCAGAAGAATAGCCTATGCCAGCCCGGGACTTGTTGTCTTCTAAGTTGACCATTTTCCCCAATCTAGCAGTTGCACCATGCTCAATGGCCAACTTTGCATCTTTGTAGGAAGCAAATGAAGGAGTTCTCTTCTCAACAGGCTCAACAATAGATAAAGCCTGGAAGGGAGTTCCAACTTCATCCTCAACATCTATATATGAGAAGGAAGACAAATGGCTAACCAGGTGAGCCTTTTCTCCCCCTACTACCACCAGCTTCTTGTTCTTTACAAATTTTAGTTTCTGGTGTAAAGTGGATGTCACGGCGCCAGCCTCGTGAATCCATGGTCTGCCTAGGAGATAGCTATACGATGGGTGAATATCCACAACCTGGAAGGTAATCTGGAAATCACTTGGTCCAATTTTGACTGGGAGATCAACCTCCCCAATCACAGTTTTGCGAGACCCATCGAAAGCCTTCACAACCACCCCACCCTGCCTCATGGGAGGCCCTTGATATGACAATTTCGTAAGAGTGGTCTTTGGCAATACATTTAATGATGACCCAGTGTCCACTAACACGTTGGACATGGCGTCGTCTTTGCAGCTCATAGATATATGTAATGCCAAGTTGTGGTCTCTTCCCTCCTCGGGGAGATCAGAGTCACAAAAACTCAAATTGTTACAAGCAGTGATATTTGCAACAATGCTATCAAATTGATCCAGCGTGACATCGTGATCTACGTACGCCACATCCAACACCTTTTGCAGAGCTTCTAGGTGTGGTTCTGAATTCAAAAGCAATGATAGCACAAATATTTTGGATGGCGTTTGTAGAAGCTAGTCTACAACATTGTACTTGCTCCTTTTGATGAGCCTCAACATCTCATCACAATCTTCTTTCGTATTGCCACTCGAACCAACAGAAGCAGGATTTCTCAATGTAGAGGAGGGCTTAGCAATAAGTGTCGGATTCGGAGTGCTCACAGCATTCCCAATCGGGCGTTCAACAAAATCGATATCAACACTTCCTCGAGCATTAGCTTGAGGTTTCACCGGAGCTGAAAACACACGACCGCTGCGAGTCAAACCACTAACGTCAGCAATGTTTACGATAGATGAAGAGGGCAAAGATACCTCTTCTCCATTTTCCACTGCTACAGCATTGTAGCGATAAGGAACTGCCTTCTCGGAGGAGTACGGTACAGGTCCGACTGGCTTGATAGTCAGAGCTGGAGAAAACTTCTGCTTGCTACCATCATATTTGATGACAACAGGCTCAAGTATCCGGAATACTGGAGAAACCACATTGACTTCGGGCTCATCCTCGTCAACATTTCTATTTTGAAGGATCTCGATGACTCCTTCGTCCAATATCTCTTGAACATCTTTGCGCACCTGGCGACACCCTCTCTGATTGACAGAACAAACTATGCATCTATCATGGTCATGCTCATAGTGGCTATAATCACACAGCAAGCGATACAACTCAACCAACGATTATCGGATATGGCTGACATATTTAACTTTGTAGTTGCTAGGATAGCCCTGAACCATATTAACAGACTTCCCATGCTCGGGCAATGGGTTCTTCTTCACATTCGGACCTACGTCCTCAAAAAACAAAATCCCACTTCTTACAAGGTCTTGCACCTTGATCTTCAAGGGATAACAATTCTCCACATCGTGTCTGGGAGCACCGGAATGATACACACAATGGAGCTCAGGCTTGTACCACCACTAAGGGGTTAGCAGGTACAACGGGAGGGTCTCGCCGAGTGATTAACTTTCTATCGATCAGAGATGGATAGAGTTCAGCATAAGTCATCGGAATTGGATCAATGGTGACCCTCTTCCTCTCATAGCTGGTACTGGCATTGTTGCTGTTATTTCGAGGCTGGTAGGCCTGCTGTTGCGGACGTTGTTGTTGTTGCTGATATTGCTGAGTTTGCGGTTGCTGATAATGTTGAGCTTCCCTGAAAACAGGTGCTATATGAGCCACCTGATGCTGATTATTGACTAGGCGAGCAATCTTTCTCTTCACAGAGGGTCTTCTCGTGATATGGGAAGACACAACATGTGCCTCTCCCTCTTTCTTCTTCGCAAAGCTTCCATATCTCTTTGTTGAAGCGCCTTCATCTCGAGTTAAGCGTCCTTCACGGACCCCTTCTTCCAGCCTCATTCCCATATTCACCATCTCGGTGAAGTCTGAAGGAGCACTGGCTATCATTCTCTCGTAATAGAACGAGCTCAAGGTCTTCAAGAAGATCTTGGTCATCTCTTTCTCCTCTAGGGGTGGCACTATCTAAGGTGCCAATTCACGCCACCTCTGGGCGTACTCTTTGAAGGTTTCTTTCTCTTTCTGGGACATCGCCCTCAATTGTTCCCTATCAGGAGCCATATCCACATTATATTTATATCACTTGATGAAGGCCTCGCCAAGATCATTGAAAGATCAGATGCTTGAACTTTCCAGACCCATGTACCACCGGAGAGCGGCACCAGACAAACTGTCATGGAAATAATGGATGAGCAATTGATCATTATCAGTTTGTGTCGACATCTTGTGAGCATACATCACAAGATGATTGAGAGGGCATGTGTTTCCCTTATACTTCTCAAAGCCAGGCACTTTTAATTTAATAGGGATTTTCACGTTGGGCACAAGGCACAACTCAACAGTACTCTTACCAAAGAGGTCTTTCCCCCTCAAAGTTTTTAGTTCCTTGCGAAGCTCAAGGAATTGGTCTTTCATATCATCCATCTTCTCATAAACGTCTGGGCCCTCAGATGGCTCAGAATGATAGATGGTATCTTCAACCCTTGGTAAAGTGTGCACGACAGGAGGTGGCATGGACAGGACCGGGCTAGATGCCGGTAGAGAAGCAAGAGTAGGGGCGAAACCCTCTGGTACAAAGTTAGGGGCATTCCCCAAGGGAATCCGGCTGGCATAAACGGTGCAAAGTGGGTTGTCGCAGCAGGCACAGTAGAAGTTACGATCTCAGAAATGACCGTCCTCTGGGGAGGAGTTGAGGGTGATGGAGAAGACTGGCTCTGAGCGGCCAAGAATGACTCCATCAAGGCAGTCAATTTGGCTACCTCCTCCTTCTGCTCGCGGTTCTCTTGTTCCAAATGATCCATCAGTCTTGAAGAATTGACTTTGTTGTAGTACCGGTAAGTCAGTTTGTCTTTTAAATAAATGAAGAACACAGAGTTAGACCATAGGACAAGAAGACGGGAACAAAACCTGCTTATGCACATGATGCATGCAATGCTTGTGCATATGATTTGTTTTTTATATCAGAGGAACTTTAGAGTTCTATTTGCAAATTTTGGGAAATATTACATTTTTATCACATATGGAAATATTCCATCAATAATATCTGGAAAATAGTTTTTACACCAAAGAAGTACATCATTGCTAACCAACATACAAGAGAAAAGGAAAATGACCATCCTATGGATCCCTAGAAAGAATCATCTAAAGCTCTAGAGACAGGAAGATAAGATGCATGAAGCCTTTTCACCTCCTCCTCATAGGCTGCCTCCATATCTGCCTTCTCCTTGGCGAGTCGGTCGTACTTCCTCTTCCAAAACATGGAAGACTGAGGAAGTAGAGAAGTCCATGCATCAATAGGATCGTCAATGACCTGATGCTCGAGAAACTCAATCAAAGCATCCTTCTCCTTAATCTGCTTAAGCAACTCTTCTCGTTCACGGATCCAGGCACGTGAACGGTCTTTGTCTCTCAACTCCTATACCCCTTGGTCAGGGAGGGTTGAAGTCCCAGCCATAACCAAAGGTGTAGGTCTCAGATACTCGTAAGGCATGAGATACTCAGACGCTCTCTTCCTAACACAAGCAGTGTAAGGCTCCAAAGCGACACAATTCTTAGGACCTAACTCATTCCTTCCTTTCCTATGAACCTCACGCCAAGCAAGGACCATCCTAGCTTTCAACCCTTGGGGATCTTTACCCTCCTGAAAGAAAACACCCTCCAATAAAATGTTATTGGGTTTATCCTTTAGGGGGAACCCAAGCTGACGACGTGCCAAAACAGGGTTGTAGTTAATCCCATCACATGTACCAAGAAGAGGTACATTGGAGAATTCACCACAAGAGTCGATAATCTGCACACCATAATACACACGGTTGTACCATGAGATATCATAATTAGTGAGAGACATAAGTCTCGTAGACCACCGTAGACATCCCTTATTCTCTTTGAAGGCGACCGTCTGTGGTAAGTGAGAAATAGGTGAGTATTACATCTACCTCAAGGATAACTCAAACCTATAATAAGCATGGAAGACTCATTGTCCATCACTAAGGATATAGGTGAGTATTACATCTACCTCAAGGATAACTCAAACCTAATAGCTAAAGGATATGAAAAAATTTGATTAAGGAAGTGGCCATTGAAACCACAAAAGCATTTGAATGAGTTATATTTACCAATGAAAAGTATGTACAAAAACATAGTCAAATTAGATTAAAGATTCAATTCAAAATAAGTGTTATGAAAAGAAAGTTTGAAAATCAAAAGCATAGGGCGTAAAGAATAAGACCACAAATGGAGTTCCTCTATTGAGATCATATTGATGATCCAAGTAGCTCCCATCCTTTGGAATAAGCAATCACATAAGCATGAAATCAAGCAATCAACAATCAAATGAACTCTTGGGAAGCTCCTCAATATATCTTGGATCTCTCTCTCTTAGAAGTTCATGGCAATGGTTCCTCAATTTGTATCAAGTTGGAATCCCTAGCACAAGAACACACACATCAAAAAGTTCTATAAACAATCAAAGAATGGACAAGAGTGAGTTTAGAATATAGTCCTTTCAATGTTCATCTTCAAGCTTTAAGCATTCTAAAGGCATGAGGCCTAGTTGCTCTTTGACATTTAAGCATTCTAAAGGCATGAGGCCTAGTTGCTCTTCAACTCCATTAGCTTGGGTAAAATCCTAAAGTCTAAGTCCATTTTGTCCAATTCTTTACGTTTGATTCACAACAAACAGACAAACACAAGCACAAAAGATATATACACAATTATATGCTCAAGTGAGCAAAGGAAGAAGCAAAATGAATAATATGTACAAGAATAGTAAATTGCATAAAAGTAAAGAGCAAAAAGTAAATGTTAATGGTTAATGGTTAGTGTTAGTAGTTAGTGTGCCATAAGGCAAATTTAGCGTTATGTTAAGCAATCGTAATTGGACCTATGTAGAAGTCACAATTATCTGAGGCCGGTCAATAATAATGTAGGCAACAACACAAGTTAGAAGTCTTGATTAGTGAACCAAGTTCCAACAACTTGCCATGCCAAAAAGAGGAAAAGAAATGATCTTGTATTGATTTAAGTCCTTTGCATGATTTAGAAAGCAACCTATCCTTAATGCAAAGCCATTCACTTGATCATTTGATCAAGATGAATTAGATTTGAACTAAGGAAGGTTAAACCTCCCTAATCAATGCTAACTTATCAACCTTTAACTCATTGATCAAAATAAAAGAAGAAGAAGAAGGAGATGGATAATGGAAAGGAATAAACATAAGGTGCATTAAGAAAAAATGGAATGTACCAATCCACAAGTGTTGACTAATGACATTGAGGATCATGGTCAAACTATCAAAAACAGAAGTGGGATGAAGATTGGATGTCAAGAAATGAACAAAAATATTTTTGGCATTTTAATATTTGGAAATAAACTTGAATTAAAATATTAAAGGAGGGTCAAACTTCAAAATCACCTCAAATCAACCTTGAAAGGTCCAAGTGATTTATCCCAAGCTCAACAAGGTCCAAGTGATATTAAAAGTCAGAAACTATTTTTAATCAATTAAAAATAAATAAAAATAACCTAATTGAACTAAAATCTCAAATAAATCTCGAATCAATTGAAACATTGATAAGAATATTTTCATAGATCCATCATCATTCAAATAGGTTAGAAAAATATTTTTGTATTTTTTGAATATTGAAAACTATTTAAAATGAATTAAAAATAAACAGAAAAGAGAAAATTCACAAAAAATATCAAATGAGAAGATAAAAAATATTAAAAATTATTTTTAGAAACTAGAATTTAAATGGAGAAGAATGTAATTGGTCCCATATTTTTTGGAATTAAAATGAAGAAGTTATGAATTTTTGAAAATAAAAGAAATAAAAGAAATAAAATCAGAAATTAGAAAATAGCAAAAATCAGGAAGCGTTGGATTGAATCTCATTAATTGACGTGGCCAATCCTAAGGTCCTCAGGCGCCCACTCATGGTAAGTCCATGTCAATGAGAAACATCCAGCATTATTGAAAGTAAACCAAATGCATGGCTGAGATTATAACGTGGCAAGTGCATCCAAGGTTCCACATTCAATCTGGCAAGAGACGGTGGTGTACACCACCGTCTTCTCCAGCGAGCATGCATTTTCCGGTGACATTTGTAGGTTTTAAAAACTTAATAAGAATGAGCGATCCTCATATCATTGGAAAGCTGGGGTGACGTACATCACCCCTGTAACCTTGGATTATACTCAAAGTTTCTATGGAGTGAGAAATAAGAGTTGGAAAATCCAGGTACATGAATTGAAATTCATCAAAACATAAAATCAAAGCCATTGGCTTGCCTCTCAGGTGAGGACTTTAGAAAACACATTGGCCAGACAAGTAGATCATGGAAAAGGGAGATTCGAAGCAAAAACCAGTTGGACCATACCTTTGGATTGTGAAGATTTGAGCTCTTTTCCTTGCTTCCTTTTGCAAAACAGAAGTTCAATGGATCATATGAGGAAGGTCTAGGAACTTTAGATCTAAAGATTCAACCAAATTCAGTTAAATTTCAGATCTAAAAATTTTATGAAATGTGAACTAGTTCCTTTGGTAATGGCTACGGATTCAGTTGTGCAGCATATCAGGCGCCTTTAGGTTGAAGAATTATGAAGCATAGCATGTCTATTTATAGCTGAATTAGAGGCAAGGCAAGGAAATACTCGTGTGCATGGCAAGTGGATATTCTTTGCATGGGCTTGCATGATCATGTAGAAGGCCCAAATTCAATTGCATTTGCATGCTGATGACCAAACAACTTTAAATGGACATGCAGATGGCAATGTATAAGCTTGTGCAATGAGTTTCAACATGTTATGCATAATTGAGCCTAAAACTTCACCTCTTCAAAAATGCCACTTGAAAAATTGAAACATAGGCATGTGGGTAATGGTTGGAAAGGTCTTGACATAAGGAATAAATGTTATGTTGGACCAAAACTCATTTGGAGTGTGGAAATTTATGAAAACAGGCCATGAACTTCATAGTGCAAAACATGCCTTTGAGAATTTTGCCAAATTGGTTCAACTTCATGCCCTTATGTTTTGATGATGCAAGCCCCAAATGGAAAAACTTCCAACATAAAAGTTTTATGTCGTTTCTAGACATTCAAAATGGACTTAAATGTTGCATCATTTGAATTTTTTATGAAGGAGTTATGGGCACTTGAAGTTGGACTTTTTTGACTTCCAATGCATTTGATCCAAAGTGACCTATAATGTTTTGCATTTTCACATGTATTTATTTTGCGATTTTGAAATTTGCTTCAACATAACATTTTAAGTAGACATCTTAAGCTTTCCAATGCACTTTATCCAACCTCAAAATCATAAAAAATGAATGAGTTATGTTCTTGGGAAGTTTACCCAAAATTAGGGTTTCAGTTAAAATGATCTATAATGTCTTGGAATGGGAGATGACCTTACAAGCTTCAAATCAATTTTTGATGAACATGAAAGTTGTTCATATTGTCCTTAGGAACAATTTATATTTTGGGATTATCTCCATTTGACCAACACATAAAAAGTTAGGTCTCAATGTATTTTAAAATAGTTAGATGAATTGACTGATCAACTTCTCAAATCTACAACTCATATCCTGATGAATTGACGATTGAGAACTCTCAAATAAGTTCAAATATGCATGAAATTATGAATTAAAGGACTTACCTTAATTGTATTTGATCATGGGATGAGGTTGCTTCATGAGCAAGGCACAGTTGATGAACAGATGAATTAGGGTTTCTTTGGGAAACAAACCCTCAAACCCTTTGACTTGCTTTGATCAAAATGATGAATTGAGATACTAGGGAGGCATATTTGATGGATGAGAGATTTGGGAACCATTGCCATGCTTTCTTTCATCTTCTCTTGACCATAACTTTGCACAAATGATCTCATAGAAGCTCTTGACCTTGTGATTGCTCAAGAAGAGGTCCTACCCCAAGGCAGAGGGAACCCAGATGCTCATGATCCTTGAGGCTTTGCAAATGCAATGTTATGATGCCATGAGGGATCTTAGGGTCAAAATTGGGGTCTTACACTTCCCCAGCGGAGCTTATCTGTGCCGTGATCCTTTTCCCAGTTGGATTGGTTGTTGTTCATTCCCCTGCAGAGATCTTTGTTCCTGATCCTCGGCAGATAGGATGTTCTCCATTGAGGCTGGCTTTCTCTCTTGAGATGTAGTACCGAATGTTTACTCAGTCGATCAGTGGACTTATCTGTGTTAGATATGTCTGTTTTGTCAGCATTCATCATACATAAATCACGCATATATGCATAATTTTTAGCATTCAGATATTCATGTTGCATCATTTACCATATATCTTTGTTTATTATCCCCTACTAGCTGGTAGTATATTCCCCAAGCAGGTTGTTTATGTCTGATCTCTCCATAAAGAGTCAGCCCCATAAGCAGGAAATATTTATCCTTTCTTCCATATTCCCCAACGAGTTATGCCCTCACGGATGAAGTTTGTTTCTGTTTCCTTCCAACACATATATTGGGATGGAACCCCCCCATTGAGTTATATCCTCATAGGGGCGAGTCTCGTTTTATTGTGCACCTCTAGTTTGTTCCTAGATGTGATTTTTGGAGATTATCCTTGCAGTTCCCCGTAGTTCAGATGAATAGTTGCTCAGTAACCAATAATTACCCATCTTTTCCCTGGCGGAGTTTGTGGCCTTCTACCCTCATACCGGTAGTTATAAGTCCCATTTCTTTGGCCTTCTACCCTCATAACGGTAGTTATAAGTCCCATTTCTTTGGTTTTATACCCTCATACCGGTGGTTGTAAACCCCTTTTTTATCCCATTTGCAGAGATTGCCTTTTATTCATCCTAACCGATGACGACTACTTTTCCGCGGTTTCCTACCTAGTATCTGGTAGGTGTAATCCCCTCCTTGACGGTTATCATTATCCAATATTCGGTATTGATAAGTCCTTCGCCCATGTTGAGTATATCTCCCGGATCATTGCCTTCGTCAAGGTATCCTCGGCAGGTCATCTTTCATTTGCCGTTTGTCGGTAATGATTGTATCTCCCCTTGATTGGTCGTCATTTTATACCTGGTTTTCGGTATCCCCGATGTCCTTTCTTTTCGGTCGATTTATCCTTTATTAACCCGGTAACCGGTTGTGGATAATCCTCCATGCGAGTATGTTATCTACGTTCAGACGGTAATAGATAATATATCTCATGCACTCTTCGGTCGAAGTCCTTGTTCTTCCTCAGTCGAGTAAGATTCGTACCCCTTTTGCGGAGTTGAATGCCCATCCTGTTATCGAGTTTGCTGTTAGCCCTCTCTTGGAAATATTCCCCAATTCACGTCCTGGTCGATCACCTATTATATGCCTAGTAATCGGTGTCCCTGGTGTTCCTTCCTCTCTGCTCCCTATTATGACCTTTGTCCGCTGTGGAGTCAGATTGTCTTGAGTTGAAGAATACCTCTTTAGGTTTTCCTTAGATGATTTTGGATGTGTGATATCTCTCACCCTTATACCGGTCTTAAATAGTCATTCTCCCCGAGCATGTTGTTCTCTCACCCTTATACCGGTGTTTTGATCACATGCCTCCTTGAGCTGATTACCCAGTAACCGGTAATACCTCATCCTATTGCTTCCCCAGAGAAATCCCGTTTGGATATTCCCCAATGAGGTCCGTTAGTGGATTCTCCCCATCTGAGTCCGGATTTTTATCCGATGTGTCCCTTGGTGGATAATTCCGTTGTATTGGCATATTCCCCAATACATGCGCCTTTGAGTCAGCTCAGGTCTCTCCATTGATTTATTCTTTGTGGAATTCAATTCCCTAAGCTTTGAGTCGTGCCCTGCTCATGCAGTTTAGCCCTTTTCTATTCCCATAAGAGTCCTAGAGTCTCTGTCCCATGGAGTGAATCACTCATATGGATTGTCAGTTTCTCCAGATTCCTTTTCTTCTTTGTGGACACATATCCCCACGAAGTATCACCCATGAGCATACATACATTTACATCATGAGGTCTTTTAGGGACCAAAATTCGTCTCTTTGTTATTATTTAAGCCCATTCTACCTCGTCGAGACGAAGATTTTAACCTTCACTTCTCCGACTAGAATGACCTTAAATAGGGGCATCTGTAAGACCCCAATTTTGGCCCTAAAGATCCCTCATGACATCATAACATTGCATTTGCAAAGCCTCAAGGATCATGAGCATCTTGGTTCCCTTTGCCTTTGGGTGGGACCTTTTGTGAGTGGTTTGAGATCACCAAGCATGCTTGAATTGTATACCATTGCTTTTCTCATTTTTATTTATTAACCAAAAGCACAAAAATATGTCACTAACATTTCTTGTTTGTAGCTTGAGCAACCACAAGGTCTAAAGGCTTCTCGGAGATCCTTTGTGCATATAATAAGGTCAAGAGGAGATGAAAGCAAGAATGATAATGGTTCCCAAAGCTCTCATCCATCAAATATGCCTCCCTAGTATCTCAATTCATCATTTTGATCAAAGCAAGTCAAAGGATTTGAGGTTTGATTCTCAAGGAAACCCTAATTCATCTGGTCATCAACAATGCCTTGCTCATGAAGCAACCTCAGCCCATGGTCAAATACAATTAACGGAAGTTCTTTTATTAATCATTACATGCATATTTTAACTTATTTGAGTGCCCTCAATCATCAATTCATCAAGATATGAGTTGTGGAGTTGAGAAGTTGATTAGTCAATTCATCTGTCTATTTTGAAATGCACTGAGACCTAACATTTTATGTGTTAGTCAAATGGAGATAATCCCAAGAGAAAAAACGTTCTTAAGACAATATGAATAACTTTCATGTTTATCAAAATTCTATTGAAGCTTGGAAGGTCATCATCCATTCCAAGACATTATAGGTCATTTTGACTGAATCCCTAATTTTGGGTAAACTTCCTAAGAACATAACTCATTCATTTTGTATGATTTTGAGGTGGGACCAAATGCATTGGAAATCGTATTGTGTCTACTTCAAGTTTTATGTTGAGAAAAATTTCAAAATCTCAAAAGAAATACATGTGATAATGCAAAACATTATAGGTCACTTTGGGCCAAATGCATTGAAATGGAAAAAAGTCCAACTTCAAGTGCCCATAACTTCTTCATCAAAAATCCAAATGATGAAAAATTTAATTCCAGATTGATTTTTTGGAAAGATCTACAAATTTAATATTTAAGGTTTTATCATTTGGAGCTTGCATCATTGAGACATAAGGGCTTGAACATTGGCCAAATTTGGAAACTTCACTCATGCATGTTTTTCACCTTACACTTTAAACTCAAAATTCACTAATTTCCATATTCCAAATGAGTTTTTGCTCAACATAACATTTGTTCCTCATGGTAAGACCTTTCCAACCATTACCCACATGCCTATGTTTCAATTTTTCAAGTCGCATTTTCGAAGAGGTGAAGTTTTGTGACCAATTATGCATTTCATGTTAAATTTCCATACACAAGCCAATGCCTTGCAGAATGCACGTCCACTTCAATTTAGTATGATATCAGCTTGCATTGGCACTTGATTTTGGGCCTTCCACATGATCACACAAGCCCATGCAATGAGAAAGCCATTTGCCATGCACACGAGTTCCTCACTTGCTCAGCCATTTCCAGCTATAAATACATGTGTTATGCTTCATAATAAACCAACCTAAGGGCGCCTGAAATGCTGCAAGAGTGAATTCCCAACCATACCAAAGGAACTAAATCCATTTTCTTCAAAAGTTCAGATCTGAAATTCAATTAAATTTGGTTGAATCTTCAGATCTAAAGTTCCTAAACCTTCACCATTTGATCCGTAGAAGTTCTGTTTTGCAAAAGGAACCAAGGAAAGGGACTCAAATCTTCATAATCCAAAGGTGTGAATCAACTGGTTTTTGCTTCGAATCTATTTGTTCTTTGATCTATTGGCCTTGATATTGTGTTGTCTGAAGTCCTCTCTATAGAGGCATCATTGATGTATGCTTAATTTGTGAAATCGAGCAAGTTCATGATGAACACCATCAAGCTTCCATCTCTGATTTCTCCCTTAATAGGAATCTAGAGTGGAAGTGAGTG
The DNA here is from genome assembly GCF_024323335.1 of Lathyrus oleraceus. NCBI lineage: Eukaryota > Viridiplantae > Streptophyta > Magnoliopsida > Fabales > Fabaceae > Lathyrus > Lathyrus oleraceus. The sequence goes on from NC_066580.1 coordinate 363,412,370, forward strand.
GTATAGAAGTGATGTACATCACTTCACCTTTCGAACGGTGCCTAGATCATCCATTTTAATGAGCATTTGCATCTTTTCATTTTTTGAGCTTCGCCGGAGCTCACCGGAGAAGACGGTGGCGCTGGCCACCGTCTCATTGCCAGATTGAATGTGAGCCTTTGGATGCAATTCCCAGATCTAATCTCCACCCTCCAATGATATGACTTATTTTAATTCAGTGTGTGGTTGCATTGACTGAGGACTTTGGTGCGCGCGAATGCCATGACCATTAGATCCTCCATGTCAATTAATGAGGATCCATCCAACGCCTCCTCATTTTTGCTATTTTCCATTTTCTGAGTTTATTTTTCTTTATTTCCTTTTATTTCAAAAATTCATATCTCTTTTATTATTGGTCCAAAAAATATGGGACCAATTGCATTATTTCTCTTTTTAATTCTAGTTTCTAAAACTGATTTTTAATATTTTTTATTTTATCATTTGATATTTTTTGTGAATTTTCTCTTTTCTGGTTATTTTTAATTCATTTTAAATAGTTTTTGATATTCAAAAAAATACAAAAATATTTTTCAAACCTCTTTGAATTATGATGGATCTATGAAAAATATTCTCATCAATTTATTAATTGATTTGAGATTTATTTGAGATTATAGTTCAATTAGGTTATTTTTCTTCATTTTTAATTGATTAAAAATAGTTTCTGACTTTTAAAAATGCTGAAATTTTTTGTCAAACTTTGTTTGACCATGTTGAAATTGGGATAATTCACTTGGACTTTTTAAAGTTGATTTGAAGTGAATTTGAAGTTTGACCTTTCTTTAATATTTTAATTCAAGTTTATTTTCAAATATTAAAAATGCCAAAAATATTTTTGTTCATTTCTTGACTTCCAATCTTCATCTCATTTCTGATTTTGAGAGTTTGACCTTGATCTTCCCTATCTTTGGTCAACATTTATGGATTGGTATATTCCATTTTACTTAATGCACTTTATGTTCTTCATTTCCATTATCCACCTTCATCTTCTTCTTCTTCTTCTTTTCTTTTGATCGATGAGTTAAAGGTTGATAAGTTAGCATTGATTAGGGAGGTTTAATCTTCCTTAGTTCAAATCTAATTCATCTTGATCAAATGATCAAGTGAATGGCTTTGCATTAAGGATAGGTTGCTTTCTAAATTATGCAAAGGGCTTAAACCAATACAAAATCATTTCTCATCTTCGTTTTGGCATGGCAAGTTGTTGGAACTTGGTTCACTAATCAAGACTTCTAACTTGTGTTTGTTGCCTACATTATTATTGACCGGCCTCAGATAGTTGTGACTTCTACATAAGTCCAATTACGATTGCTTAACATAGCACTAAGTTTGCCTTATGGCACACTAACTACTAACACTGACCATTAACAATTAACATTTACTTTTTTCTCTTTACTTTTATGCAATTTACTATTCTTGTACATATTATTCATTTTGCTTTCTCCTTTGCTCATTTGAGCACATGTTTATGTTAATGCAATTTGCCTTTTGCTCACTTGAGCACATAATTGTGTATATATTATTGTGCTTGTGCTTTTGTTTTGATTGTTAAAGAAATGGACAAATGGACTTAGTTTCTAGGACATTCCCGATGCAAATCGGAGTAAAAGGACCTTAATGATGAAGATGGATTAGAAGGACCAAACCTCTAAACTCACTCTTGTCCATTTTTGATTTGTTTCATAAAACTTTTGATGTGTGTGCTCTTGTGCTAGGTAATCCTATAAGAGCTCAAATTGAAGAACCATTGTCATGTTCATCCAAAGCGGAAGAGATAAGATGCATTGAGGATCTCTTAAGAGACTTGTTTGATTGTTGCTTGAGCTTACTATTTTGCTTGCATATTCCAAAGGATGGGAGCTACTTGGATCATCAATATGATCTCAAGAGAGGAACTCCATTTGTGGTCTTGTTTCTTATCCCTTATCTCTTGTATGATTAGGACCTTAGCCATTCTTCTTCTTCCCTCCACTCTAACCCAAGCCAAAACCTTTGTGCAAACATTAACATTTCTTTTCAACATTAGAAACCTAAGCCTTAAGCTTTTGATTTTCAAACTTGTTTTTCATAACACTTATTTTGAATTGAATCTTTAAGTCAACTTTGACCATATTTTGTAAATCTTTTCATTGGTAAATATAACCCATTCAAATGTATTTTTGTGGTTTCAATGGCCACCTTCTTAATCAAAACTTTTCATAACCTTTAGCTATTAGGTTTGAGTTATCCTTGAGGTAGATGTAATGCTCACCTATATCCTTAGTGATGGACAATGAGTCTTCCATGTTTATTATAGGCTTAACCCCTCACTAGCATGTTAAAGCTATCCTCACATGGTGGATTTGTGGTTTTAGGTTGAGTTTTCTCCCTTGGATAACAAAAGACCTTAAGGCTTTTGGACCAATCAATTCACCAACTCATTTTTGAGATTTTTACCCCGAACTACAAGGTTTTGATCCTAATCTCTTTTAAGATGGTACGTAGGCAATGGGTTTATCCATCCAAATACAAAATGTAAATAACTTGTATATTCTTTTCTCATCTCTTCAATCATGTTTGCTCAAACAAATTTTCACAAAATACCAACCTTAAAACAAGTATGAAAAGGGCTCCCTAGGAGTACCTAGGATGTTTTGGGTGCTTAAAACCCTCCCATCGCATAACAAACCCCCTTACCCAGATCTCTGACATTTTTACTAGTTTTTGATTCGATAAAACTTTTAGGTTTTTGTTCGCTTTCTAACAATTCCTTTGGATAAATAGAAGTGCGGTGGTGACTCGACTTGTATGATTTACCTTAGATTTAGTCAATATCTCTAATCGTAACGAATACCCCGCTACAACAAGAGGTCAACACAATTATTTGGCATTTATTCAAATTAAAAAAATACTAAAAATAATGCATTAAATTAAATATGGTTTTCCAAATTCCTAAAACCTCATCAAAACACCAATGAAATGGCCATGAGATTTATCATAGGTCAAAAAAGGTAAAAGGACCATGGAGAAAAAAATTCAGAATTTTTAAAGACTTAAAAGTATTTTTAAACAATTAAAAATAATCACAAAATCAATTAAATCATGAAAAATATTAATAATGATCCAAAAATATAATTTTAATTCAGAATATGAAATAAGAATTTATTTAAATTTTTTTGGTAAAACTCTTATATATTTGGATCAATATTAAAATTAATATGAATTAATGAAAATCAAATGAATTAAAACAAAAATCAAAATATCAAAAAAACGTGAGCCACTTGATCTCCCTCATTAATTGAGGTGGCATATCAGGTGGACACAAACGCGCGTTCCACAGTAGACCTAAGACAATGTGTTGTAGTGATGGTAATTAAAACTAACGTGTGAGATTAAAACATTTTAAATGAGATCAATGGCTCAGAACCTGTCCATCACATCACCCGCGCCGGACCTCCGGTCACCTTCTCAGGCGAGGTCCACAGGAATGGTTCACTCATTATCATCAAGAAAATGAAAAAGGAGGAAAGAAAAAATGGCGTAGAGCACGAACCTGACCTCAATTTCAACTAACTCCAAATATATAAAAAGATATGAGGAGTTGAATTTTGAGGTGTGTCAACTGAGTTATTTCGATTTGACCTCTAAGCAACTTAATCTTCTTGCCTACATTGGTAGGAATTTAGACAACCAAAGATCCAAGAGAATTAAGTAGAATTAAGTGAGAATCGAAGAGATGAAGTTTTATGAAATTTACCTTCAATGCTATGCAGAACATGATGTTGCTTGCTTTAACCTTGATCTAATCACACTTGAGAAGCTTGCAGGAGAGGTTTAGCAATGGTACAAAGCTTTGGATCCTGGAGTTCTTGAATCTCCAAACAGTGAGATTCAAACTCAATTTTCAATTTGAAAATTCTCAGGTTTTCCTTTCAAATGTGAGGGTTTCAATTAGGTGGCAAAACTGGCGCATAAGGTGTGTTTGAATTGCGCTCAGATGCCTTGTATTTATAGCATTTGGGATTGATAATTACACACTTGAAAAATTGCTAAATTTGGTTATTTCATGCAAGCTTGCATGTGCGTGTACAGGCCCATGAAGAAATCCATTTTGATCCATATCCAACTGTTCTGAAGTTCAAATGAGGCTTGAGTGGCAAGGCAATGATATGTGGAGTTTTGGACATTTGATTTTCTCCAATGATGCAACTCTGTTAAATCCATGCACATACCTAGAAAACTTCATCCAAAATTTATGAACTTGGGTTCTTTGGAAAGCATAGATGAAGGGGAACAAGTTTGATGTTGAACACTGTTTCATTTGGAACTTGGATCATGGTGAATTTGAAGGTGTAATATTGGAAATTTCAACATGTTGAAAATTTTTCTAAATGTCAAACCATATATCTCAATATTCCACCTTGCTTAACTTTTTATGTGAGCTTTCAAAGAAATACAAAATGGTCACAAATTTCATGGCATTTGGATTTAGAATGCTAGGGTTATGCATTTTTGAAGTTTGGAAAAATCACTTGTTCAATGGTATATGTAAAATATGACCTATAATGTATCCTTATATCACATGCTCATAAAAGTTGATTTAGCTCTCACTCAAAACATGAAAGTTGAAGTAGACATCTTTAATTTGATTGTGAAACTTGGAAATCTTTCATCTCATAAAATTGGGGTTTACACAAAATGACCTATAATGTTTCAACATGGAAAGTGATTTTCCAAGCAAAACTAGTTCTAGGTATCAACATGAAAGTTGTTTGGAATGTCATTTAGAGTAACTTTTCTCTTGGAATCATTTTCATATGGTGAAAATCGTACGAGATAGGGTCTAGGGAGACCCATGTTTGATCAGATGAATTCATCTGGCCAACCACCATAAACCAACCTGCTAACCTTCTATTATTTTGACTTTTTAGGCTCATGGGAGATCATATATGCATAAGATGATGAAATTTGAAGTGCCCCTTGAGAAATTTGATCAATTGGTGAGATGGCTTGTTAGAGAAGTTACTCAAGATACCCAGTCAAACAAGGGTTTCCAAGGCAAATCACCTTCAAACTCTTGAAGAATTCTTGATCAATATCACATGTAGGAATTATTGGGACTCATATATGATGCTTATAACCATTTGTGGGTCAATCCATGGTTGTTCTCTTTGCCATGAGGGTCTAAAACCCTAGATATGAACTTGATAAATCAATGAGATCATGCCCAACCTACAAAAGAGTTAGGCAAATGCAAAAGACATTTTTGGTATTTTGGTTAGTAAAATGATAATATACACGTACGATACAATCACACGGTGCTTGGTGATCTCTCCCAAAACAAACCCAATGAGAGAGGGGTAAGGAGGATGCCAAGGTATGATCCCAATGCTAATGCATATGATGAAATTGCATGAGGGATCTTAGGGTCAAAATTGGGGTCTTACAGCTACCCCTATTTAAGGACATTCTGACTGAGGATGTGAAGGTTAAAATCTTCGGCTCGACTAAGTAAAATGGGCTTAAATAACGACACATATAAACAAATTTTGGTCCCTAAGATACCTCATGATGCATATGATATAAATGCAAAAGTTAATGCCCTATGGGGAAATATTGCCACAAAGGAAAAGAAATCAGAGTGACCAAAAGTCCGTAGGAGTATAATGTATTCCGTAAGGAAAACCCACTGGGGAGACAAAGACTATGAGGGGATAAAGGAGGTTATGCGTAGGCCAGGCTACGACTTAAAACTGTTGGGGGACTAGAGGAATTCCATACATAATGGAAAGACTCAGTCGGGGAAACAAAACATCTGCAGGGGAAGCGAGTAGATAAGGATAAAAGTGACGTACTTGAATCAAGCAGGAAAAGTGATTTCACTAAGGAAATGCGCACTCAACTCAACTTGGGAGAAATAAACTTCAACACAGAAGGAGCCGGAATCTACTATCTACTACCTATTACTGGGTAAGGAGATAATAAAGATCTGACAGAGAGGACATCCGTCATCGGTTAGGATGAACACATCAACGATGACTCACTGCGAACTGCCAAGAAGGAGTATTCACTACCAGGTACTTGTTAAGAATAGCCTTGTTGGGGAAAACTGCAGAAAATAGGATTTACAACTACTAGTTACTGGGTAGAAGACCAAAGATGAGAGTATCTGTCATCGGGTAAGATGAACATATCAAGGATAAACTCAACAGGGAAGAAAATTCATCATCTGTTAGGATAAATATATCAAGGATTAACTTGCCTAGGAATTGTCAAGGAGGATATTCATCATCGGTTAAGATGAACATATCAAGGATAAGCCAACTAAGCAACAAGTAGGAATTACATCTATCGAATGCTGGATAGAATACCGTCAAAGAGAAAATCCGTCACCGGTTAAGATGAACATATCAAGGATAGACTCTATTGAGGAGAGAGAACAGGAATTACATCTATCAGTTACTGGATAGAATACCACAAAGAGGATATCCGTCATCGGTTAGGATGAACATTGATCACACTGAATCATACCTCGTATTTGACTTGGATTGCACAGGTTTATTAGGTCTTTATTATCATTTTGCTTGTGTTATGCTTTCTTTTGTGTTGTTTTCAGGTATTTAGCTCTTTCAGGACCTTTGTAGAAGAAATAAAGCAAAAAGACCAAAAAATTAGGGTTTTTGGCAAATATTGTACTCGTGGCCTTCTGCATAGCGGCCGCTAGAAGAGAAGCCATGACACATCATCCCTCAACCGGGAGGAAACTGCCACGATCCCATGAACTTCCCCATTTACTCACATAGCGGGCACCACCTTTGAATTCCACATTCCCACTAAAGAGTAGTCGAAGGGCATCCTGGTCTTTGCATGTTGTTGAGTTACTCTATAAATAGGTCGTTCTAGTTTACTTCCAAATCATCCAACTTAGTTTATAACACTAAGACTATAATATCATCTGTAAAAGCGGTAATCTGTCACATCTAGGCGTTATCGCACCTTAGTGTAATTGAGTCGGAGCACTTTGATTTTGCCTTCATCTTTATTTTTAAAGTCAAAGGTTCATTTACTTCCTTGTACCAGATTTAAAGCCTCCGTTTGTAGCAGGTTCTAATTTAATTTCCTTTTTATTTTACTTGTCATGCCTTATTTTATTTAATTCCTTGTCATGCCTTACTTTATTTAATTCCTTGTCATGCTTTACTTTATTTAATTTCCTGCCATTTTCTTTACTTTATTTAATTTCCTGCCATTATCTTTACTTTATTTAATTTTCTCGCCATTATCTTTATTGCTCGTTTTAATTGTTTTACACGCTTTACTTGTTCTTCATGCCTTACATTCTAAACTTCTTTTCATCATGTTCAATATCGTTGTATTTGTTTGTATTACCATGTTTGGCTAAACCTTTCAAAGGTTAGAATGTAAGGATCGCGGTTAAAGAGATGTTTCACATATTGCATATATAGAAATGCTTTAGGGGATGTTTTGATTTTTAATTCGAGTTTTCTGAAATAAACTTGGTTAATTTTAACTACTCAAGGAGTGTGAAAGCACCCTGGCTTAGTTAACTAGGAATTTTTATCACTTTAAGGAAAAATGATTTTTGGAACTGTTTTCGGACGCGTTGATAGATTTAAAATCAAGAAACTCCTTGGGTAAACTTTCCAAATCAAAATCACTTTTCAACTAAGCTTACGAGTCTTATTTCTTAAAAATAGGTTTACTACTTTAGCATTCTGCGCACCTTTTATAAGTGACAATAAAAGGCCTTAATTTAAAGGTAAACTCGATTCTGAATACGCGAAAGCGACAGTTCCTGATAAATGGATTCTTTTCAAGAGTAGAAAATATTGCCCCATAAGTAGTTCTATTTAGACAATCGAAGCATCGTTTAACTAACGTGAAATACTTTCAAGCCTATCTTTATCTACACTGTATTTATCATTTTCTTTATTTACTGTTATTTTGCGACATCAATATCTCATTTGTACAGCCTAAGATAAACATCGTAACAATAGTAATCGATAGATTGACAATTTGGTCTCGGTGGGATCGATAATCTTTTATATTACTTTGACGCGATTCGTGCATTTGCGAATAAAGCGATCAAGTTTTTGGTGTCGTTGCCGTGGACCAACTTCGTCAATTTTCGTACCCTGTTGTTACACTGTCTAGACTAAGGCATTATTAGCCGGTAAATGCGAAGAAACTGTATTACCGGAAATTTAGTAGATCCTTTAGCGGAACCCGAACATTACACTCGTACACGCCTCATACTCGTCTGAATTAAGAAAGATATGGCCGAGAATCGCGACCGGACACCTCTTAAGGAATTTACCCAACCCTCTGACGAGGAACCTAGTTCTAGTATAGTAAACCCCCTCATTTCTACCAATAATTTTGAACTAAAACCGTATTTACTCAATTAGTGCAACATAACCAATTTGCGGGTCTCGCTACTGAGAACCCAAATCAAAATTTAAAAGTCTTTATCCAACTGGCCGACACCTGGGAAGACCTTATTTACCCAACTAGAGCACGTTCGTGGTTAGATTAACTTCCAGCTAACTCAATAACTACCTGGGAAGACCTTAGGAGAGTATTCCTTGCTAGATATTTTCCCCCTAGTAAGACTGTTATTCTTCGAAACCAAATAACTAGATTTACTCAAAACCAAGGAGAATAACTTTTTGAAGCTTCGGAGAGATAATACAAAGATGAGCATTGACGCTGCCGCTGGTGGCGCGCTGATGAAAAAACCTTACTCTGATGCTTGTGACCTAATTTAGGATATGACCCAAAACCATTACCAATGGGGAACTGAACGAGCATAGGTATAGAAAAAGGAGACCCAAGGTGGAATATATGAGTTAAGTTCTATGGACATGATGCAAGCGAAAATGGACACTTTAGCCCTTAGCGTCGAACATATTTCTACAAAGTCTAACACCGCAGCGGTAGTCCACACAGAGAGTGAACTTTGTGGATCTAAAGGACACGAATCAGCGGAATGTAACCTTTTGAACGACCTGAACACCGACCAAGTGAATTACGCCCAAGGTAACCCATTTTCAAACACTTACAACCCTGGATGGAAGAATCACCCAAATTTTTCCTATAAAAACCAGAACCCTATCCAAAATTTTGCACCTCAATGACCACAAGGTTTTCAAGCCCAAAAACCAAATCAACCTATGCAAGTTATGCCTCAGTAGCCTAACCTTGAGAAGATCATGGAGAACTTTATATCAGGCCAAACTCAGCAAAATAAAGAATTCCTAAACCAGAACATTCACGTAAACGAACTGATAACGCAATTAGGGACTAAGGTTGATCCGATAATTACTCACAATAAGATACTTGAAACCCAGATCTCACAGGTAGCACAAAACCAAGCCCCACAAACTACACTTGGAGGACAATTACCTGGACAACCTCAACTCAACCCTCGAGGGCAAGCTAACGCTATCACATTACGAGGTGGGACCATTTACAAAGGGCCTTATAACCCAACAATGAGCGAGTCCAAAGCTTCTAAAGAAAATATACCTACCAACCAAGGATGGGAACTAGTGGAACCTAAAAAACAAACCGACCAAGAAGGAGAAGCCAAGGATAAAGCTTATAAACCACCACCCCCGTATAAACCACCAATCCCATATCCGTAAAGACTTAAACAAACCAAAATCGATAACCAATACCAAAAGTTTATAAAAGTAATATAGAAGCTTCATGTAGAGATTCCTTTCACTAAAGCCATCACCCAAATTCCATCTTACGCCAAATTTCTCAAAGACATCTTAACCAACAAGCGTAGGCTTTACGATCCCAAACCCTTGGAATGCAACTTTATTTCCGAGAATAAACTTGCTAAGAAGGAGAATGACCCTGGGAGTTTTTCTATACCTTGCATTCTAGGGAGTCATGAGATCGACAAAGCTTTCCTAGACTTAGGCGCTAGTGTGAGTTTAATGCCTTTAGCTGTGTGTAAAAGGTTAAACTTAAGAGAATTACAACCAACTAAGATGTCCCTTCAATTAGCCGATAGATCTGTTAAGTGTCCTGTAGGCATATTAGAAGACATCCCCGTTAGGATCGGTCAGCTTTATATCAAGAAAGGCTTTGTGGTCATGGAAATCAAGGAAGACGACGATATCCCTATCCTTTTAGGTAGATATTTTTATCAACATACGGAGCTATAATAGATGTTAAAAAAGGAAAGTTAATTGTCGAAGTAGAAGATGAAAAGATAGAGTTTATTCTTTCAAAGTTCCTGATGGAACCAATCATAGGAGACACATGTTACGTGATTCATATCATAGATGAATGCATAAGGGAATTTGATCAAGAAGAACCTATGATCGAACCATTTTCAAACCCGAATGAAAAGGATGACGAGCTAAAGGAAACAAAACCTCACACTAACGAATGTTTGGCCCTTACTCCAGACCTTTCACCAAACTCTCAAAAACCAGCTCAAGAACCTAAGGAATAGCCCAAGAAACTATGATATGCATTTTTGGATAAAGAAATGAATCGCCCAGTAATAATTAGTGCCACCTTAAACCAAGACGAGACAAACCAACTCTTGAATGTTTTACGAAGATACCCCTTTGCCTTAGGATACAACATCTCTGATTTAAAAGGTATAATCCCATTCATGTGTATGCACATGATCTCGCTATAGGAGGATTCAAAACCTTCCAAAGAACATCAGAGAAGAATCAACCTTGTAATGAGTGAGGTGGTAAAGAAGGAAGTCCTTAAACTGCTAGAAGTTGGTATAATCTATCAGATCTCCGATAGTAAATGGGTAAGTCATGTACATGTTGTACCTAAAAAAGGAGGCATCAGAGTCGTGCAGAACGAGAAGGGAGAGCATGTGGCTAAACGTATAGAAGGCGGATGTCGTATGTGCATAGACTATAGGAAACTTTATTAGGCAACTAGGAAAGACGATTTCCCCCTTCCATTCATAGATCAAATGCTTGAGCGTCTTGCCAGACACTCTTAATTTTTTTATCTGGATGGATATTCTTGATTTTTCCAAATACCCATACAACCCGAGGATCAAGAGAAAATAACCTTTACCTGTCCTTTCAGAACATTTGCTTACAAACGAATGTTGTTTGGACTCTGCAATGCGCCAACTACTTTCCAATGTTATATGATGTCAATCTTCGGAGATTATCTCGACGGAATATGGAAGTGTTCATGGATGATTTCTCGGTACGTGGGTTTGACTTTGAGAATTGCCTCATTAATCTTCAGAAAATCCTAGAAAGATGCGTAGAAGTTAACCTTGTATTAAACTGGGACAAGTGTCACTTTATGGTTAAAGAAGGCATAGTGTTAGGACATATAATATCTGAAAGAGGCATTGAGGTCGACAAACAAAGATAGACGTGATAAAAAACCTTAACCCTCCTAAGACTCTTAGAGAACCCAAATCAACATTTAAAAGTCTTTATCCAACTGGCCGACACCTTTAAATCCAACGGTGCTTCACCTGATGCAATTCGTTTAAGATTATTTCCATTGTCCCTCAGAGATAGAGCACGTTTGTGGTTAGATTCACTTCCAGCTAACTCAATAACTACGTGGGAAGACCTTAGGAGAGTGATCCTTGCTAGATATTTCCCCCTAGTAAGACTACTGTTCTTAGAAACCAAATAATTATATTTACTCAAAACCAAGGAGAATATCTTTTTGAAGCTTGGGAGAGATACAAGGAGTTGTTAAGAGTCTGTCCACACCATGGCCTAGAACAATTTTTGATCGTTCATACGTTCTACAATGGACTCCATTATAACACAAAGATGAGCATCGACGCTGCCGCTGGTGGCGCGCTGATGAACAAACCTTACTCTGAAGCTTGTGACCTAATTGAGGATATGGCCCAAAACCATTACCAATGGGGAACTGAACGAGCATAGGTAGAGAAAAAGGAGACCCAAGGTGTAATACATGAGATAAGTTTTATGGACATGATGCAAGCGAAAATGGACGCTTTAGCCCTTAGGGTCGAACATATTTCTACAAAGTCTAACACCACAACGGTAGTCCACACAGAGTGTGAACTTTGTGGATCTAAAGGACACGAATCAGCGGAATGTAACCTTTTGAACGACCTGAACACCGACCAAGTGAATTAACCCCAAGGTAACCCATTTTCAAACACTTACCACCTTGGATGGAAGAATCACCCGAATTTTTCCTATAAAAACCAGAACCCTATCCAAAAATTTTCACCTTAAAGACCAACAGGTTTTCAAGCCCAAAAACCAAATCAACCTATGCAAGTTGTGTCCTAGAAGCCTAACCTTGAGAAGATCATGGAGAACTTTATATCAGGCCAGACTCAGCAAAATAAAATATTCCTAAACCAGAACATTCACGTAAACGAACTGATAACGCAATTAGGGACTAAGGTTGATCCGATAATTACTCACAATAAGATACTTGAAACCCAGATCTCACAGGTAGTACAAAACCAAGCCCCACAAACTACACTTAGAGGACAATTCCCTGGACAACGTCAACTCAACCCTCGAGGGAAAGCTAACGCTATCACATTACGTGGTGGGACCGCTTACAAAGGGCCTTATAACCCAACAATGAGCGAGTCCAAGGCTTCTAAAGAAAATATACCTACCAACCAAGTACGGGAACCAGTGGAACCCAAAAACAAACCGACCAAGAAGGAGAAGCCAAGGATAAAGCTTATAAACCACCACCCCCGTACAAACAACCAATCACATATCCGCAAAGACATAAACAAACCAAAATCGATAACCAATACCAAAAGATTATAAAAGTAATAGAGAAGCTTCATGTAGAGATTCCTTTCACCGAAGCCATCACCCAAATTCCATCTTACGCCAAATTTCTCAAAGACATCTTAACCAACAAGTGTAGGCTTTACGATCCCAAACCCTTGGAATGCAACTTTATTTCCAAGAATAAACTTACTAAGAAGGAGAAAGACCCTGGGAGTTTTTCTATACCTTGCATTCTAGGGAGTCATGAGATCGACAAAGCTATCCTAGACTTAGGCGCTAGTGTGAGTTTAATGCCTTTAGCTGTGTGTAAAAGGTTAAACTTAGGAGAATTACAACCAACTAAGATGTCCGTTCAATTAGCCGAATGATCTGTTAAGTATCCTGTAGGAATATTAGAAGACATCCCCGTTAGGATCGATCAACTTTATATCCCGACAGAGTTTGTGGTCATGGATATCAAGGAAGTCGACGATATCCCTATCCCTTTAGGTAGATATTTTTATCAACAGACGGAGCTATAATAGATGTTAAAAAAGGAAAATTAATAGTCGAAGTAGGAGATGAAAAGATAGAGTTTATTCTTTCAAAGTTCCTGATGGAACCAATCATAGGAGACGCATGTTACGTGATTCATATCATAGATGAATGCATAAGGGAATTTGATCAAGAAGAACCTATGATCGAACCATTTTCAAACCCGAATGAAAAGGATGACGAGCTAAAGGAAACAGAACCTCACACTAACGAATGTTTGGCCCTTACTCCAGACCTTTCACCAAACTCTCAAAAACCAGTTCAAGAACTTAAGGAATTGCCCAAGAAACTATGATACGAGTTTTTGGATAAAGAAATGAACCGCCCAGTAGTAGTTAGTGCCACCTTAAACCAGACGAGACAAACCAACTCTTGAATCTTTTACGAAGATACCCCTCTGCCTGAGGATACAACATCTCAGATTTAAAAGGTATAAGCCCATTCGTGTGTATGCACAAGATCTCGCTAAAGGAGGATTCAAAACCTTCCAGAGAACATCAGAGAAGAATCAACCCTGTAATGAGTGAGGTGGTAAAAAAGGAAGTCCTTAAACTGCTAGAAGCTGGTATAATCTATCAGATCTCTGATAGTAAATGGGTAAGTCTTGTACATGTGGTACCCAAAAAAGGAGGCATCACAGGCATGCAGAACGAGAAGGGCGAGCATGTGACTAAACATATAGAAGGCGGATGACATATGTTCAGAGAGTATAGGAAACTCAATAAGGCATTTAGGAAAGGCGATTCCCCCTTCCATTCATAGATCATATGCTTGAGCGTATTTCCAGACACTCTTACTTTTTTTATCTGGATGGATATTCTGGATTTTTCCAAATACCCATACACCCCGAGGATCAAGAGAAAATAACCTTTACCTGTCCTTATGGAACATTTGCTTACAGACGAATGTTGTATCGATTCTGCATTGCGCCAACTACTTTCCAATGTTATATGATGTCAATCTTCGTAGATTATCTCGACGGATTATGGAAGTGTTCATTGATGATTTCTCGGTATGTGGGTTTGACTTTGAGAATTGCCTCATTAATCTTCAGAAAATCCTAGAAAGATGCGTAGAAGTTAACCTTGTATTAAACTGGGAGAAGTGTCAATTTATGGTTAAAGAAGGCATAGTGTTAGGACATATAATATCTGAAAGAGGCATTGAGGTCGACAAACAAAGATAGAAGTGATAGAAAACCTTAACCCTCCTAAGACTGTTAGAGAAGTCTGAAGTTTTCTTGGACACGCCGGTTTTTACTGACGCTTTATCAAAGATTTCTCTAAAATAACAAAACCCTTGACCGGCCTTCTGATGAAAGACGTTGAATTCATTTTCAATGAAAAATGTATCGAAGCCTTTAATCATTTAAATCAAGCGCTAATTTCAGCACCCATTTTACAAACTCCGGATTGGACTCAACCTTTTGAAATAATGTGTGATGCTAGCGATTTCGCAGTAGGAGCTGTTTTAGGACAAAGAAAAAATAAGAAATTACATGTGATATATTACGCTAGTAGAACCCTAGATGCCGCTCAACTCAATTATACGACAACAGAAAAGGAACTCCTAACTGTAGTTTTTGCAATTGATAAATTTAGATCTTATCTTGTCGGATCTAAGATTATAGTCTATACAAACCATGTAGCTATTTGTTACCTTCTTAGAAAAAAGGATGCAAAACCTAAGTTACTCAGATGGATCCTTTTACTACAAGAGTTCGACTTAGATATCCGAGACAAAAAACGAACAGAAAACATAGTTGTTGACCATCTTTCCAAACTAGAGCATTTGAAGCCATACCATTTACCTATAAATGATGATTTCACCTATGACAGATTGATACCTAAGTTAGATATCGTTCCCCTTCAACCTGATAGAGACAACTTTGGAACAGTTTCAGAGATTAGCAGAGTACCATGGTATGCTGATTTTATGAATTATCTAGCCACTGATATTATACCACCTGACCTCAATTATCAACAAAAGAAGTTCTTTAAAGATGTAAGACATTTCTATTGGGACGAACCACGCCTTTTTAAAATAGGAACAAATAACATCTTTCGACGTTGCGTCCCGGAAGAAGAAGTTAGAAATATCATAGAGCATTGTCACTCTTCACCCTATGGTGGACATTCAAGCACATCCAAGACATACGCTAAGATCCTTCAAGCTGGTCTTTATTGGCCAACACTATGGCGTGATGTCCATAATTATATTGTCCAATGTTACCGGTGCCAGTGCGCTGGAAACATATCAAGACGTGACGAAATTCCTTTGAAGAACATCCAAAAAATGGAATTATTTGATGTTTCGGGTATTGATTTCATGGGACCTTTTCCATCTTCGATGGGAAACAAGTATATTTTGGTAGCCATCGACTATGTGTCCAAATGGATAGAAGCTATAGCCTCACCCACTAACGACACAAGAGTAGTCATCAAGTTGTTTAAAAACAATATTTTCCCCATATTTGGAGTACCACGACTTGTCATAAGTGATGGTGGATCAAATTTTATATCCAGGATATTCGATAAACTCTTAAGAAAGTATGAAGTAAAACATAGAGTAGCAACACCATATCATCCCCAAACTAATGGTCAAGTGGAAGTATCAAACAGAGAGATTAAGCAAATCTGGGAAAAAACTGTTTCAATATCCAGAAAAGATTGGTCTGAAAAGCTAACAAAAGCATTGTGGGCTTACAGAACTGCTTACAAAACCCGTATTGGAACTACACCATACCAGTTAGTCTATGGAAAGTCATGCCACTTACCTAACAAAAGCATGCTTGAATTGTGTATTATTGCTTTTATTATTTTTGTTTACTAACCAAAAGCACAAAAATATCTCACTAACTTGTTTGTTTTGAAGCTTAAGCAATAATGAGATCCAAGGCTCCTAAAAGGCTCCTATGCTCATTGAAATGGCTAGATGAAGATGAAAGAAAGCATGACAATGGTTCCCAAAGCTCTCAATCATCATATATGTTTCCCAATCATCTCAATTTGTCAATTTGATCAAGATAAACCAAAGGGCTTGAGGATTGCTTCCCAAGGAAAACCTAATTCAACTATGCATTAATTGTGCCTTGCTTATGAAGCAACCTCAACTTATGATCAAATCCAAGCAAGGGAAGTTTTTTAATTCATCATTTTATGCATATATGAGCCTATGTAAGTGTTCTCTGTTGATTTTGGCGAACAACCTCTGGTTTTCCAAAACTTATTGAATTGGCTTACTCGCAGGATCAACCATGCAAATCCTAGGACATGTGCAAATTTAAATAACTTTGTAACTCTTTAGAACAACCTTTGTATCCTTTATTTGGTTTACTAAGTCTTTCATGTACGAAAGATATTGACTAAAAGTGTTTAAGTAAAAGTAAACTTAACAAGACTAAGATAAATGGCGAAAAATAAATGGCGAAGAATAAATTCCATAAAGTAAATGCAAAGGATAAATGACTGGTAAATGTAAAGGAAAATTGGTAAGGAACTTTGAAATTTATAAGATAAAACTTTAAAGAAATGGTGTTTGTTCACACGTACATTTTCCAAATAAGACTTTTTTCTCTCACACGGGTACTTTGAGTATTTTGTAGGAATTTTGTACAAGTTTTCACACACACATTCTGATAAGAACTATCCTATTTATCTACAAACAAAATAATTGTCACTAACGAATAAATCCTAAAACTATGACACTTGGCTCTCTGCATGACTTCCTTTCGCCAGGTGGTTCCATGCGTTTTCTGCCAAACATCATAACTCTTTTGAATTTGAATTTCCGCTTTACGTCGAAACGACGCGTCTCCTCAGACTTGTTGAATTGTCGAAATACCATAACATCATCCATACTTGTCAAAGACGCTTTTTCATCTGCAGACATCTTCTCTTGTCGAAATGTCGAACCACCCATCTGTCGAAGTGTCAAAAAACACTTATCAACTAAACTGTTGAAAATGCTCTTCAAGTATATATTTCCAGTCGAAGTGTCGAAAATACTTTTCTTGTTGCAAGCATCTCCATTTGTCGAAAAACACTATTCTGCTTATTTATTTCATGGCGTCAAAATTACATGTATACAAATTGCCCCCCAGCAAAGATGTTTCGACTCTTCTGGAGAAACAATCATTTGTTGTCAACCAATATTTCGATGCCATGTCATGTAATTCCACTATTTCCAAGCTTTTATAATCTCAAGTTCCCAGACAGATTCATCATTACATTTTTTCAGAAAACGTCATGTGTAGCCCACGTTTAGACCTTACCCCAATCATTTCCTAAACCTAACATCATGGCCTTTTTTCAACTTCCACATCTTCATCATCATCATTGTGATTCAGCCACGTGTCCCACGAAGAACTCAAACGGTATTTATCATCTTCCCTTATAAATACTCACAACCTATTTTCTTTGAAACTTTTTCCACTTCAAACTTTCTTCTTCATACCCATTTTCATACTTTCAACTTTCCTGAAAAAACTTCTTTGTTCTTCTCAACAATGGCTCCTCCAAAATCTTCCCGCAGCAATCACTCCAAGAAGAACCAAGATTCAACTCTTCATCCTGCGCACGAGTTGAATGGACCAATGACTGTTGGAAACCAACAATACGTTCCTGAACCTCCCAATGAGAGAGAGAAGGAATGTATCTACAAATCCCAGGTATTAATTCCTGTTCTTGTTTCTGGAATTTATCACGCTATTATAGGTCCACTCCCCAATCTAGATATTAAACCAGATCGTCTGAAAAAAAAATTCCCACCTATTTACATACCAAACCCATAGGTGCTGGAGTAAAACCTCAACCTTAAGAGAAAACTGTAGAACAAAATGACCCACAAAACTCGACTGATGATGGAGAGTTGAATTTAACTTATTTGAATTATGCTAGGATCTTTAGAACTTGTCCATGGTCGAAAGATCCTTCAAACTACTTATCCTGGCTAGATAAGGTTGAAAAGATTAAAAGAGATTTCTGGAAGGAAATAGGTATTTTCGACCTCATTCAGTTGTCGAGAGTAGGACGTACCATTTTCCCCAATATGGTTTTAGCTTCCCTCTATTTTTGGGACAGTACTTATAACACTTTTCACCTTTCTTGTGGGATGGTCACACCCACTCTCTTCGACGCAGCAGCCATCGTTGGCCTTCGCCCCAATGGAATAAATTTCGACCCTACCAACCTAAATGAAGATCCTATAGCTTTCGACACTAGCTTTTCTCCATACTCTTTATTCATGTCTCATTATCATGACGAAGATACCACAAAAGTATTGGATGTCAAACAAATAGCCTTTTTGACTTTATGGCTATCAAAATATGTGTTCTGCTCCCGTTCCCTCGAAGTTTCCAAAAGATTCATCACTATGGCCAATCAGCTTCATGCAGGAACCAAACTATGCTTAAGTGAAATGATTTTGGCGAATCTTTACGAATCCTTGACTGAGAGTGTAAGTTTTTTGAAAACCATCAAAGACAATGGTAAAATCAATTTGTTAGGACCTTTCTGGCTTTTACAATTATGGCTCAATGCCACCTTTGAATCTTCTCTTCTTATAAAACACGAAGTGAACCAAGAAAAAGTGAAGGACTGGACTGTCGAATGGCCTAGGTTGGTGCAACTAACGCCAACTGATGAAGGAATTAGCCTTCGACAAGCTTTCAACGGTTATGTCATGATGTTTGCCAAAAGGTATCATTTTACTTCGACCATGGCACCCTTTGCTAGTAGAAAAATTGGACCTGAATGGTTTACCCAACAACTGCCCTTGGAAATGCAGAAGGATGAGAATATATTTTTGGATGTTTGGGAATCATATTTAACCCCCAGGCTCCTTTTTCCCATCATAACGCAACCAAAACCCAATCTCGTTGCTAGACAGTTTGGCTTGATCCAAATAAAACCTCGACCCATCTTCCCAAAGAAAGGGTCTATCATTTTTTACAACTCCCTTCATAATGAAGATGACAGCAAAGAGCTGTCGAAGAAGCTAACTGATGATTCTCTTGATATTCGACCAGTGATCTTTCGACCATCTTTTCTCTGTACTCCAGAGTTTGATGAGTGGTGGAAGGATTATTATTCCACCAGATTTTTTGACGTAAC
The DNA here is from genome assembly GCF_024323335.1 of Lathyrus oleraceus. Lineage (NCBI taxonomy): Eukaryota > Viridiplantae > Streptophyta > Magnoliopsida > Fabales > Fabaceae > Lathyrus > Lathyrus oleraceus. The sequence goes on from NC_066580.1 coordinate 363,431,814, forward strand.
AGCCTTCACCATACATTTAACAAATGCTTTTGCTTTCGTGCAGGATCAGACCAAAAAAGGTATTCAAAGACACATTAAAGAAATACAAAAATTTCAAAAATATTTCGAAATCGTGTTAAGACCTGATGATCTTAGTCGAACCATACGCGAAGCAGCAGCAGAATTAAAACGTAAATTGACGGAGAGGTTTGAAAAATTGTCATTGCCTTCACATGTTCGAACAGAAGCGCGCTATGACCTGGCTTTTAGCTGTCATCCACCAAAATTTCCTCCTCAACCAACTGCTGAGTTTGGCGTGGCATTAAGCCCTCCATTTCCAAATTGGTTCGTTTGTGGGGACTATATGAAAATTCTTCGTCAACATTACAAAAAACCTGTTGAGCATGTGGTTCCGACTAAGTATCATTTGGACGATTACCAAGGACACCTTCATATTGGAATAGAACACGTTCGCGTGGAAAGTCCCATTATTGAAGGTGTTAACAGGAAACACGATCTTCTTTTGTTATTCTAACTGTATTATCATGTATTTCTTTTATTTGTTTCTAATTTTCCTTTCTTTCCTTAGCCGTAAAGATCCCTACCAATAAAGCTTCTGTCGAAGTGTCACCAGGTGCTGCTAAGAAACCTTCGACAAAGGTACAAACCTCACTCTTTTCATTTATTATTTTTCCTTTTAAGAAATTAACCGGCTTTGGTCTGCATGACTAGGTAAGTCGAAAGCCCCCACCAGTCCAAAAAAGAAAGAAAGAAGAGGAGAAAGAAGAGGAGAGAGTTCCCAATGAAGAATTTGGTGATGAATCTCCAGAGCCAAACCCCCCTCCTCCTCAGAAGAAGAAAATCAAGAGGGTCTCTTCCCAAAGATCCATTGTTAAGTCAGCTAAAAAAGATTCTTCAAGTACTCCAACTGCCAAACTTCAGTCGAAGGATACAGAGAGTGGGAAGTCTAGTTTTAATACTGAGATTCCTGAGGTAAATCCTTATTTCGACTATCTATGTTCAACTTCATTGCATTTCTTTCTTCTAATCTTAGAATTATTTTTAGAAACAATTGGCTGTCGAAGGAAACCCTGAGAAAATCTGGAAGAGACAGTCCAAGAAGAAGATATCCCCAAAAATGATCATGACAGGAAGACTGTAGCAAAATTCGACGCTCCAATGAGTGAAGCTTATGAAGACAATTCTCCTCCTCATCCAGGATTAAGTGCTACCAATAAGGGCGATGACACTGACATGGAAACTGAGGTCGAAGATGACCATGAAGAAGAAACTACTAAAGATGAGGATGACCAATTGAAACAACCAGACCTTGGACAAACTTTAGGACGAAGCACTCAACCCGCTCCCGACCAGACCAAAGGAAGTGCCATATCAACTGGTTCGACTGGTTTCTCTCGCGAAAAGCTTGAGAGTCTCATGGTGCAGAAACCCTTAGAATATCTGAAGGCCATGCTTAGCGCTCGTTTTAATTTTCAAGATTCTTCGCAAAGCAGTTTGACTACCTCTGGGGCCACTTCTGAAGCGCAATCTCTTGACAGCATCTTGACCAAGATCAAGACGAAAATCCTTGATGTTGATCTGTTCAAAGTTTTAGAAGAAAGTGCCACTGCTCATATTGAACTCAAGAAGATTTTGAAGCAAATAAACGTCTTGGAAACTTCTGCTGAGGTTAGCAATTTTGTGATGGAGATGATGACTCTCATTGACTTGGTGACTGCAGACCTTCATCGTCAAAGAGATCTCTCCCAACAAATCTCCACAAAATCCAAGATTCAAGTTGCTGAATGGGATGTTGTTGCTACTTCGACTAACGAAGTTTCAAAGCTGCAACAGCTTTCTGAAACTTATATCAAAGAAGTTGCTGCTTGTGATGATAATATCCAGAAATGGGAGAAACAAATAGCTGTTCTTCAAGAAAAAATCTCCCAAGAGAAAAAGCGCAGAGCATCCATACAGCAACCTAAGAAAAATGAGATTAACGATGAACTGAAGGTGGGTATTCGACATGCAGAAAGGGCTCAGCAACTTAGTCAAGAGATTGAGACTCTCTCTACCCACAGAAGTCTTTGTTATCATCGACTCCAGTTTCAGAAAAAGGAATTTGCCACATTAAAGGAAACTTTTGCTAGTATCAAATTATAGTCGAATTAGTTTAACAATTCTCAGCCCTTTGAGGCTTTCTTTGTAATAACATTGGTGCCATTTTTGTTTGGCAAAGCTATCACAATTATTTTCATAATTATTCTACTGCTATTTTTACTTCTTGCAATATTGGCTTATATTTTTTCAAATACTTGCCATTTATCTTTAAGATTCTCTCCTCTTTTCCTATCTTTTCAATCTCATACGCACCATTTGAAAAACTCTTCAAAATCTGGAAAGGTCCTTCCCACTTAGGAGACCATTTTCCCATTAATCTGTCTTTTCGATCCATATGAAGGATTACTTTCCAAACAAGATCACCAATTAAAAAGATCTTGAATTTTACTTTCTTATTGTAAAACTTTTCGACTCTTTCTTTTTGTCTCTTTATTAGATCCAGCGCACGCAACCTTTCTTCGTCTAAATCAACTAATTCGTCCATCATCATACTCCAATATATATCTGATGGGATTTCATGATGCCTTTGAACTCTAACTGATTGCAAATGTATTTCGACTGGTAAAATTGCGTCATGTCCATAGGTCAACTTAAACGGAGTCGAATTCGTTGCTTCTTTTGGAGATGTTCGACAAGCCCACAAAACTTGATCTAAAGTTTTATGCCAGTTTTTAGGTTTTCTCCCCACATGCTTTTTGATCATATTTATCACTACCTTGTTGGCTGCTTCAACTTGTCCATTGGCTTGAGCATAGTAAGGTGTCGAAGTAAGGAGTTTAAATCCTATTTCTTGTGCAAATTTCTGCATATTTTTACCAGTGAACACAGATCCTTGATCTGTTGTTATTGTTTCTGGTATCCCCAATCTATAAATTATGTGCTTTTGGATAAAATCTATAACTGCTTCTTGATCCACATTTACCAATGGTATGGCTTCAATCCACTTAGTGAAATAGTCTATTCCAACCAAAATGTACTTTTTCCCTTTTGAAGAGGCTGGTCGAATTTCACCAATCAAGTCTAAAGCCCAACCTGTAAATGGCCAAGGCTTTATAATTGAATGCAACTCACTTGCAGGAACATGTGGTATGCCTGCATGTACTTGACATTCCTGACAACCTTTTGCAAATTCGACACAGTCCTTCAGCATTGTTGGCCAATACATTCCTTGTCGAAATAATAACCATTTCATTTTATGACCTGCTTGGTGTGCGCCACACGCTCCACTGTGCACATTCGACAAAGCTATGTAAGCTTCATCTTCACCTAAGCATTTCAACAAGACTCCTTCTACAGTCTTTTTGAAAAATTCGTTTCCAAAAAGTACATAACTTAAAGCTCTGTATTTTACCTTTCTTTCGGCTTTCTAATTTGGGTCTTGTAGATAATCCTTGATGAACTTTCTCCAGTCTTCAATTCCTGAATCATCTATGTTGAATATCTCAAAATTTTCTTCGTCACCATATCCTAATCTTATTGACTCCAAATCTGATGGGGACAATTAGGTAGATATGACTCTTCCTATGACTTCAATGGCCTCTTCTAACTTTTCCTTCGACACTTTGTATCCAGACGCAAGTTGAGCAAAGTCATTTGCCTCTTGATTCTCCACCCTGGGAATGTGCCTAAAGGCCACATTGTCGAATTCCTTGAGAAGTCTATTGGATATTACAAAGTACATGATTAAATTTTCTTTCACACATTTATATTCTTTAGTCAACTGCTTTATCACCAGTTCAGAGTCACCCGTTATTTTGACTCTTGTTGCCCCCAATTTCAACAATATTTCAAGTCCAGCAATCAAAGCTTCATATTTTGCTTCATTATTTGAACACAGACTTTCAACACAGACTTTCAACTTTGTACTTGAATTTTGTTGGAATTCTGTCAGGAGAAATAATCAACATCCCAACACCAGTTCCATTCTTATGACTGGAGTCGTCGAAATACAGTTTCCCTGGTCTAATTCGACATACTCTACATTTTCATCTATAGAGTGGTCAGTTATAAAATCAGCAACCAGCTGTCCTTTCACAGCCTTTAAAGGCAAATATTTCAAGGAATATTTTGTCAGTGCTAAAGCCCATTTTCCGATTCGACTATGTAAAATAGATTTAGATAACATATATTTTATTACGTCGAAATGAGAAGAAATGTACACATCAACAGGCTTTATATAATGCTTTAATTTCATACAAGAGAAATATACACATAGACATAGTTTTTCTATAATATTATATCTAGTTTCAGCATCATTTAGGACTCTACTGAGATAATAGATGGCCCTTTCGACGCCATTCTCATCTTCTTGGCACATCATACTTCCTAATGTTTTGTCTGATGCCGAAATGTACAATCTTATACTTCTTTTTCTACAAGGAGATATTAGAATTGGAGGACTATCCAGGTATTCCTTGATTTTGTCAAAGGCAACTTGTTGTTCTTGCCCCCATGCAAAGTCTTCCTTCTTTAGTCGAAGCAGAGGAGAGAAGGCTTGCGTTTTTCCACTAAGGTTGGAGATAAACCTTCTAAGAAAGTTGATTTTCCCCAACAGAGACTGCAACCCCTTTTTCGTTGATGGCGCTTTCGCCTCCATTATGGCTTTGGCTTTGTTTTCATTTATTTCGATCCCCTTCTTGTGGACCATAAAACCTAAGAAATCACCCGCCTGCACACCAAAAGCACACTTAAGGGTATTCATTTTTAAACCAAACTTCCTCATCCTTTCAAAGGATTGTCGAAGATGGTCTATATGACTTTTTCATGAAACAACCTTGATCACAATATCATCAATGTACACTTGCATGAAAGTTTCAATAAAGTCATGAAAGATGGAATTCATAGCCCGTTGGTAAGTTGCTCCAGCATTTTTTAAACCAAAGGGCATTACTACCCATTCGTACGTTCCTATTGCTCCAGGACAACCGAAAGCTGTTTTAGGAACATCTTCTTCAGCAATAAATATTTGATTATAGCGATCGCGACTTTATCAGTCGAATTTGGGTTACAAACTGCAAGTGCAAAGTTCTATCGTGTAGTTTTAAAAGATATCGATCCCACAGGGACTTATGAATCAATATACCGTTATCTAAGGTTACTTCGTAAAGCTAAGGCGGATGATACTTTGATTGTTCGGGAGAAAAGTTAAAACTAAAATAGGATCTAGATTAAATATCAATAAAGCGGATATCGGTATGTAGTTCGTCGTAATTAGGGAATCAAATCTTCGTCGGTTTCTTGGTTTTTTTAAAATAAATCTTTTCAGTAAATACTATTGAATAAAAGTCTTTTCTCAAACTCTCGCTCTGTTGAATAAACTATGAATTTATATTAACGCAACTGTCACTTATTGGTTATGTCCAAAATCACTTTTTGAAAACAACAGAATCTATAGAAACTCTTTTTAAGAAAACACTAATCGTTTAAACACCCTCGTCTCAAACTCTCGGTCTGTTGACTTAAATTATATAATTAAATTCAAATGCTTAACTCTCGTCCTCACATTTAACTTTTAAAAATACTTTTTGAAAAAGATCAGAATTTAATTAACTCTAAAAATTGCTTTCGCCCTGATCTAGAATTAATGCTCAATTTACTATGTCTAGTTAAAAACTCAAACTCTCGTTCTATTGAATTTAACTTCTTTATGTCTTTTACTCTCGTACAAAAACTTTGTTATTAAACCTGTAAATTGAGACCATAAAAAGAGTGACTTTATTTTTAAACGTAATTTAACCAACTTAGTTTTGATTCCTTCATTCGCTTACTTTAGATACCGATACCTAAATAAATTAGCCGGACATGTTAAACAGACCTAAACAATGCTTAAATAATTCCATCTCAGGCAAATAATATAAATAAACAATAAAGCAGGGCATATATGAATTCAAACAATAATTAAAGAACCTGAGTAATTAATAGCAGTCTTGAACATTCCACCACAGACCGGTTGGATTTGTTCTTGAATTCTTCAATCGGACAGGAAAATAAAAAGTGAAGGAATAAAAAAACCTAGGGTCTAACGTAAGGTTAGATCCGGTAAAAGATACACAATAGTTTCCGGTGTAGAAACTATTGTGTGAAAAATTAATTAAGTGCTTAAAGGAATTGCTGGAAAAGAAAATAAAAAATTGCAAATAAAGCAAAAACTGTAAAAAGGTAATGGTGTGCTTGCACGGCTGGAAGAGAAAAATTGAACGAAGCAGAGAGACGGCGGAGAGAGTTGTAGGGTTTGCCAAAAGTCACTATTTATATTGCTCACTTTTTGTAACGGTTTCCAAAGGCTTTCCGTGTAAAAATCCTCACGTTCCACTAGTCAAGCGTAACAATAGGCTTCAACGTGCCTCTGTTGCGCTTCTGAAGCCAAAAATATAGGAGAATGGTGTGACGTCCGTCACACAATGTGTTACGCTCGTAACACAAGTAGGCAGGGCGTGACGCTCGTCACACCTTGTGTGGCGCTCGTCACAGGTGCAGCGCCTGTGCTTTTGGGCTGGGCCTTGGCTTGGTGGAATTTTCTTCTTTTCATTTCTTTTTGCACCTCCTTTTCTTCCTTTTTCACTTGTGCTTCAAATAAACTACCTGAGATAAATAGAAAGCAAAATACCAAGTAGTATCGAATAAAATGAAATAAATTGAAGTGAATAATAATATAATTTAATTAAATCGAGTCCTAGAATGTGATATTATTTCATGTTATCAAACTCCCCCATACTTAGACCTTTGCTTGTCCTCAAGAAAAATACAGTATAGAAATCGTTTAAAAAATTAGCCAGATGAAATTTCAAAACACACATCAATTCGTACTAGGTTGCAACTAGATTTTGTTTAGGAGTAACTTGAGTTTAATCTTGACATCAACAACTACCGTTACAACCTCAGGTAACCTCACCTTATGCAAAACCAGTTCGAGTCATGCCATTATAGCTAGCCTAGTTCTTTTACTCTTATTTCACCCGTTTTCATTCTAGCGAAATCACATTAAGCCCTTTATCGTTTCGCGCACATAGTGGAGTGACCGGTTAGTGATTCTGATCCCCTTTTTAGCTTGAAGCTCTGGTACATTAGTCGGATAACTTCGTTATTTGGTCCATTGCAAATTGCGGGGGATCGGACCGTAGTCCGCCCTACCAAGTTCAGCACCAGATACATGCTGAACCAACTCATAATGGATCTTTCGTATTATGCTTTCATATGATATGCAGCCTTTAGATTAAATGATCTGGTAAGGATCACCTAACTTAGTTAGTGCATTTCCTGATATATTTTTTTTTTATTTTGGGAATCATTCACTTATATTCATCGGCCCTCCACGTAGTTTGCTATTAAGATGGTGCTGACTTCTTGTATAAACTACTCGGGGTTACTATAAAGTTAAAAGTCCAGCGACTTGTATAACAGGTACCTTTTTGATCTAACATGTTGAGGTTTGTTTAGAGTGTTGGGGCGGTAATAATTTTTTGTCTTAATTTTTCTCAAGTTTGATGAAATAGGCAACCTTTATACTTACTGAGTGTGTTGAATTTTTGTTATGGCTCATGAAAATTTGAGGGAATAGATAATAGAAATTTCTCGCACTAGGGACTTAATTTAGAATAAACATATATTATAATAAGTATTTTTTGTTTTTTTTTTCATAAATAATAGAAAGGGAAATAACATTGAAAGGAAAGATAACGTACTTGAAAAGGGAAAGTTTAAAGAACAAGGTTTTCCCCCCCACACTTAAATGAAACATTGTCCCCAATGTTTCAGAGAAAACAAAAGAAATACAAAAAGAAAAAAAAGAAACTAGAGTCAATGTTGCCTTCCGCCGCGTGTTCTTGGACCTGGTGATCTTTGACGTACTTCCAAATCATCAAACCTGCTGAGCAACTTAGCGAACCGCTGATCGGTTATTGCATTCCTCGCTTCCTGTTGTTGTTGCATCTGGCGCATCATCTGCATCACTTCAAGATTCTGCGCTTGCATACCATCGATAGCATCCATGATGTCGTCGTTGGTTGCTGGCCTTCTTCGTCGACGACGTCGTGAGGATGGACCAGCTGAATTATCGGAAGGGTTGAGCGGGACTGATTATTGTGCAGGAATTTGATCACCCTGCTCCATTTCGGCGAACTCGTCTGAAGGCGGGTTTGCTTGTGTAGGCTCGGTGGCTTCGGGAGCATTCAGATCATAGATGTGGCGGTTGGGATTGGTGACATCTGTTAGGGCAATGTTGGGTAGAACAACGCTTGGGACTTCCTAGTTGTTCACCATAAGGTAATACCCTCCGCCTACTCTATTTTTGATTAGACGGCTGGACCGACAGTAACTTATATCCATAGATAGGGAAGGTAAAGATTCTAAATTTTGGAGTCGGTCCCCTAGGTTTAAGCCAAGTACTATTGTGGTTATTAATCCACCTATTACAAAAGGTTGACGGCCTCTAGCACATAGGGTGCGGATGTGATGAAATAGGAAGGAGGCAGCGTTTACCTGAGTATCGCTTTCAAAGACGCATTGGAGGAAGAATAATTCCTTGGCGTTTACTTTGCTGTTGTTCGGTCTTCCAAAAACTGTGTTTTGCAGGATGCAGATAAAGTACCGGATGGTTGGGTTATGTATATGGGAAGCAAGGAGCACATCCCAGTTGTTGGTTTCTACACCGGATATTTTCCTAAAGAGGTCGAAGGCGTGTATGTGCCACGGGGAGTTCGGAGGTATCCTAGGGTGGACTTGACCTTCTACGGGGAACTGTAGCATGGTACTCAATTGGTTTTGGGAGAGGGAGTATCGGTGTTGAACAAACGGAAGGTTGCGGTACCGGTTAAGTACTCGTCTTCACCGGTGGGAGTGTTGTACGAATAGGAACTTAAAAATTCTAAGGTTAGGGATGGATAGGTAGGTTGATTGTGAGTGCACAGAAAGGTTAAACCAGCAAGGCGGAGCATCCATTCTATTCCTTGAAGTAATCCTAATTGTTGTAAACAAGTTAAATCAGGGTACCTGGTGGATTGGACGCCTCGCTGTTGGAAACGCTCGAATTGCTCCCTTTGATAATTATCATCTTCGGATCGGAAGATGATATTTTCGAAAGCTTGGTTGCCCGCCATATCGATAAGTGGTTTGAAAGAAGTAGAAGGTAAGAAGATGAAATGTATTTTATAGAATGGTTTGTGGTGTATGAAGAAAGGTATGGTGGGTATTTATAGGAAAGGATTTGGAAGTTGGAAAGGGAGTGGTTGAAAAGTAAATAAATGTGGGTAAATGTGAATAAATGGGGAACGTAAAAAGGTGGGATGGTGTAACGGTCGTGTCCCAACGGTTAGTAACGTTCACATAGCCAGACGGTGTCACGCTCGTGACAGGGGCGTTACGGGCGTCACAAGCACTTGGTGTGACGTCCGTCATGGATTGTGTGACGCTCGTCACACAGTCATTCTGGCAACGTACTTTGTTTTTACCATTATATTTTATTGTTGTTATTTTGTTATGCATATGTTTTATTTTATTTTGCTATTGTGATAATTTTAAATTGCCTTGCATGCTATTCTACTTTCCATAATATATATATATATATATATATATATATATATATATATATATATATATATATATATATATATATATATATATATATATATATATATATATATATATATATATATATATATATATCTTTAATAAGTCATGTAGGTAGTAACAGTAGAGAGCATTATTGATAGATATTGCATAAGTCATAATAAAGTAAAATAGACCAATAGCTTCATGAAATAAAGTAACATTGGAAAACAAAAACAAAAATGCGAAAGAGAAACAAATACTAATATTAAAAATAATGTAAAAACTAATGAATAGCCTAAACTAAAACTAAGTAACTAAGAAAAACAACTTTTAGCCACTTGCGGGATCTCTGGCCGGAGGAGCAAAGAAGTTAACACGGTTTAGCAACTCGTGGAATTGACTTGTCATAGTGCTTATGTATCCCAGAAATTCTTGTCCCATGTTAGCTAACTCTTCTCTGAGGGCGTCTTGTTCTGACATCAAGGCTTGAATGATGGTGTTATAATTATCTCCGAGCATATGATGTCTAGGATCAGGTATTGCCGACTCTTCGGTCAGGACAGGTTGAAGAGGAGGGTCCATATCATAATAACCAGATGTTGTCTGAGGGTCAGATTCAGAATAAGGAATCTGGTCATCACAAATCTCGTAGTCCTGGATGGATTCAGTAGATCTAGCAGGAGAGGGTGTTTCGTTCAGATTGTAGAGCCAGTTGTTGTGGTTGTGAACACTAGTGCTTGGACTAGGCAAGGTGAATAGGCACAGAACTTGGTTGTTAATTATAAGCTCAAACTCTTCAGGCCCTAGGTTTGTTATAAACATAGTGTTGAAGAGGAAGGGTATACTCATAGTCGCAATACCATAGAAAGGGCTTAGGTCAAGCATAGGTTGACGTAATCCGATAGCATTACCAATCATGGTTATCAATCCGCCTATTTGAATTGGTGCTCGTTCATCTTGGATAAGGCGGTCAAAATTCGCCAACATAAAAGTGGCACCGTTTACTGGACGGTTCTGGGAAGCACAAAATATGATGAAGAGTTCATCACGTGAAACTGAGGTACTGTTTGACTTCTTCCCAAAAAGGGTGTGGGCCAGGATCTTATGGAAATAACGAAAGGTCGGGTTATGTATGTTTCCAGAAAGAAACTCATGTTCCTCGGGATCGTCATTTTCAGTCAAGCTTGCCCAAAAATGTTCAAGTTCTCTATATTCAAAAAGGTCTTCTTGGCTCACAGTGAATGTATCAAAAGAGGTAGGGAAACCTAAAAGGGTGGTAAAATCTTGAATGTTAAATTGATACTCCATGTTGAACATTCTGAACTGAATAAAACCTCTGCTTATTCCTTTTCCATGGCTAGGTAGATAGATCAGAGAGCTAAGGAATTCTAGTGTCAGTCTCCGGTAGGTGACGAATTGTCTTCGAATAGGAGTGGTTTCCCACCCTATTTGACTCAGCAAATACAGGACACTCTCTCTTTGGCCAAATGCCGAAAGAATAAAAGAAGAAAAATTAAAATAGATTAAGAATGAATACTACATAAAATTTAAAAGAAAAAGAATAGTTAAAGAAGAAATAAAAATAAAATAAAAATTTGTGGGTTGTCTCCCACTAAGCGCTTTGTTTAATGTCGCAAGCTCGACAATAAACTATCAAATATAATCTATAAAGTCTAGAGGCATTACGTCTAAGTACAGGACTTGTGAATCTTCAATGTTTTCTGTATGATGATAATGTTTTAGACGTTGCCCGTTTATGGTAAATGGTTTCATAGATTTGCCTTTAATTTCTACCGCTCCACTAGGAAAGACATTGGTGATTTGGAAAGGACCTGACCATCTAGATCGTAGTTTTCCCGGGAATAACTTTAGCCTAGAGTTAAATAACAGGATTGTATCGCCTTGTTTGAAGATTTTCCTTGATATGCGCTTGTCATGCCATCGTTTTGTTCTTTCTTTGTAGATTATGGCATTTTCGTAAGCGTCTTGTCGAAGTTCCTCTAATTCGTTTATATCAAGGATTCGCTTTTCACCAGCGGCCTTATAGTTTAAATTTAGATTTTTAATAGCCCAGTAGGCTTTATGTTCTAATTCTACCGGGAGGTGGCAAGATTTTCCATAAATAAGCTTAAATGGGGTTGTCCCTATGGGAGTTTTGTAAGCGGTTCGATATGCCCATAAAGCTTCTGGTAATTTCAATGACCAGTCTTTCCTTGAGGTGGCGACTGTTTTTTTCAATATTTGTTTGATTTCTCTGTTAGACACTTCCACTTGCCCACTGGTTTGAGGGTGGTAAGGTGTTGCTACTCTATGTCTCACACCATACTTAAACAGTAGTTTTTCGAGTATCTTAGATATGAAATGCGATCCACCATCACTGACTACTATTCTCGGGACCCCAAATCTTGGAAATATTATATTCTTAAAGAGTCTAGTTACGACTCACGTGTCGTTTGTTGGAGAAGCTATAGCTTCAATCCATTTTGATACGTAGTCAACCGCTACGAGTATGTACTTGTTACCGAAAGAAGGTGGGAAAGGTCCCATGAAGTCTATTCCCCACACGTCGAAAATCTCTACTTCCAAAATGCCTTTTTGTGGCATCTCGTCACGTCTAGATATGTTTCCTGTGTGTTGACATCTATCACATTTCTTAATAGTCACATGCACATCCTTCCATATGTTTGGCCAATAAAGACCGGCTTGTAGGATTTTGGAGCAGTTCTTGGATGTACTTGCATGTCCACCATAAGGAGTGGAGTGACAGTGTTGGATTATATTTTCTACCTCTTCTTCAGGTATACACCGACGGAAAATACCATCGGGGCCTCTTTTGAAAAGTAAAGGGTCATCCCAGTAATAGTGTTTTATGTCATAGAATAATCGTTTCTTTTGCTGGTAGGATAAAGTAGGTGGAACTATTCCGGAAGCTAAATAATTGACGAGATCAGCGTACCATGGTATAACAGATATAGCTAAGGTGGTTTCTACTTGTTTATCAGCTTTATTTTCTTCCAAAGTAGATATAAGTTTATCGTACGAGAAATCATCGTTGATCGATGTTCTTTCCGGTTCCAGGTTTTCGAGTCTAGAGAGGTGATCTGCTACTACGTTTTCAGTTCCTTTCTTGTCTTTGATTTCCAAATCGAACTCTTGTAGCAACAAGATCCACCTTAGGAGTCTAGGTTTAGCATCTTTTTTTGTTAAGAGGTACTTGATAGCAGCGTGGTCAGTGTAAATGATTATTTTGGCTCCGACCAAGTAAGAACGAACTTTATCTAGTGCAAATACTACTGCTAAAAGTTCTTTCTCGGTTGTGGCGTAATTCATTTGTGCTTCATCTAGAGTTCTACTTGCGTAGTATATGACGTGAAGCTTTTTATCCTTTCGTTGTCCTAAAACAGCACCTACTACGTAATCACTTGCATCACACATTATTTCGAGTGGTTCATTCCAATCTGGTGTCTGCATTATGGGCACGGAGATCAATGCTTGTTTAAGCGTTTGAAATGCTTCTAAACATTTATCGTCGAATATGAATTCAGCATCCTTCATCAATAGTCCGGTCAAAGGTTTAGTTATTTTAGAGAAGTCTTTAATGAATCGTCGGTAAAAACCGGCGTGTCCTAAGAAGCTTCGTACTTCTCTCATAGTTTTCGGAGGTTGAAGGTTTTCGATTACCTCTATTTTGGCCTTGTCTACTTCAATTCCTCTATTTGAGATGATGTGTCCTAAAACAGTTCCTTCTTGTACCATGAAGTGACATTTTTCCCAATTAAGTACTAGGTTTACTTTTACACATCGTTCTAGAACTCTTTCTAGGTTTTAAAGACATTCTTCAAAGCTTTGTCCGTATACGGAGAAATCGTCCATAAATACGTCCATGATGTTTTTGAGAAAATCGGCGAATATCGCCATCATGCACCTTTGGAAGGTTGCAGGAGCATTGCACAAGCCAAACGACATTTGTAGATAAGCGAAGGTACCAAAAGGACACGTGAACGTTGTCTTTTCTTGGTCATCAGGATGAATTGGTATTTGAAAGAAACCTGAATAACCGTCTAGATAGCAGAAATGAGAATGTTTTGCTAATCTTTCTAAAATCTGGTCAATGAATGGTAAAGGGAAATGATCTTTTCGGGTTGCTTTGTTTAGTTTCCTATAGTCAATGCATATTCTCCATCCCGATTCGATTCGATTAGTTATAGTCTCTCCTTTTTCATTTTCAATAATTGTTATACCTCCTTTCTTTGGTACTACGTGTACAGGACTAACCCATTTGCTATCAGATATAGGATATATGATACCTGCCTCTAATAACTTGGTTATTTCCTTCTTCACTACCTCACTCAGGATAGGGTTCAGTCTCCTCTGATGTTCCCTAGAAGTTTTAAAGTCTTCTTGTAGCATGATGCGGTGCATACAAATAGAAGGACTTATTCCTTTAAGGTCGGTGATGTTGTATCCTAGTGCGGTTGGATATTTTCTTAAGATATGCAGGAGTTTTTCTGTTTCGAGTTTTCCTAGGTCTGCATTAACTATCACTGGTCGTTCAAGTTCTAAGTCTAGGAATTCATATCACATATTTTTGGGAAGTGTTTTCAGGTCTAAGGTTGGTTTCTTAAGGCATTGCGTAGGGTCCGGTGTTATTGCTAAACATTGGTTAAGTTTGTCTTCTACAAGATAGTCAGATGATTTGTCATTTTCTAACTCTGTTTCTTTTATGCATTCATCGATGATATCCATGAAGTAACATGTGTCTTCTATTGCAGGTGCTTTCAGAAATTGGGAAAGAATGAACTCAATTTTCTCTTCTCCTACTTCGAAAGTGAGTCGTCCTCATTTTACGTATATGATTGCACCGGCAGTTTCTAAGAACGGTCTTCCCAATATAATGGGTGTAACTTCATCTTCTCTAATGTCCATAATTATAAAATCGGTTGGAATGTAGAATTGACCTATGCGCATGGGAACGTTTTCAAGAATTCCTACAGGATATCTAACAGAACGATCTGCTAGTTGCACAGACATTTTAGTTGGTCTTAATTCTCCCATTTCAAGTTTCTTGCATATGGATAAAGGCATAACACTAAAACTGGCTCCTAAATCACATAAGGCTTTATCTATGACAAATTTTCCTATGTGACAGGGTATAGAGAAACTACCTGGATCTTTAAGTTTAGGAGGTATATTCTGGATTATAGCGCTACATTCAGCAGTGAGTGTAATAGTTTCGCTATCTTCATGTTTCCTTTTATTAGAAAGAATTTCTTTTAAGAACTTAGCATATGAGGGCATTTGCGTAATAGCTTCTGTAAAAGGAATTGTGACGTTTAATTGTTTTAGTAGGTCAACAAATTTTTTAAATTGGCCCGCATCTTTGGTTTTAATAAGCCTTTAAGGGTAAGGGATAGGTGGTTTATAAGGTGGTGGAGGTACATAAGGTTCTTTCTTTTCTACGGTTTCCTTATTACTCTCTTCCTTTTCCTTAGGTTTATTTTCTTCCTCAGTTGACTTTTTAGAGTTTTGGTTCTCAGTTCTTGGATCAGACGGTCCTTCCACTTCTGTTCCACTTCTTAGTATGATTGCATGAGCGTGGCTTCTCGGGTTAGGTTGGGGCTGTCCAGGAAATGTACTAGTTGGGACAGCAGTAGGCGCTTGTTGTTGAGCTACTTGTGATATTTGTGTTTCCAGCATTTTGTTATGGGTAGCCAGGGCATCTACTTTACTTGCTAGTTGTTTAATTTGTTCGCCAGTGTGTACATTCTGGTTTAAGAAATCTTTATTAGTTTGCTGTTGAGAAGCTATGAAGTTCTCCATCATGATTTCCAAGTTGGATTTCCTAGGAACGTCATTGTTAGGTGTAGATGGGATCGGCTTTTGGTATCCAGGAGGTATAGCTGGGGCTTGATTTGGAGCTTGTCCAGGCGCGTATAAGGCATTATTACTCTTATATGAAAAATTAGGATGATTCTTCCAGTTGGGGTTATAGGTATGCGAGTAGGGATTTCCTTGAGCATAGTTTACTTGCTCTGCTTGGATTCCTGTTAGGAGCTGACAATCTGCAGGAGTGTGACCTTGGGGTACAAACTGCAAGTGCACAGTTCTATCGCGTAGTTTTAAAAGATATCGATCCCACAGGGACTTATGAATCGATATACCGTTATCTAAGGTTACTTCGTAAAGCTAAGGCGGATGATACATTGATTGTTCGGGGGAAAAGTTAAAACTAAAATAGGATCTAGATTAAATATCAATAAAGCGGATATCGGTATGTAGTTCGTCGTAATTAGGGAATCAAATCTTCGTTGGTTTCTTGGTTTTTTAAAATAAATATTTTCAGTAAATACTATTGATTAAAAGTCTTTTCTCAAACTCACGCTCTGTTGAATAGACTATGACTTTATATTAACGCAGCTGTCACTTATTGGTTAAGTCCAAAATCACTTTTTGAAAACAACAGAATCTATAGAAACTCTTTTTAAGAAAACACTAATCGTTTAAACACCCTCGTCTCAAACTCTCGCTCTGTTGACTTAGATTATATAATTAAATTCAAATGCTTAACTCTCGTCCTCACATTTAACTTTTAAAAATACTTTTTGAAAAAGATCAGAATTTAATTAACTCTAAAAATTGCTTTCGCCCTGATCTAGAATTAATGCTCAATTTACTATGTCCAGTTAAAAACTCAAACTCTCGTTCTATTGAATTTAACTTCTTTATGTCTTTTACTCTCGTACAAAAACTTTGTTATTAAACCTATAAATTGAGACCATAAAAAGAGTGACTTTATTTTTAAACGTAATTTAACCAACTTAGTTTTGATTCCTTCATTCGCTTACTTTAGATACCGATACCTAAATAAATTAGCCGGACATGTTAAACAGACCTAAACAATGCTTAAATAATTCCATCTCAGGCAAATAATATAAATAAGCAATAAAGCAGGGCATATACGAATTCAAACAATAATTAAGGAACCTGAGTAATTAATAGCAGTCTTGAACATTCCACCACATACCGGTTGGATTTGTTCTTGAATTCTTCAATCGGACAGGAAAATAAAAAGTGAAGGAATAAAAAAACCTAGGGTCTAACGTAAGGTTAGATCCGGTAAAAGATACACAATAGTTTCCGGTGTAGAAACTATTGTGTGAAAAATTAATTAAGTGCTTAAAGGAATTGCTGGAAAATAAAATAAAAAATTGCAAATAAAGCAAAAATTGTAAAAAGGTAATGGTGTGCTTGCACGGCTGGTAGAGAAAAGTTGAACGAAGCAGAGAGACGGCGGAGAGAGCTGCAGGGTTTGCCAAAAGTCACTATTTATATTGCTCGCTTTTTGTAACGGTTTCCAAAGGCTTTCCGTGTAAAAATCCTCACGTTCCACTAGTCAAGCGTAACAATAGGCTTCAACGTGCCTCTGTTGCGCTTCTGAAGCCAAAAATATAGGAGAATGGTGTGACGTCCGTCACATTATGTGTTACGCTCGTAACAAAAGTAGGCAGGGCGTGACGCTCGTCACACCTTGTGTGGCGCTCGTCACAGGTGCAGCACCTGTGCTTTTGGGCTGGGCCTTGGCTTGGTGGAATTTGCTTCTTTTCATTTCTTTTTGCACCTCCTTTTCTTCCTTTTTCACTTGTGCTTCAAATAAACTACCTGAGATAAATAGAAAGCAAAATACCAAGTAGTATCGAATAAAATGAAATAAATTGAAGTGAATAATAATATAATTTAATTAAATCGAGTCCTAGAATGTGATATTATTTCATGTTATCATATAGCCAGAGTATCCATCTAGCATACTTAAATACTCATTGCCTACTACAGAATCTATAAGCATTTCTGCCACTGGTATAGGATATTCATCCTTTGGGGTAGCTGAATTTAAGTCTCGAAAATCAATGCATACCCTAAGTTTGCCATTTTTCTTAATTACAGGAACTATATTTGCAATCCATTCGACATACCTGGTTGTGCGGATGAACTTGCATTTTAGAAGTCTTTCGACCTCTTCTTTTATTTTCGACAGAATCTCTGGTGTGAAGCGTCTTGGAGTCTGCTTTACTGGCTTCTTTCCTTCCATTATTTGCAGTTGCAATTCGACCAAACTTCTTTCTAAACCAGGCATCTCGTCTTAATCCCATGCGAAGCAGTCTTTCAATTCTTTCAACAGCTGGACTATTTTGACTTTGAACTAGGGGTCCATCTTTGCGCTTATGTAGGTTGGTCTAGTTTCTACCCTCAGTTCTAAATTTATTTCTTCTAATGGATCCTACAACACCATCTTCACGTTAGTTGACACTGAATCTTTTTCGAACCCCAGAGGTTCGTCATCATAAATGGCGTCAAGCTTTTGGTGTTGCCATTCGCCCATCTGGTTGTTATCATAATCTTCTGCAACGTCTCTTTGGGGACATTGTTCGTTGGAATTTTCTTTGTTGGCTTCGACAACCATATATTTTACTTCGGCCTCAAGGGCCTCTTTGAGTTTGTTTTCGGCTATGTAAGCCGTAATTCTTTCGAGCGCTGATTCTTTACTCATCATCATCAAATTCGCTTCCCCATCCTGTTGGCGGTATATGAGTAGTTCCCCACATGTAAGATTCACCAATTACTTCTTTGTCCCACTAAAAACCATGTGTAGGATGAAGGTACATGGAGCAGTAGGCGTTGTCTGTTGCTTTTAGGTCGAACTCGGCTGGGCTGCACGGAGGTATGTGAGCTAGGTTCTTATCGAAACTTCGAATGTTGACATTCTTCACTTCTGTCATGAAATAACTTTGATCAGCTTCAATATTTTCGACAATCCCGTCTTGTCTCAGGATGGCTATTCGCTGATGCATTGAAGAAGGCATGACTCCTACACCATGAATCCACTCCCTTCCAAGTAGTAAGTTGTAATTCCCCCTTGAAGCAATGACCATGAACATTGTTGGCCTTGTTATGGTTCCAACAGTCAAATCCACCTGGATAACGCCCATAGTGGTTCCTACTTTTCCTTCATAGTTCGACAAGACCATGTTGTGAGGTTTTGTGTCTGAATCGTCTTTCCCAATCTTCTTTAGCATGTAATGAGGCATCAAATTTACTGTTGCTCCGCCATCTACCAGTATCTTGTTGACACCAACATTCTCGACCTTTCCTTTCATGAACAAAGGCTTTAAATGTGCCTTCATGTGTAAGACCCCAATTTTGTCCCTAAGATCCCTCATGGCATCATAACATTGCATTTGCATTGCCTCAAGGATTATTAGCATCTTGGTTCCCTTTGCCTTTGAGTGGGACCTCTTGTGAGTGGTTGGAGATCACCAAGCATGTTTGAATTTTATATCATTGCTTTTCTCATTTTTGTTTACTAACCAAAAGCACAAAAATATGTCACTAACATCTTTTGTTTGTAGCTTGAGCAATCACAAGGTCAAAAGCTTCAAGGAGATCATTGGTACAAGGATATGGCCAAGAAGAGATGAAAGCAAGCATGGTAATGGTTCCCAAAGCTCTCATCCATCAAATATGCCTCCCTAGCATCTCAATTCATCATTTTGATCAAAGAAAGTCAAAGGGTTTGAGGTTTGTTCCCCAGAGAAACCCTAATTCATCTGTGCACCACAATGCCTTGCTCATGAAGCAACCTCAGCCCATGGTCAAATACAATGAAGGGAAGTTCTTTAATTCATCATTTAATGCATATTTGAACTTATTTGAGTGTCCCCAATAATCAATTTATCAAGATATGAGTCATGGACTTGAGAAGTTGATCAGTCAATTCATCTGACTATTTTGAAATGCACTAAGACCTAACTTTTTGTGTGTTGGTCAAATGGAGATGGTTCCAAAAGAAAAAATATTATTAAGGATAATATGAACAACTTTCGTGTTCATAAAAAATTGATTTGAAGCTTGGAAGGTCATATCCCATTCCAAGACATTATAGGTCATTTTGACTGAAACCCTAATTTTAGGTCAACTTCCCAAGGACATAACTCATTCTTTTTTTATGATTTTTAGGTGGGATCAAATGCATTGGAAATTTTAAGATGTCTAGTTCAAATTTTATGTTGAACAAAATTTCAAAATCTCAAAGGAAATACATGTGATAATGCAAGTCATTATAGGTCCTTTTGGGTCAAATGCATTAAAAGGAAAAAAAGCCCAACTTCAAGTGCCCATAACTCTTTCATAAAAAACCCAAATGATGCAAAATTTAAGTCTATTTTGATTTTCTTGAAAAGATCTACAACTTTTAGGGTGGAGATTTTTTCATTTGAGGCTTGCATCAACAAAACAGAAGGGCCTGAACATTGGCCAAATTTAGAAACTTTGCCTTTACATGTTTTGCACCTTGCACTTTAAACTCCAATTTCACCAATTTCCACACCCCAATTGGATTTTTGGCCAACATAACAATTATTCCTTACATCAAAACCTTTCCAAACATTACTCACATGATCATGTTTGGATTTGGCAAGTGGTAGTTTCGAAGAGGGGAAGTTTTTGGTTCAATTATGCATAACATGGTGAAACTTCATATGCAAGCAATTGGAGTGCAAACCACACGTCAAAACCTTCTCCAAATCATTTCAGCATCCATTTGCATTGGCTTTTGGGCCCTCCATGCGCCTATACAGGCCCATGCATGGAGGCCTTCAACTTTCATGCTGTAGCACCTCAAATTTGCACCTCCCGTTTGTACATACATTTCATTTTTAGGTCATTAGCATTGCATAGCATGTTGCATTTCAACTGTCAAAACTGATCAGGAGAATCCATCTGTGCAAGAGAGCAAGGGTTTTTCCATGAGATGAAGGCCCTATGGGTGTTCTAATCTTATATGAATCAAGGATCATTTTGATGCAATTTGGCCAAGTGTTGAAAGCTCAAAGTCCAAAGTGCATGACCAGGACATCTGAGGCCCATAAAAGTCAATTGCAAGTCAACTAAGGGCTAGGAGATGGAGAAATAGTTTGAGACACTTCATTCATGTCCTAAAGAGGTTCATTTATCATGTCAAACATCTACCTTGAAGATTTTGAAGCCAGATCAAAAGTTTCCAAAAATGGAAAGTGACTTGTAATTTGAAAGTTTCCAAAAATGGCAAGTTTTTGGACCAACTTCACCTCAACTTTCCAACATCAAAGAAGATTCAAATGAAATTTTGTCCAACATGAAAGTTGAATATCTTTTTCTCCCATTTCCAAAAAGTCAAAGATCATGAATTTCTAGTGAATGGTTAAGGAGTTATGATCAAATCATGGCAAAGTGTGCATGGAACTTCAAATGAGCATAACTTTTGAACCAAAGCTCCAAATTGAGTGGTTCTTTTTGCAATATTCTTCCCTTGACCTCTAATTTCCAAATCATGCATCACATTACATAAAATCTCATCATATAATCACTTGCATATCCATGACTTTTTTGGAGGGAAATTGCAAAATTCAAAAATGGTGCATTGTATGGACTTTCTACCATTGCCATTGAGTTTAAAAAAGGATTTTAAGTGAAAATGATCAAGCCAAGGGTACTGTTCACGTAGGATTACTACATGCACCATGCAATTTTTCAATTTTTGTCAAAACACCTTATTTTTGCTAATTACCATTAACCATTGCTAATTAACATTTTTAGTGTGATTAGTACAGCATATAAATACCATAATCATAACAGAATTTGGGAGGTTAATCACAATTTCACATTTCTAGATCTAGTTTCTCTCTCCCTCCAAAATTTTCTTCAAACCAAATTTCAAAATCCTTCAACATAACACCTTGTTTTTGTTGAAGATTCATGATCAGTGAGTTGATTAGAGTGTGAATCAAGTATTGGTTTGTTGAATTCGTGGAAGAACCAAGCATTTGAAGCTCAAAACTCAAAGGTGGAAGTTGATTATTAATCTAGATCTACACGTTCTCAAGCTTCCTTTTCTTCATCAAACATCATCACAAGCATTCTGGAACTGATTTGGATCATCTAGAGCTTTGAATCGTGCAAAACAAGGAACTGCTCTTCAAGAGGTGAGTTTTTCGAGCTTCATAATTTCACAATTCATGTAGATATTCTTGTAGATCTTGCTTTGTTGATCGTTTTGATATAAATTTTGTGCGATTCGGATAAAAATTGAGAGAGATATGCTTGATTGAAGTTTCACATGTCAAACTTTATTTGCTTCGATTTGCATGAATCATGTTGAATTAGGATTAATTGATGCTTGATCCATTATCTCCTTTGCATGAGCTTCGTTTTGGTACAAAGTTTTTGAAAATCTGAGCATTTCTGGAAATCTGGAAAAACTCCATTGAAGTTCATGAGTGTTCTTCATGAAGAAGATGAAGATTCATCATTTGCGTCGGTTTTTGTGATGGTTGTAACCGCCGCTATTTCCCTAGGGCTTTTCAGCCAAAACGACGTAGTTTCATTGCTAGGCGCGCTCCTCATTTGAATCTCAACCTGGTTCGATTCCCAGCGAAGACAAATATTCGAATCCATTCATATTTTATTGCCTTTGCCTCCAAATTTGCAACATATGTTCATCTTGATTTTCATTATTTCTTCCAACTTCTAAAATGCATATCAAATTGAAAAGTGATCCAAAAAATACCTGGTTTTCTGCTAATTGTTCCTTGAGATGTCTAGTTTTTCATGATGATTTTTTCTGGAGTTGTGTCTGGCTGGAATTTTATTTGCTCTAGGTTGATTGAACACATGTGCATTTGTGACCTTGCCTTGTTCATCTTATTGTGAAATGCTTGATTTTAATCCAATGGACTTCAATTTTTACATGATGATTTTAGACACATTGCTGGATGTTTTAGGCTTAGTTTGGTATTTTTGCCATTTACCATTTCTGTTTTATGCTTGTGTTAACATGGTGTGACAATTTGTGTCACACCTTTGGTTGTTCAACTTGCATCATTTAATTTCCATTCCAGATGACCTCTAATGCTTCTGATTTTTTGTATGAGGATCATGTTGGATGTGTTGAATGCTCATGAATTTTTCCAGAATTATTTGAATCATTTATGTTTTGATTTGGAATTTTCATTCATGATGATCATATATGAGCTTTGATTTTTCCTTTGACTTCTTTTGATCATGAAATGCATTTGATGATTGATTTTGATGTGAGCCTTTTTAGGACTTGTTAATATGTGTTTGAAGTTCCATTGTGTTGATTTTCAGCTCCTGTTTTGAATTTTTTCTTCATCTTTGACCCTAGGCTTTGACCTAGTGGTTTGTTGCTTACATGTGAGCTTTGAATTTCAGGTTCAAGTATACATCTCCATGATTGATGTTGCTCCCTTATTTGAGCTTGATCATGTGTTATTATTGGATAACATTGGTTTGTTTTATAGGCTTTGAGAACAATTCACTTGTGTTTATGGCTCATGTGTTGCATATTGGGTTGTCTGTTGGATATTGACTGTTGTCTGATTGTCTGGATTTTATACTGATTGGTTTAGCTGTTTCCACGGGTACCTAAGTTGCTTTAAGTTCATTTGAACTTTGCTTTGCTTGCTTGTGGTTGGCATACCACTGAGGTATAATTCCTTGACCTTCATGTAGTCTGGAAGACCTGTCATGTTATGTTGGCAGGCACCTGTCTGAAGCCCTCCTTAAGAGGCAGTGCTTGTGTTTGTTTAAGTTTGTGCCAAGCAGGTAAAGACCTCTTAAGAGGCAATTGGCAGATACAAGGGATGTGCAATCCATCCCCTGTTATTCAGTTGTTTCATTCACTTTGCTCACACCATGTGTTGATGCATTGTGAATAAGAACCCAAGATCTTGTTGTGTCAGTCATGTGGAGAAGAGTTCCTACATTCTGAACTCCCACACTTGTTATTTGATTCAAGCTCTCCCAGGCCAGGGATAAGAGCTATGGGGCATAACCCTCATCCCCATTTCATCTGCTTCACCCTAACTCTCAATGTTAGGGTTAAGAGCTAACCACACCCCATTCCAGTTGGCTTGTTTGTCGAGGTTGACATGACCCCTTGACTAAAGCCTAGCCTTGTGTGAGCCAATTGTTTGCATATAGTGTGTGCTACTTGTGCTTATGTTTGATGATGTGCTATTTAGGCTAGCTTGCTTCCGGTGCAAGTTAGGATAGAGACCTCAACATAGGGATCTTATGCATGACAACTTCTAGGCTCGAGTCGTAGTCTCCCTAGTAGCTTGTTATCTCCCTTTGTCTCTGGTTAGGATAGAAGTTCTTTCCCTGTTTAGGGGAACTACGTCGCCTTGATCCTCATACCAGATGAGGTACGTAGGCAGGAGATGAGCATATCTCTCCGGGCGCCCTTTTTCTCTTTCAACCCTTTATGTGTGTTGGAATCTGACATAAGTCCAGCGATTGGCAGTTGGTTTCCTGTGTCTTGTTTGCTTGTTGGAGTCTGACAAAAGTCCAGCGATTGGCAGTCGGTTTCCTGTGTGTGTGTTTGTTGGTTCGGAGTCTGATGTAAGTCCAGCGATTAGCATTCGGTTTCCATGTTTGTCTGTTTGTGTGGAGTCTGACGTAAGTCCAGCGATTGGCAGTCGGTTTCCTGTGTGGTCTTGTTTGGCGTGCGTTAGCCGAGCTACGAGTGCTCTGATTCTTCTCTGATTAGAGAAGATACGTATGCATAGGATGCGACATCCTAGCGAGCACGTTCCCCCGTCCCCGAACTACGTCGACTCTGATGTCTGTGTCTGACAGACTACGTAGGCCCAGGATACGATATCTTGTCGAGTTCCTCTTCTTCCGTCCTTTATGTGTTTGTTTCCAGCGTGTGTGCAGTGTTTGAGCAGTTTTTAGCAGCCTTTCTTCTATTCTTCTGAGCGTGCATCCCGTCGAGTACGACGGATGCGTAGGGGTGCTAATACCTTCCCTTCGCATAACCGACTCCCGATCCCATCTTTCTCTGGTCGCGAGACCATGTCTTTTCCAGGTTTACTTCGAGCGTTTCCTTTCCCTCCTTTGGGATAAATAACGCACGGTGGCGGCTCTGTTGTTTCTTTTTCCCGCCGGTTTTTCGCGTAATGCGACAGCTGGTGACTCAGCTGGGGAACTATAGAAGTCGACCTCTTGCTGGTCCATCTTCCCTAAGCGAGTCAGTCCTAACGCACATTAGGATAGTTGTGGTTGCTTTTACTGCTTTATTTATTGCATTCATTATTATGCTGTGATTGTATATATGTGCATATGTGTTTGCATGCATCATATTATCATTGTTATGGATTCTGTACAGGTTGGTTCCTCTGATTTGGGGTGGGTGTTCTGAGTGGGGCTAAAACCCAGGCCCGAGTATACACCTAGGATTAGCATGGTCTCATCTTGCCTCTCATGTTAGGTCAACATGTTTTTGGCGACGTGACATACCACAAGCCGGACGAGGTTCTTTTGAGAGAACTCTTCCTTTGTGGAGTATCCACTTTGGTTGAGTTACCTCATTTGGGCTGTTGACTTCGGTGACCGTTCTTTCCCGGATATTTGGTTTAGATGATCTCAAAAGAGCTGCAACGGCACACCCGAAAGGGCAAACCCATTGAGTATCTTTGTCCGATTGTCGAGACCATTATCCGCCTTAGGATGACCTTGTTAGAATTCACCTGTGAGGGGAGGGTTTGATCCTTGCAAGTATAGTTTCTGTCAGTGATGCTGTGTTGGTGACTATGGTTCAGATGGATTATGGGTCTTTATTTTTGAGACGCCGGAGGTTTGATCTTGGAATGGACCAGAGGGTTCCGTTTATTTCGGATCCCTGGGCTAAATTTGAGGGTACTTGCTCAGATGGCGACTTGGTTCTAAAGTATGGGTTCCAGATGACCTTGGGTTCCAGTTAATTTGGATCTGTGGTTTCTGGTGCCGAGTTCATTCCGAAGTTTTGATACGGTGCCATGAGATATCCAGCCAACCTGCCATGGCGTCATGATTTGCATCATAGCATGTTTATTTTCAAAAAAATAATAATAATAAAAAAAGACAGTTAACCCGCATATGTATATCCTTTTCGGGATCATTCATGATAAACAGCATACGCATCATGCGCATCATGCACATATCATCTTGCATTACAGGTGTTCTCACTCTGGTTCCTGTTTTAGGCAGGATTGCTGATCAACGTCCGCACCGCTATGCTACCAGACTGAATCAACAGAGGAATATGGATCAAGTTCAAGCTGAGTTAGCAGAGATGAGGGCTAACATGGCCAAATTCATGACCATGATGCAAGGGGTCGTTCAAGGGCAAGAGGAGCCGCGTGCCTTAGCCCAGAGACAGGAAGCTGTGGTTCCGCCTGCTAGTCGTGCTTCACCAGTGGGTATCCCTGTTAATGATAATGTTGTTGTTGCTACTATTCCCGTCAATGATTATGCCGTGGGTGATGAGTTGAGGGGAATCAGAATTAATGGACAACCTCTTGCTGCAGAGACTGTTAATGCCAGAATGACCCGTGCTCCAGTGCGCCATCCTGCTCCTTTGGTAGACCGGCAGGAAGATATGTTCACCCTGCTCAGTGATGAAGATGAGGTTGTCAGAGTGGAAGAGAGGGACAGAAAAGTTGATGCCTTAACTGAGAAGATTAGAGCCATGGAGTGTCAGAACTCTCTAGGGTTTGACGTGACGAATATGGGTTTGGTGGAGGGTTTGAGAATTCCTTACACGGACGATGAATATAATGGCACTTCTCTAGAGGTGAGCATTGGTTGTTTCCCCTAGCGGAGTTCCCAAGCGGATTGGATTCTGTGAAGTTGTCTCTGGTGGAATTTGTCCTTTCTCCAGAAGCAATGCTATTCGCCAGCACGGTTGAGAAGTTGGTGTGTTCTCCAGACAGAGTCTCCCCAGAGTTGACTTGGTTTCCTCTGTCGTCCCCAGAGTATCAAATCAGCAAAGCACCCCCAGCAGTGCATCTCCCCACCGAGTCGGAGAATCTAATCAGATTTATGCACTCAGAGGAGCGACCATTTGCTTCCCAGCAGGAGTTTTCATCATTTGCATCTTGCATGTAGTGATCATTACATCCTCAAATAGCGTAGCATTTCCATTCAACATGGAGCATTACGCCATAGAAAAATTCAAACATATGCATTCATGTGTCAAACCTAATTGGACCATATCCCCAGTAGAGGCAGATCATTGTTCAACATCTGTACGGCACATTCGCTATAGTTGCTCTTGACAGATAGCATTCAGGGTTGATAATCCCCCAGAGAGGTTTATTTCCTCACCCGCTGGTGAAAGGAAAGGTTGATTCTCCCCAGTGAGATCCCCAGCAAGTGTTTGGCCTTGTCTCGACATATGTAGATGTCATCCTTGTGATACCCGTGAGTGTCGTGGTTATCCCCGTGTGGGTTTTGTTTTGGTGTCCGTAGACATCATCTTTCGATGTTCGTATCATCCTCTTTCCGTATTCCCATTGATCCGTTGATGTCTGGTCACCTCTTCGTTGGTGTCGATAAACGTCGAGCTTCTCCCGTTCGTCCGTTGACGTCTGGTTGTATTTCTTTCTTCCCAATTCATCCGTTGATGTCTGGTCACCTCTCCGTTGGTATCGATAAACGTTGAGTTTTTCCCATTCGTCCGTTGACGTCTGGTTGTATTTCTCTCTTCCATTCATCCGTTGATGTCTGGCCACCTCTCCGTTGGTATCGATAAACGTTGAGTCTTTCCCATTCGTCCGTTGACGTCTGGTTGTATTTCTTTCTTCCATTCGTCCATTGATGTCTGGCCACCTCTCCGTTGGTATCGATAAACGTTGAGTTTTTCCCATTCGTCCGTTGACATCTGGTTGTATTTCTTTCTTCCATTCATCCGTTGATGTCTGGCCACCTCTCCGTTGGTATCGATAAACGTTGAGTTTTTCCCATTCGTCCGTTGACGTTTGGTTGTATCTCTTTCTCCCAGTTCATTCGTTGATGTCTGGTCACCTCTCCGTTGGTGTCGATAAGCGTCGAGCTTCTCCCGTTCGTCCGTTGACGTCTGGTCGAGTCTTCCCATTCATCCGTTGATGTCTGGCCACCTCTCCGTTGGTATCGATAAACGTTGAGTTTTCCCATTCGTCCGTTAACGCCTGGTTGTATTTCTTTCTTCCATTCTTCCCTTGATGTCTGGTCACCCTCTCCGTTGGTATCGATAAACGTTGAGTTTTTCCCATTCGTCCGTTGACGTTTGGTTGTATCTCTTTCTCCCATTCATCTGTCGCTGTCTGGTCACCTCTCCGTTGGTATCGATAAACGTTGAGTTTTTCCCATTCGTCCGTTGACGTTTGTTTGTATCTCTTTCTCCCAGTTCATCCGTTGATGTCAAATCACCTCTCCATTGGTATCGATAAACGTTGAGTTTTTCCCATTCGTCCGTTGACGTTTGGTTGTATCTCTTTCTCCCAGTTCATCCGTTGATGTCTGGTCACCTTCTCAGTTGATGTCTGGTCACCTCTCCGTTGGTTTCGGTAAACGTTGAGTTTTTCCCATTCGTCCGTTGACGTCTGGCTGGTTCCTTTTCATTGATAAAAAATCAAAATCCCCAGTGGAGTCACTGGTAGACGTCTTGTCTGGTCCATTGATAAATATCAGATCCCAGTGGAAGTTGCCATTGGTGAACATTCTTTTCTTGGATCCTCGCAGAGTGCAAATTTCTAGGGTTCTTTGGTATTCAATCCCTGTTTACCTTGAAGGTCTGACAGCCGTTGCTCTCAGCCGTTCAGGTTCCCAGTTGATTAAATAGGGGCAGCTGTAGCACCTCAAATTTGCACCTCCCGTTTGTACATACATTTCATTTTTAGGTCATTAGCATTGCATAGCATGTTGCATTTCATGAATCAAAACTGATCAGGAGAATCCTTCTGTGCAAGAGAGCAAGGGTTGTTCCATGAGATAGAGGCCCTATGGGTGTTCTAATGAGCTTATATGAATCAAGGATCATTTTGATGCAATTTCGCCAAGTGTTGAAAGCTCAAAGTCCACAGTGCATGACCAGGTCATCTGAGGCCCATAAAAGTCAATTGCAAGTCAACTGAGGGCTAGGAGATGGAGAAATGGTTTGAGACACTTCATTCATGTCCCAAAGAGGTTCATTTATCATGTCAAACATCTACCTTGAAGATTTTGAAGCCAGATCAAAAGTTTCCAAAAATGGAAAGTGACCTGTAATTTGAAAGTTCCCAAAAATGGCAAGTTTTTAGACCAACTTCAACTCAACTTTCCAACTTCAAAGAAGCGTCAAATGAAATTTTGTCCAACATGACAGTTGAAGATCTTTTTATCCCATTTCCAAAAAGTCCAAGATCATGAATTTCTTATGAATGGTTAAGGAGTTATGATCAAATCATGGCAAAGTGTGCATGGAACTTCAAATGAGCATAACTTTTGAACCAAAGCTCCAAATTGAGTGGTTCTTTTTTCAATATTCATCCCTTGACCTCTAATTTCCAAATCATGCATCACATTACATAAAATATCATCATATAATCACTTGCATATCCATGACTTTTTTGGAGGGAAATTGCAAAATTAAAAAATGGTGCATTGTATGGACTTTCTACCATTGCCATTGAGTTTAAAAAAGGATTTTAAGTGAAAATGATCAAGCCAAAAGTACTGTTCATGTAGGATTACTACATGCACCATGCAATTTTTCAATTTTTGTCAAAACACCTTATTTTTGCTAATTACCATTAACCATTGCTAATTAACATTTTTAGTGTGATTAGTACAGCATATAAATACCATAATCATAACAGAATTTGGGAGGTTAATCACAATTTCACATTTCTAGATCTAGTTTCTCTCTCCCTCCAAAATTTTCTTCAAACCAAATTTCAAGAGTTGACTTGGTTTCCTCTGTCGTCCCCAGAGTATCAAATCAGCAAAGCACCCCCAGCAGTGCATCTCCCCACCGAGTCGGAGAATCTAATCAGATTTGTGCACTTAGAGGAGCGACCATTTGCTTCCCAGCAGGAGTTTTCATCATTTGCATCTTGCATGTAGTGATCATTACATCCTCAAATAGCGTAGCATTTCCATTCAACATGGAGCATTACGCCATAGAAAAATTCAAACATATGCATTCATGTGTCAAACCTAGTTGGACCATATCCCCAGCAGAGGCAGATCATTGTTCAACATCTATACGGCACATTCGCTACAGTTGCTCTTGACAGATAGCATTCAGGGTTGATAATCCCCCAGAGAGGTTTATTTCCTCACCCGCTGGTGAAAGGAAAGGTTGATTCTCCCCAGTGAGATCCCCAGCAAGTGTTTGGCCTTGTCTCGACATATGTAGATGTCATCCTTGTGATACCCGTGAGTGTCGTGGTTATCCCCGTGCGGGTTTTGTTTTAGTGTCCGTAGACTTCATCTTTCGATGTTCGTATAATCCTCTTTCCGTATTCCCATTCATCCGTTGATGTCTGGTCACCTCTTCGTTGGTGTCGATAAACGTCGAGCTTCTCCCGTTCGTCCGTTGACGTCTGGTTGTATTTCTTTCTTCCCAATTCATCCGTTGATGTCTGGTCACCTCTCCGTTGGTATCGATAAACGTTGAGTTTTTCCCATTCGTCCGTTGACGTCTGGTTGTATTTCTCTCTTCCATTCATCCGTTGATGTCTAGCCACCTCTCTGTTGGTATCGATAAACGTTGAGTCTTTCCCATTCGTCCGTTGACGTCTGGTTGTATTTCTTTCTTCCATTCATCCGTTGATGTCTGGCCACCTCTCCGTTGGTATCGATAAACGTTGAGTTTTTCCCATTCGTCCGTTGACGTCTGGTTGTATTTCTTTCTTCCATTCATCCGTTGATGTCTGGTCACCTCTCCGTTGGTATAGATAAACGTTGAGTTTTTCCCATTTGTCCGTTGACGTCTAGTTGTATTTCTTTCTTCCATTCATCCATTGATGTCTGGCCACCTCTCCGTTGGTATCGATAAACGTTGAGTTTTTCCCATTCGTCCGTTGACGTTTGGTTGTATCTCTTTCTCCCAGTTCATTCGTTGATGTCTGGTCACCTCTCCGTTGGTGTCGATAAGCGTCGAGCTTCTCCCGTTCGTCCGTTGACGTCTGGTCGAGTCTTCCCATTCATTCATTGATGTCTGGCCACCTCTCCGTTGGTATCGATAAACGTTGAGTTTTCCCATTCGTCCGTTAACGCCTGGTTGTATTTCTTTCTTCCATTCTTCCGTTGATGTCTGGTCACCCTCTCCGTTGGTATCGATAAACGTTGAGTTTTTCCCATTCGTCCGTTGACGTTTGGTTGTATCTCTTCCTCCCATTCATCCGTTGCTGTCTGGTCACCTCTCCGTTGGTATCGATAAACGTT
Organism: Lathyrus oleraceus; assembly: GCF_024323335.1. Classification (NCBI taxonomy): domain Eukaryota; kingdom Viridiplantae; phylum Streptophyta; class Magnoliopsida; order Fabales; family Fabaceae; genus Lathyrus; species Lathyrus oleraceus. Next base: position 363,462,744 of record NC_066580.1, read on the forward strand.
GAGTTTTTCCCATTCGTCCGTTGACGTTTGGTTGTATCTCTTTCTCCCAGTTCATCCGTTGATGTCTGGTCACCTCTCCGTTGGTATCGATAAACTTTGAGTTTTTCCCATTCGTCCGTTGACGTTTGGTTGTATCTCTTTCTCCCAATTCATCCGTTGATGTCTGGTCACCTTCTCCGTTGATGTCTGGTCACTTCTCCGTTGGTTTAGGTAAACGTTGAGTTTTTCCCATTCGTCCGTTGACGTCTGGCTGGTTCCTTTTCATTGATAAAAAATCAAAATCCCCAGTGGAGTCGTTGGTAGACGTCTTGTCTGGTCCATTGATAAATATCAGATCCAAGTGGAAGTTGCCATTGGTGAACATTCTTTTCTTGGATCCTCGCAGAGTGCAAATTTCTAGGGTTCTTTGGTATTCAATCCCTGTTTACCTTGAAGGTCTGACAGCCGTTGCTCTCAGCCGTTCAGGTTCCCAGTTGATTAAATAGGGGCAGCTGTAGCACCTCAAATTTGCACCTCCCGTTTGTACATACATTTCATTTTTAGGTCATTAGCATTGCATAGCATGTTGCATTTCATGAATCAAAACTGATCAGGAGAATCCTTCTGTGCAAGAGAGCAAGGGTTGTTCCATGAGATGGAGGCCCTATGGGTGTTCTAATGAGCTTATATGAATCAAGGATCATTTTGATGCAATTTCGCCAAGTGTTGAAAGCTCAAAGTCCACAGTGCATGACCAGGTCATCTGAGGCCCATAAAAGTCAATTGCAAGTCAACTGAGGGCTAGGAGATGGAGAAATGGTTTGAGACACTTCATTCATGTCCCAAAGAGGTTCATTTATCATGTCAAACATCTACCTTGAAGATTTTGAAGCCAGATCAAAAGTTTCCAAAAATGGAAAGTGACCTGTAATTTGAAAGTTCCCAAAAATGGCAAGTTTTTGGACCAACTTCAACTCAACTTTCCAACTTCAAAGAAGCATCAAATGAAATTTTGTCCAACATGACAGTTGAAGATCTTTTTATCCCATTTCCAAAAAGTCCAAGATCATGAATTTCTTATGAATGGTTAAGGAGTTATGATCAAATCATGGCAAAGTGTGCATGGAACTTCAAATGAGCATAACTTTTGAACCAAAGCTCCAAATTGAGTTGTTCTTTTTTCAATATGCATCCCTTGACCTCTAATTTCCAAATCATGCATCACATTACATAAAATATCATCATATAATCACTTGCATATCCATGACTTTTTTGGAGGGAAATTGCAAAATTCAAAAATGGTGCATTGTATGGACTTTCTACCATTGCCATTGAGTTTAAAAAAGGATTTTAAGTGAAAATGATCAAGCCAAAAGTACTGTTCATGTAGGATTACTACATGCACCATGCAATTTTTCAATTTTTGTCAAAACACCTTATTTTTGCTAATTACCATTAACCATTGCTAATTAACATTTTTAGTGTGATTAGTACAGCATATAAATACCATAAACATAACAGAATTTGGGAGGTTAATCACAATTTCACATTTCTAGATCTAGTTTCTCTCTCCCTCCAAAATTTTCTTCAAACCAAATTTCAAGAGTTGACTTGGTTTCCTCTGTCGTCCCCAGAGTATCAAATCAGCAAAGCACCCCCAGCAGTGCATCTCCCCACCGAGTCGGAGAATCTAATCAGATTTGTGCACTTAGAGGAGCGACCATTTGCTTCCCAGCAGGAGTTTTCATCATTTGCATCTTGCATGTAGTGATCATTACATCCTCAAGTAGCATAGCATTTCCATTCAACATGGAGCATTACGCCATAGAAAAATTCAAACATATGCATTCATGTGTCAAACCTAATTGGACCATATCCCCAGCAGAGGCAGATCATTGTTCAACATCTATACGGCACATTCGCTATAGTTGCTCTTGACAGATAGCATTCAGGGTTGATAATCCCCCAGAGAGGTTTATTTCCTCACCCGCTGGTGAAAGGAAAGGTTGATTCTCCCCAGTGAGATCCCCAGCAAGTGTTTGGCCTTGTCTCGACATATGTAGATGTCATCCTTGTGATACCCGTGAGTGTCGTGGTTATCCCCGTGTGGGTTTTGTTTCGGTGTCCGTAGACATCATCTTTCGATGTTCGTATCATCCTCTTTCCGTATTCCCATTCATCCGTTGATGTCTGGTCACCTCTTCGTTGGTGTCGATAAACGTCGAGCTTCTCCCGTTCGTCCGTTGACGTCTGGTTGTATTTCTTTCTTCCCAATTCATCCGTTGATGTCTGGTCACCTCTCCGTTGGTATCGATAAACGTTGAGTTTTTCCCATTCGTCCGTTGACGTCTGGTTGTATTTCTCTCTTCCATTCATCCGTTGATGTCTAGCCACCTCTCCGTTGGTATCGATAAACGTTGAGTCTTTCCCATTCGTCCGTTGACGTCTGGTTGTATTTTTTCTTCCATTCATCCGTTGATGTCTGGCCACCTCTCCGTTGGTATCGATAAACGTTGAGTTTTTCCCATTCGTCCGTTGACGTCTGGTTGTATTTCTTTCTTCCATTCATCCGTTGATGTCTGGTCACCTCTCCGTTGGTATAGATAAACGTTGAGTTTTTCCCATTCGTCCGTTGACGTCTAGTTGTATTTCTTTCTTCCATTCATCCGTTGATGTCTGGCCACCTCTCCGTTGGTATCGATAAACGTTGAGTTTTTCCCATTTGTCCGTTGACGTTTGGTTGTATCTCTTTCTCCCAGTTCATTCGTTGATGTCTGGTCACCTCTCCGTTGGTGTCGATAAGCGTCGAGCTTCTCCCGTTCGTCCGTTGACGTCTGGTCGAGTCTTCCCATTCATTCGTTGATGTCTGGCCACCTCTCCGTTGGTATCGATAAACGTTGAGTTTTCCCATTCGTCCGTTAACGCCTGGTTGTATTTCTTTCTCCCATTCTTCCGTTGATGTCTAGTCACCCTCTCCGTTGGTATCGATAAACGTTGAGTTTTTCCCATTCGTCCGTTGACGTTTGGTTGTATCTCTTTCTCCCATTCATCCGTTGCTGTCTGGTCACCTCTCCGTTGGTATCGATAAACGTTGAGTTTTTCCCATTCGTCCGTTGACGTTTGGTTGTATCTCTTTCTCCCAGTTCATCCGTTGATGTCTGGTCACCTCTCCGTTGGTATCGATAAACGTTGAGTTTTTCCCATTCGTCCGTTGACGTTTGGTTGTATCTCTTTCTCCCAATTCATCCGTTGATGTCTGGTCACCTTCTCCGTTGATGTCTGGTCACTTCTCCGTTGGTTTAGGTAAACGTTGAGTTTTTCCCATTCGTCCGTTGACGTCTGGCTGGTTCCTTTTCATTGATAAAAAATCAAAATCCCCAGTGGAGTCGTTGGTAGACGTCTTGTCTGGTCCATTGATAAATATCAGATCCCAGTGGAAGTTGCCATTGGTGAACATTCTTTTCTTGGATCCTCGCAGAGTGCAAATTTCTAGGGTTCTTTGGTATTCAATCCCTGTTTACCTTGAAGGTCTGACAGCCGTTGCTCTCAGCCGTTCAGGTTCCCAGTTGATTAAATAGGGGCAGCTGTAGCACCTCAAATTTGCACCTCCCGTTTGTACATACATTTCATTTTTAGGTCATTAGCATTGCATAGCATGTTGCATTTCATGAATCAAAACTGATCAGGAGAATCCTTCTGTGCAAGAGAGCAAGGGTTGTTCCATGAGATGGAGGCCCTATGGGTGTTCTAATGAGCTTATATGAATCAAGGATCATTTTGATGCAATTTCGCCAAGTGTTGAAAGCTCAAAGTCCACAGTGCATGACCAGGTCATCTGAGGCCCATAAAAGTCAATTGCAAGTCAACTGAGGGCTAGGAGATGGAGAAATGGTTTGAGACACTTCATTCATGTCCCAAAGAGGTTCATTTATCATGTCAAACATCTACCTTGAAGATTTTGAAGCCAGATCAAAAGTTTCCAAAAATGGAAAGTGACCTGTAATTTGAAAGTTCCCAAAAATGGCAAGTTTTTGGACCAACTTCAACTCAACTTTCCAACTTCAAAGAAGCGTCAAATGAAATTTTGTCCAACATGACAGTTGAAGATCTTTTTATCCCATTTCCAAAAAGTCCAAGATCATGAATTTCTTATGAATGGTTAAGGAGTTATGATCAAATCATGGCAAAGTGTGCATGGAACTTCAAATGAGCATAACTTTTGAACCAAAGCTCCAAATTGAGTGGTTCTTTTTGCAATATTCATCCCTTGACCTCTAATTTCCAAATCATGCATCACATTACATAAAATATCATCATATAATCACTTGCATATCCATGACTTTTTTGGAGGGAAATTGCAAAATTCAAAAATGGTGCATTGTATGGACTTTCTACCATTGCCATTGAGTTTAAAAAAGGATTTTAAGTGAAAATGATCAAGCCAAAAGTACTGTTCATGTAGGATTACTACATGCACTATGCAATTTTTCAATTTTTGTCAAAACACCTTATTTTTGCTAATTACCATTAACCATTGCTAATTAACATTTTTAGTGTGATTAGTACAGCATATAAATACCATAATCATAACAGAATTTGGGAGGTTAATCACAATTTCACATTTCTAGATCTAGTTTCTCTCTCCCTCCAAAATTTTCTTCAAACCAAATTTCAAGAGTTGACTTGGTTTCCTCTGTCGTCCCCAGAGTATCAAATCAGCAAAGCACCCCCAGCAGTGCATCTCCCCACCGAGTCGGAGAATCTAATCAGATTTGTGCACTTAGAGGAGCGACCATTTGCTTCCCAGCAGGAGTTTTCATCATTTGCATCTTGCATGTAGTGATCATTACATCCTCAAATAGCGTAGCATTTCCATTCAACATGGAGCATTACGCCATAGAAAAATTCAAACATATGCATTCATGTGTCAAACCTAATTGGACCATATCCCCAGCAGAGGCAGATCATTGTTCAACATCTATACGGCACATTCGCTACAGTTGCTCTTGACAGATAGCATTCAGGGTTGATAATCCCCCAGAGAGGTTTATTTCCTCACCCGCTGGTGAAAGGAAAGGTTGATTCTCCCCAGTGAGATCCCCAGCAGGTGTTTGGCCTTGTCTCGACATATGTAGATGTCATCCTTGTGATACCCGTGAGTGTCGTGGTTATCCCCGTGTGGGTTTTGTTTTGGTGTCCGTAGACATCATCTTTCGATGTTCGTATCATCCTCTTTCTGTATTCCCATTCATCCGTTGATGTCTGGTCACCTCTTCGTTGGTGTCGATAAACGTCGAGCTTCTCCCGTTCGTCCGTTGACGTCTGGTTGTATTTCTTTCTTCCCAATTCATCCGTTGATGTCTGGTCACCTCTCCGTTGGTATCGATAAACGTTGAGTTTTTCCCATTCGTCCGTTGACGTCTGGTTGTATTTCTCTCTTCCATTCATCCGTTGATGTCTGGCCACCTCTCCGTTGGTATCGATAAACGTTGAGTCTTTCCCATTCGTCCGTTGACGTCTGGTTGTATTTCTTTCTTCCATTCATCCGTTGATGTCTGGCCACCTCTCCGTTGGTATCGATAAACGTTGAGTTTTTCCCATTCGTCCGTTGACGTCTGGTTGTATTTCTTTCTTCCATTCATCCGTTGATGTCTGGTCACCTCTCCGTTGGTATAGATAAACGTTGAGTTTTTCCCATTCGTCCGTTGACGTCTAGTTGTATTTCTTTCTTCCATTCATCCGTTGATGTCTGGCCACCTCTCCGTTGGTATCGATAAACGTTGAGTTTTTCCCATTCGTCCGTTGACGTTTGGTTGTATCTCTTTCTCCCAGTTCATTCGTTGATGTCTGGTCACCTCTCCGTTGGTGTCGATAAGCGTCGAGCTTCTCCCGTTCGTCCGTTGACGTCTGGTCGAGTCTTCCCATTCATCCGTTGATGTCTGGCCACCTCTCCGTTGGTATCGATAAACGTTGAGTTTTCCCATTCGTCCGTTAACGCCTGGTTGTATTTCTTTCTTCCATTCTTCCGTTGATGTCTGGTCACCCTCTCCGTTGGTATCGATAAACGTTGAGTTTTTCCCATTCGTCCGTTGACGTTTGGTTGTATCTCTTTCTCCCATTCATCCGTTGCTGTCTGGTCACCTCTCTGTTGGTATCGATAAACGTTGAGTTTTTCCCATTCGTCCGTTGGCGTTTGGTTGTATCTCTTTCTCCCAGTTCATACGTTGATGTCTGGTCACCTCTCCGTTGGTATCGATAAACGTTGAGTTTTTCCCATTCGTCCGTTGATGTTTGGTTGTATCTCTTTCTCCCAGTTCATCCGTTGATGTCTGGTCACCTTCTCCGTTGATGTCTGGTCACCTCTCCGTTGGTTTCGGTAAACGTTGAGTTTTTCCCATTCGTCCGTTGACGTCTGGCTGGTTCCTTTTCATTGATAAAAAATCAAAATCCCCAGTGGAGTCGTTGGTAGACGTCTTGTCTGGTCCATTGATAAATATCAGATCCCAATGGAAGTTGCCATTGGTGAACATTCTTTTCTTGGATCCTCGCAGAGTGCAAATTTCTAGGGTTCTTTGGTATTCAATCCCTGTTTACCTTGATGGTCTGACAGCCATTGCTCTCAGCCGTTCAGGTTCCCAGTTGATTAAATAGGGGCAGCTGTAGCACCTCAAATTTGCACCTCCCGTTTGTACATACATTTCATTTTTAGGTCATTAGCATTGCATAGCATGTTGCATTTCATGAATCAAAACTGATCAGGAGAATCCTTCTGTGCAAGAGAGCAAGGGTTGTTCCATGAGATGGAGGCCCTATGGGTGTTCTAATGAGCTTATATGAATCAAGGATCATTTTGATGCAATTTCGCCAAGTGTTGAAAGCTCAAAGTCCACAGTGCATGACCAGGTCATCTGAGGCCCATAAAAGTCAATTGCAAGTCAACTGAGGGCTAGGAGATGGAGAAATGGTTTGAGACACTTCATTCATGTCCCAAAGAGGTTCATTTATCATGTCAAACATCTACCTTGAAGATTTTGAAGCCAGATCAAAAGTTTCCAAAAATGGAAAGTGACCTGTAATTTGAAAGTTCCCAAAAATGGCAAGTTTTTGGACCAACTTCAACTCAACTTTCCAACTTCAAAGAAGCGTCAAATGAAACTTTGTCCAACATGACAGTTGAAGATCTTTTTATCCCATTTCCAAAAAGTCCAAGATCATTAATTTCTAATGAATGGTTAAGGAGTTATGATCAAATCATGGCAAAGTGTGCATGGAACTTCAAATGAGCATAACTTTTGAACCAAAGCTCCAAATTGAGTGGTTCTTTTTGCAATATTCTTCCCTTGACCTCTAATTTCCAAATCATGCATCACATTACATAAAATATCATCATATAATCACTTGCATATCCATGACTTTTTTGGAGGGAAATTGCAAAATTCAAAAATGGTGCATTGTATGGACTTTCTACCATTGCCATTGAGTTTAAAAAAGGATTTTAAGTGAAAATGATCAAGCCAAGGGTACTGTTCATGTAGGATTACTACATGCACCATGCAATTTTTCAATTTTTGTCAAAACACCTTATTTTTGCTAATTACCATTAACCATTGCTAATTAACATTTTTAGTGTGATTAGTACAGCATATAAATACCATAATCATAACAGAATTTGGGAGGTTAATCACAATTTCACATTTCTAGATCTAGTTTCTCTCTCCCTCCAAAATTTTCTTCAAACCAAATTTCAAAATCCTTCAACATAACACCTTGTTTTTGTTGAAGATTCTAGATCAGTGAGTTGATTAGAGTGTGAATCAAGTATTGGTTTTGTTGAATTCGTGCAAGAACCAAGCATTTGAAGCTCAAAACTCAAATGTGGAAGTTGATTATTAATCTAGATCTACACGTTCTCAAGCTTCCTTTTCTTCATCAAACATCATCACAAGCATTCTGGAACTAATTTGGATCATCTGGAGCTTTGAATCGTGCAAAACAAGGAACTGCTCTTCAAGAGGTGAGTTTTTCGAGCTTCATAATTTCACAATTCATGTAGATATTCTTGTAGATCTTGCTTTGCTGATCGTTTTGATATAATTTTCGTGCGATCGGATAAAAATTGAGAGAGATATGCTTGATTGAAGTTTCACATGTCAAACTTTATTTGCTTCGATTTGCATGAATCATGTTGAATTAGGATTAATTGATGCTTGATCTATTATCTCCTTTGCATGAGCTTCGTTTTGGTACAATGTTTTTGAAAATCTGAGCATTTCTGGAAATCTGGAAAAATCTGGAAAAACTCCATTGAAGTTCATGAGTGTTCTTCGTGTTCTTCATGAAGAAGATGAAGATTCATCATTTGCGTCGGTTTTTGTGACGGTTGTAACCGCCGCTATTTCCCTAGGGCTTTTCATCCATATGATCTCAAGAGAGAAACTCCATTGTGGTTTTGTTTCTTTATCCCTCACCTTTTTGCATTGCTTAGGACTTTAGCCCTTCTTCTTCTTCTCTCCACTCTAACCCAGGGCAACACTTTTGTGCAAACATTTAACATTTGTTTTCAACATTAGAAACCTAAGCCTTATGCTTTTGATTTTCAAACATTCTTTTCATAATACTCATTTTGAATTGAATCTTTAAGTCCACTTCGACCATTTTGTATATATTTCTAATTGGTAAATATAACCCATTCAAATGTCTTTTTGTGGTTTCAATGGCCACTTTCTAATCATAACTTTTGCATAACCTTTAGCCATTAGGTTTGAGTTATCTTTGTGGTAGATGTAATACTCACCTATATCCTTAGTGATGGACAATGAGTCTTCCATGATTATTATAGGGTTAATCCCTCACTAGAATGTTGAAGCTATCCTCACATGGTGGATTTGTGGTTTTAGGTTGAGTTTTCTCCCTTTGATAACAAAAGACCTTAAGGCTTTTGGACCAATCAATTCACCAACTTGTTTTGAGATTTTTACCCCGAACTACGAGGTTTTGATCCTAATCTTTTTTTAAGATGGTACGTAGGCAATGGGTTCATCCATTCAAACACAAAATGTAAATAACTTGTATATTCTCTTCTCATCTCCTCAATCATGTTTGCACAAACAAAAAATTTCACAAAACAACAACCTTACAACAAGTATGAAAAGGGCTCCCTAGGAGTACCTAGGATGTTTTGGGTGCCTCACACCTTCCCATTGCATAACCAACCCCCTTACCCAGATCTCTGACTCTCTTTTACTAGTTTTTTATTCGATAAGACTTTTAGGTTTTTGTTCCCTTTCTAACCATTCCTTTGGATAAATAGAAGTCCGGTGGCGACTTGACTTGTATGATTTACCTTGGATTTAGTCAATATCTCTAATGGTAACGAATACCCCGCTACAGAAAAGTGGCGACTCTACTGGAGACGAAATACCTAGTGGGTTTTACCTACTTTTCATATTTTGTTGTATTGTATTGTATTGTTTTGTGACATATTTTTTTGTGCAATTTAGGATTACTGTATTGTATGTAATGGTTGAATTGCTTGAGTATTAATTCCATGTATACTTGGTGATCTTTGTGAGATGAGTTCAATACCCGGACTCGAGTGCACTCAGGATAGGAGAATGCCATAGTCTTGTTGACTTGTGTGGAGTTATTCCTTAGCAAGTTGACTTGCAAGTCCATTCACTTGGTGGAGGTCATGTTGGGATCAATAATGTCACACGAGTAAGTTGTGGTTAGACATTACTCTTTCCAATATAGACCTTAGAAGCCAAGGACCTTAGTTTACCAAGCCCATCTTGGCCTATTCATAGGATGTAGTGCGAAAGTCGTTCAAATGTAAGATTTGAAACGATTGTTACGCGATACTACACTCATTTGAGTCTCTCTTGAGAATATTTTTGGAATACGAGTAGTCGTTTATCCGATAATATCCGAAAGATGGGATGATGACTATGGGAACCTCTTGTAGAACATGTTTGGCAGGTTTAAACCTTAGTACACTCCCTTTGGGTGGTTCTTAACCGAGACTCCATGCTCGTGACTCGCAAAAAACCCTTGATTCATGGTTGATCCGTTCATGTATCCTTAATATCAATGGAACTTGGGTGTTGATAAGGTGTAAACCATAATCCACCAAAATGGATGATTGATATTAAGGATGATATGATCCATCCCATGACCTTTGTTTGGAGTGCTTTGCTTGATCCTTGAGTATGATTGTTGCATTCATGCATTCATGCACCCATTTGCATCCATATCATCAATAATGAAGAAAATTTTCAAGGAACTTAAGGGGTTTATTTGCAAAAGTTTCAGATATGGAAAGACAAAGAAGGAATACAAAGAAGTATAGTTTCAAACAACCAAATTTGAAAGAGTTAAGGAATCTGACATCTTATGTACTAGATCCCTTGGGTTTCAAGGCTCGTTTTAGGAAGCTTCTTCCTCTTCTGACTACTCAGGTGGATGAAGGATTGATGAGTGTATTGGTGCAGTTTTATGATCCCTTGTACCGTTGCTTCACGTTTCCGGATTTCCAGCTTTTGCCTACACTTGAGGAGTATGCCTACCTTGAGGGTATACCTATTCTAGACCAGTTTCCGTTCAGTGGCTTGGAGAGTGTCCCTACTCCTCAAGAGATAGCTGACATGTTGCACATAGATGAATCTCTGGTTGGTGCTCATATGACTACCAAAGGCGGAATTCAAGGTCTCCCTTTTGAGTTCCTCATTGCTCGAGCTACTGTCTATGGGAAGGCCATGAGTGAGGACGCCTTTGAGGCCATATTTGTACTTATCATCTATGGGTTAGTGTTGTCCCCCAACATCGACAAGTTTGTGGATATGAACGCTATTAGGATTTTCTCTACTCTTAATCCCGTTCCGACTTTGTTGGGTGACACTTATTTCTCTTCGCATATGAGGAATGCAAAGGGTGGTGGCGCCATTGTGTGTTGTTTTCCTCTGTTGTATGAGTGGTTTATTTCTCCCTTACCGTAGACGGTCGCCTTCATAGAGAACAAGGGATGTCTACGTTGGTCTACGAGACTCATGTCTCTCACTAATGATGATATCTCTTGGTACAACCGTGTGTATGATGGTGTGCAGATTATCGACTCTTGTGGTGAATTCTCCAATGTACCTCTTCTTGGTACATGTGGGGGGATTAACTACAACCCTGTTTTGGCACGTCGTCAGCTTGGATTCCCCCTAAAGGATAAACCTAATAACCTTCTGTTAGAGGGTGTGTTCTTTCAGGAGGGTAAAGATCCCCAAGGCTTGAAAGCTAGGATGGTCCGCGCTTGGGGCAAGAGTCATAGAAAAGGAAGGAAAGAGTTCGGTCCTAAGAATTATGTTGCTATGGAGCCTTACACTGCTTGGGTTAGGAAGAGAGCGTCTGATTATCTCATGCCTTACGAGTATCCAAGACCTACACCTATGGTTATGGCTGGGCCTTCAACCCTCCCTGACCAAGGAGTAGAGGAGTTGAGAGACGAAGACCGTTCACGTGCTTGGATCCGTGAAAGAGAGGAGTTGCTTCAGCAGATCAACGAGAAAGATGCTTTGATAGAGTTCCTCGAACATCAGGTTATTGATGATCCTGATGATGCATGGACTTCTCTACTTCCTCAGTCTTCCAGATTTTGGAAGAGGAAGTACGATCGACTCACCAAGGAGAAGGCAGATATGGAGGCAGCCTACGAGAGGGAGGTGAAGAGACATCGTGCATCCTATCTTCCTGTATCCCGAGCTTTAAATGATTGTTTCTAGGGATCCCTAGGATGATTATTTTCCTTTTCTCTTGTATATGGTTACCAATGTAGTATTTCTTTGGTGTAAAATATTTCACAGATATTATGTTTCCATATAAAAGTGTTTAATATTTCCAAAATTTGCAAATAGAACCCTAAAGTTCCTTTGAAATAAAAAAACAAATCATGTGCACAAGCATTGCATGCATCATGTGCATAAGCAGGTTTTGTTCCCAGCTTCTTATCCTGTGGTCTAACTCTGTGTTCTTCATTTATTTTGAAGACAAGCTAACTCACCAGTAATATACCAGAGCCAACATTTCAAGACTGATTGATCATTTGGAACAAGAGAACCGCGAGCTAAAAGAGGAAGTGGCCAGATTAAGTGCCTTGATGGAATCATTCTTGGCTGCCCAGAGCGAATCTTCTCCGACACCTTCAACCCCTCCCTAGAGGACAATCATCTCTGAGATTGTCTCCTCGACTGTGCCTGCAGCCAGTGCACACTTTGCTCCAACGGCCATGCCAGCCGGATTCCCGTGGGGGATGCCTCCCAATTTAATGCCCGAGGGTCCTGATCCCACCTTTGCTTCTATGCCGGCATCTAGCCCGGTCCTTGCTGTTCCTCCTCCTATCGTGCATACTATACCCAAAGTAGACGACACCATCTATCATTCTGAGCCGTCTAAGGGCCAAGATGTCTATGAAAAGATGGACGCTATGAACGATCAATTTCTTGAACTTCGCAAGGAATTGAAAACTCTCAGAGGAAAAGATCTTTTCGGCAAGTCTGCTGTCGAACTCTGCTTGGTTCCTAATGTGAAAATCCCTGTGAAATTCAAGGTCTCTGACTTTGAAAAGTACAGGGGGAATACTTGTCCTCTCAGCCACCTGGTCATGTATGCCAGGAAAATGTCAACTCAGACCGACAATGACCAATTGCTCATCCACTACTTTCAGAACAGTCTGTCCGGTGCTGCTCTTCATTGGTACATGGGTTTAGACAATGCGAACATCCGATCCTTCAACGATCTTGGCGAAGCCTTGGTCAAGCAGTACAAGTACAATATGGATATGGCTCCCGATAGGGATCAATTGAGGGCCATGTCCCAGAAGGACAAGGAAACATTCAAAGAGTACGCCCAAAGGTGGCGAGAGTTAGCAGCACAGATCGTGCCTCCACTAGAAAAGAAAGAGATGACTAAGATCTTTATGAAGACCTTAAGTTCTTTTTATTATGAGCGGATGATTGCTAGCGCTCCTTCTGACTTCACTGAAATGGTGAATATGGGGATGCATCTAGAAGAAGGGGTTAGAGAAGGACGTCTGACTAGAGAAGAAGGCTTTTCTGCCAAACATTATGGGGCGTTTGCGAAGAAGAAAGAAGGAGAGGCACATGTGGTGACTTCTCATATGAAACCAAGAAGACCCTCTGTAAGGAAGAAGACCGTGCGTCCTGCCGGTAATCAGCACCAGGTGGCTCGTATAACACCTGTTTTCAGAGATAATCAGCAGTATCAGCAACATCACAACAATCAACAACCACATCCGCAATATCAACATCAACAGCACCGTCCGCAATAGCAGGCCTACCAGCCTCAAAACAGTAATCAAACCAGCACGAGTTACGAGAGGAAAAGGGTCACCTTTGATCCTATTCCAATGACGTATGATGAGTTATATCCCTCTTTGATAGAGAGGAAGTTGATTACTCTGCGAGACCCACCAGTTATACCTGCTAACCCCCAATGGTGGTATAAGCCCGAATTACACTGTGTTTACCATTCAAGTGCTCCCGGCCACGACGTGGAGAATTGTTACCCTTTGAAGACCAAGGTTCAAGACCTTGTGAGGTGTGGCATTCTGTGTTTCGAGGACATAGGTCCTAACGTGAAGAAGAACCCATTGCCCGAGCATGGGAAGTCTGTCAACATGGTCCAGGGCTGCCCTGGCAAGTACAAAGTCAAATATGTCAGTCATATTCGACAATCTCTAGTCGAGATGCATCACTTGCTGTATGATTATAGCCATTATGAGCATGACCAAGTCAGATGCAGAGTCTGTTCTGTTAATCAGAGAGGTTGTCGCCAGGTGCCCAAAGATGTTCAAGAAATGCTGGATGAAGGAGTTATTGAGATCCTTCAAAACAGAAATGTTAACGAAGATGCTGATGAGGTCAACGTAATTACTCCAGTATTTCGGATCCCCGAGCCTATTATCATCAAGTATGATGGTAGCAAGCAAAAGGTTTCTCCCGCATTAACCATCAAGCCAGCCGGACCAGTACCATTCTCTTCTGAGAAAGTGGTCCCCTATAGCTACAATGTTGTCGCAGTAGAAAATGGGAAAGAGGTGACCTTGCCATCTTCAACTGTTGTTAACATTGCTGATGTTAGCGGTCTGACACGTAGCGGTCGTGTATTTTTAGCACCGCCAAAGCCCCAGGCTAATGATGATTCTATTGAATGCCCGATTAGGAGTGTTGTGAGCACTCCGAATCCGGCACTTGTTATTAAGCCCTCCTCTACATTGAAAATTCTTGTTTCTGTTGGCCCAAGCGGCAATGCGAAAGAAGACTGTGATGAGATGCTGAAGCTCATCAAGAGAAGCGAGTACAATGTGCGCGAAAAAACAACCGGTGAAAGAAAATGACAGAAGAGTCGCCACCGTGCGTTATTCATCCCAAAGGAGGGAAAGGAAACGCTCGAAGTAAACCTGAAAAAGGAAAGGACAAGACGGGGTCTCGCAACCAAATCTTGGGTTCGGGAGTCGGTTATGCGAAGGGAAGGTATTAGCACCCCTACGCATCCGTAGTACTCTACGGGATCCACTTTTGTAGTTCTTGTCTAAAGGGTGTGAGTTTATCTTGTGTTGTTTACCAAAAAAAAAGGTTAAATGAAAATGACTTGTGCGGATGTCGCATCCACTGCATACGTATCTCATCTGAATATGAGAATCAGAGTCTTCGTAGCTCGACTGACCTATGGGTTGGGGGGATGTGTGCTCGCTAAGACATCGCGTCTTATGCCTACGTATCTCATCTGGAATGAGAATCAGAGCAAGTCGTAGTTCGGCTAACTACGGAGTTATGGATTGGGTTTTGGACGAACGGCGTTACTACGCAATCTACCGGATGCTCGACCTTTGGAGACTTACTCACCTGTAGTAGAAGGAGTAAACGTGTGTTTAGGAGAAGAAAAATCAATGAAGGGTTAGGGTTTGGTGAACTCATGCAAAAAGGCAGTCCTTGACGAAGGAACCTGTAAAAAAAAAACACACAAAACCATTGCCTCATATCGAGGTCTTCCAGCTAGGAAAGCAGTAAAATGCGGGAAAAATGTAAAAGTACCACGCGGATAAAGATCCGAAGTAACAGCAGTTAGAGGAATGGGAAACCCAGGGATCCTTCCAAGCTAAACACCATCAAAGAAAGTGAGTCAGGACAGGTAATCAGAATGAAACCTCCAGGGGGTATCCCACAAATAAAGTGGAAAACCACGCAAGTTATCCCTGCAAAAGTCATGTGAGCCCTCACAAAAACTCAACAAACAGGTTAGAGACAAAAAAATAGGGTAATCAAGGGTTGCCCCCAAATCAAAATGTAACCACATGAATCATGCCATTAAAATTCACAAAAAAGACATGCATCAACAGGGTATCAAATTCACCCATAATACCTCATACATTTATAGCATTCAAATTAAAGGCATAAAGATGATGGATATAGGGCCAACCTAATTGGAGAGCTTGATTGAAATTGAGTTGCACCCGTGAGGTTTACAAAACAATCTTTAGGGTTTATGTGAGGCAGAGGTGATTCTGTGCAGTTGAGTTCCCTTCAGGGTTTGGAGGCTGCTCTGAACTCTGTTAGCTCTTCTCTCACTATCTTTTTCCTCAGGGTAATAGGAATAGCCATTATATTTGTTTCACTGAAACTCTAGTATTTATAGCCTAATATTGGTAGCTTAGTGGGCTTTTGAGAGAGGTCCAAGTCTGAGATTTTATTTATTTATTTATTTATTATTATTTTTATTTATTTATTTAATTTTTTTTTTTCGTTTTTTTTTTTTTGTTTTTTTTTTATTTTTTTTTTAAAATAAAGTTTCTTGGATCTAATTCTGATTGACATGATGAAATGCAATGTATCTAATGTTAAATGACCTAAAAATGAATGCATGCATGAGGTGTAAAGCGTATGCTTCCAGGAAAAATGAAGGGTAAAATTTGGGGTATTACAGCTGCCCCTATTCAATCAACTGGAGACCTGGAAAGAAGATAGCAGCGGCTTTCGTGCTTTCGAGGTATCAAGGGATTGAATACAATAAAAGCCCAAAAATTTGCACTGAAATGAAGTGAAGTAACAATGCCTGTCAGAATCGGCAAAGAGGTGGTCTTGAAAGAAGAATCCGTCTGGTATGGTGAGAGTCAGTCTGAATACCGAAAAAGAATGTTAACTTGGATACCAAAATAAATGGTAACACAGAAATAACCATGGCCTGAATGCCGCTCATCAGTCTGAATACTGGAAATGACTTCGATCTGAACATCGGGAGATATGAGATTATTAATATCGGTCTGAACACCGAGAGGCTGGCCTGAATGCCACAAGCTGCGTCGACCTGAACGTCAGAAACTTCTTTGATCTGAACATCGGAAAATTGGCCTGAATGCCACAAGTTACATCGACCTGAACATCGGAAACTTCTTCGATCTGAACATCGGAAAACTGGCCTGAACGCCACTTCGGTCTGAATACCGGAAACTGGCCTGAACGCCACTTCGATCTGAATATCGGAAATTGGCCTGAACGCCACTTCGATCTAAATATCGGAAATTGGCCTGAATGCCACTTCGGTCTGAATACCGGAAAATTGGCCTGAATGCCACTTCGGTCTGAATACCGGAAAAACTTCATGCCTGTCAGCATCGGCAGAAATAGGGAAAGATAATAGAGGCGGCGCATGGGCCAATGACACTTGCTGGGGATAACAAAGGTAAGTCATGAACAATCTTCAGTCTGAGTATTGGAAACAACTTCTAGCTTATCACTTGGGATACCGAGAATGTTTTATGCTTACATGCGTATGTATGAATTTTTCAATGGCGTAATGCTCCATGAAAATGGAAATGCTACGCGATTTGGAAGGATGCAATGCAATATGATTCTACATGCAGGGATGCGAAATGCTGGGTAGAATGCCAAGCTAAGGCAAGGGGATCTGCTGGGGAAATGATCACCATCTTCTGGACCCTGGCAAGGCTGCTGGAGATGCACAGCGTAAAGAATTATGTGGGGAAATGACCCGCCACACAGTGTTGTAGCAATGACGAAATGCCGAGATTCAGACTGGGGAGAGAACGACACTGAAAACCTGCTGTTGGGGAAAGCGATAGTGGTTCCGGCAACCACGATCTGCGAGAGATGACTCAACAGGGGAAGAAAACACTGATAGGGTACCGAGGTTCTGCTTCAAGGAAAGAAACCATGGATCTGGCATTGGGATTATCTATCTGGCCTCGAACTCTAAGGAGCAGCCACTTCTGCTGGGAAGATACAGTCTGGCACTGTCAACTCCGCTGGGGATATATAGTTTGGCACTGTCAACTCTACTGGGGGGTGTATGTCCTGAAACAAACGCTTGGGGAAGTACAGTGGTGAGAACCTGTTGGGAATTGAAGAATCCAACACTCTGATCAGCTCTGCAGGGATAAGACACCGGATTCGTCTGTTGGCGACTTCGCTGGGGAAGATATTCACGGTCATCTGCAGGGGATTTTAAGGAAATGCCCCGAGGGTATCTGTTCTGAATAGACGATCCAAAGCACTTAAAATTTACAGCAATTTTAAATGTTTATTAAGCATGTACCTGTAAAGCCCTTATGTGTCATGATGCAATGTTTATCAAAAATTCGGACGTCATTTTTGCAAACAAAATAGTAAAATGAAAATGAAAACAGAGATATACTGAATAACATGATTTTATTGATTGAATGGCCTCTGAATAGGCATTTACATCAGGAAGCAATCCCTGGAAAGAGGTAATCGCACAAAAGATAAAACATAAATTAATCTAATGGCAATGTGAAATGGATTTCTATTGGGTTCCAATTCTGCTATGACTTGCCCGTCTTCAAGATCCTCCAGATGATCAGCCTTCTGAAAAGGTGATTGGACTGTTTCCTACCTTTCGAAAATTTCCCGTCATCGACATGAGATGAGATTCAGAACTAACTCAGAACACAGTCATTCGCTTAATCCCTAACTTTTGCATGGATCGCCCTTTTCGGGTTTTCAATCCACCGGGATACCCATTTTTGCCTAAGTTTCCTTTTCAGGTTTTCAACTTATCGGGTGTACGATCCTTTCATTTTTAATCCCTAATTTTTGCCCGAACCTTTTCATTTTCTTGGTTCGTCGGGATGCCCATTTTTGCCTGGACTATTCTTTTTACTGTCCAGCGGGTCTATTTTATGCGAAGTATTTTTTAACTGCGTCTGAGTTCACAGGGGAAGTGAAGTTTTCACCATCCATAGTTGCAAGCATAAAGGCCCCACCATCAAAAACCTTGGTGACAATATACGGTCCATCATAGTTAGAAGTCCACTTGCCCCTGTGATCTGTCTGAGGAGGAAGGATCCTTTTCAACACTAAATCTCCGACTTGGAAACAACGAGGACGCACTTTCTGATCAAAGGCTCTCTTCATCCGACTCTGATACAACTGCCCATGACAAATGGCTTCCATTCGCTTCTCTTCTATAAGACTCAACTCATTGAACCTTGTCTGAATCCATTCGGCTTCGTCTAACTTGACATCCAACAGGACTCTTAGAGAAGGAATCTCCACTTCAACAGGTAGGACTGCTTCCATACCATACACCAGGGAGTAAGGGGTTGCCCCAATCGACGTACGTACTGAAGTATGGTACCCATGCAAGGCAAGGCGAAGGGTAACATTCGGCTTCATCTAAGTATATGAAAAGATACAGGGATTTGAAATTTGAGGATCATGAACTGAGTTGCTTCGATTTGACCTCAAAGAACTTCAATCTTGTTGCCTACATTGGTAGGATTCAGCAAACCAAAAACCAACAAGAATAGTAGAGAATTGAGAGAGAATTGAAGAGAAGCTTGCAGAAGATGATTAGAACGGTTAAAAAGTTTGGACTCTTGGAGTTTCAATCCTAAAACAGAAGGAGAATTGAAACTCGGTTTCTCAAGAAACCTTGAAGTTTATCCTTTGAATGGGGTTTGGGGAAGAATGGGGGTGAAGCTTGGGCAAGAGCGCTCTATTTCTTATCACCAAGGGTTCTATTTATATCCAATATGAATGATATTTGCACACTTTCAATGCCCTTACATGGATGCATGGGCATGCATGAGGGTTCTATTTATATCCAATATGAATGATATTTCTGATCACCAAGGGTTCTGTTTATCCTTTAAATGCCCTTACATGGATGCATGGGCATGCATGAGGCCCATGAAATGATGGCATTTGGTCCAAAGTTCAAAGTGAAATGTTCTAAAATCATGTTAGAAGCTCATGCAAATGTATATGGAAATTGGAACTTGAAATTATCCAAATGGTGCTTCAACTTACATCCATGCGCAAGTACCCCATACTTTGTCCAAATGAGATTATTTTGGACTTTTTTGAAAGGTGGGATCAAGGGGAACAACTTTCATGTTTAAAACTTTTTCATTTGAAGTTTGGATCATGATGAATTTTGAGGTGGACGTTTGGGAAATCAAACATATTTGAAAATTTTGTAAGTATCAAACCATATGTTCACTTCTTCCACCTTGAATAACATTTTCTATGGACTTCAAATGAGAAATGTTCCTTCATAAAAGTTATAGCTCTTTCAAATCTCTTCAATTTGGTAACAAATTTGACCTCATTTGGATTTTGCATGAATGAGTTATGCATTTTAGAAATTGAGGAAAATCAATTGTTCATGGTATTGGTCCAAAATGACCTATGATGTTTCCTCTTGGCACAAACATCAAAGTTGAAGTAGACATCTTGGGTTTGATCATGCAATTTGAGTGACTTTCATCTCATAAAAATGGAGCAAGTTATGGTCTTGGGAAGTTGACCTTCACACTACGGTTTAGACAAAATGGCCTATAATCTTTCACCATAAAAAGTGACTTTCCAAGAAAAACTAGCCCTTGACCACAACATGAAATTTGTTTGGAATGTAATTTAGAGTAACTTGGATCCTAGAATCATTTTCATATGACAAATATTGTAGGATATAGGGCCTAGGGAACCCCATTTTTGACCAGTTGACTTTCTCTGATCAACCACCATTAACCAACTTGCTAGCTTGATATTGTCTTGACATTTGGGACTCATGGAGGATCATATATGAATAAGATGATTTAATGTGAAATATCCCTTGAACTATTTGATAAATTGTTGAAGAAACTTGTTGAAGAAGTCACACCAGATACCTAGATGACTTAGGGTTTCCAAGACAAACAAACTTCAAACTCTTGATGATTTCTTGTTCAAAATAACATGTGAAGAGCATGGGGATACATATATGATACTTAGAGCCAGTTTGAACCATTTATTGATTGATATATTTGCATTGAGAGGCTTAAACCCTAGATATGAGCTTGATAGAAAATAGGTGAGCATACACACTACCTACAAAAGTAACAAACTATAAATTGACATGTTTTTGGTATTTTGGTTAGTAAACAAAGAAAAATGAAGTATGGTACAATCAAATGTGCTTGGTGACCTCTCCAAATACAAACCCAATGAATGAGGGGTAAGGAGGATGCCATGTTGTGATTCAAATGTCAATGCATATGATGAGATGACATGAGGGATATTAGGGTCAAAATTGGGGTCTTACGCTGCCCCTATTTAAGGACATTCTGATAAAGGAGGTGAAGGTTAAAATCTTCGTATCGACTCAGTAGAATGGACTTAAATAACATCAATAGAAACAAATTTTGGTCCCTAAGAGACCTCATGATGCATATGATATGAATGTTAAAATAATCTATGTGGGGAAAATGTTACCGTAAAAGAAAATGAATCTAGAGAGACTGAAGGTCCGCAGGAGTATAATGCATTCCGTAAGGAAAACTCACTGGGAGACAGAGACTCTTGGGGGGGGGGGGGTGTAAAAGGTTGTGTGTGGGCTAGGCCACAACTTAAAACTTTTGGGGGACCGAGGGATTCCATGAATATTTATCAATGGAAAGGCTCAGTCGGTGATAAAAGGGGAAATTTACAGGGGAAATGGGTAAAACATAACAAAACTGGAATACTCAAACCTAACTCAACTGGGGAAGAATAAACTTCAACGCAGGAGTAACAAAAGTATATTATCCACTACCGGTTACTGGGTGAGGAGGTAACATAATCTGTCAGGGAGGACATCCGTTACCGGTTAGGGTAAACATATCAAGGATGACTCATTGGGGGCAACATAAGGAGTATTCTTTACCGGCTATCGGGTAAGAATAACATGCTGAGGAAAAGCCAAATAGGATTTACAAATATCGGTTACTGGGCTTAAGACCATAAAGAAAGAGAATATTTGTCACTGGTTAAAGTGAAAATATCAAGGATAGACTCAAAGGGAAGAATATTCGTCATCGGTTAAGATGAACATATCAAGGATAGACCACTTGGGGAATTAGGAAGAATATCCGTTACCGGTTAGGGTAAACATGTCAAGGATAAACTTCCTGAAAAAGTAGGAATTATATCTATCGGTTACCGGATAGAATACCTAAAAGAGAATATTCGTCACCGATTAGGATGAACATGTCAAGGATAGACTCTGAGAGGAGATATAGGGATTACATCTATCAGTTAATGGATAGAATACCTAAAATAGAATATCCGTAATTGGTTAGGATGAAAATATCAAGGATAGACTCTACAAAAGGGCAAGCAGGATTTACAACTACCGGTTACTGGGCAGAAGACCGTAAAGAGGAGGAAATCCGTCACCGGTTACGATGAACATATCAAGGATTAACCCTCTAGTGAATGAAATAGGGATTACAACTACCTTTTTACTGGGCAGAATACCAAAACAAGAATATCCGTCATTGGTTAAGATGAACATATCAAGGATAGACTCAGAAGGAAAAGAATATTCGTCATCGGTTAGGATGAACATGTCAAGGATAGATTTCCTAGGAAACGTGAGAACGAATCCGCTTGGGAGAAAAAGGGTAAGTAGATTACTTTTACCGGGTATTGGGCAAAAATAAAGTACTCACAAGCCAAAAAGAAAATTACCATTTACTGGATAATAGACTCTCGGGAAATCAAGGTATCTATCTAGGCAAGATCTAGAAAGAAAAGGTCAACCAACGACTCAACCCAATGAGAATATAACTTAGGGGGAGTGGTTCCATCTAGATAATCAGCTGGGGAGTAAGCTAAAATAATCATCCACGAGGAAATAACTCAGTGGGGAAGAAGAAAGGTTAAATTCTTTTTGCTTAAGGGGATGACACTCTACAATTGAGGGAGGACAAACACACTCAATCTGCATGGGGATAAAGAATATCACCCTAGCAGAGGATCGACAAATAATGAATCACAAAGCGCAATAATAATGCAATAATGAAATTTATAAATGTAGTTGTATATGTATATATGATGATTATGCTGACAAAACATTCACAAGGATACAAATGTCAATGATCTGAATCATTGTTACAACACTCGGCCAATCTCGACTGGATTGAGGCATCTGCTAGAGAAAAAAAGTTGCTAAGGATGAATAGGCATCATCCGTCTCGAGGGCTCAATCCTGGTTGGGGAAAAGGAAAAGAACTACTGAGGATCTGCACCATCAACTCTGCGGGGAATTTTAGGTCAACACCATATTAAATGGGAGACAACCTTGTAAGGGAAAAGGGAAAATTCATGATCATCAAGCTATGGATAAGCTAGAAATATTTCCCGAGAATCAGTGTGTAGCGGTAAATTCATGATCATCAAGCTATGGATAAGCTAGAGATCAAATAACAAGAGTCGCCACCGAGCTTTTATTGTTTCCAAGGGAAAAGGGAAAAAGTACGAACAAAACCCAAAAGTAAGAAGTTTTTAAATCAAAACTAATAAAAAGTCAGAGATTACAGGTAAGGGGATTGGTTACACAGAGGGAAGGTGTTAGCACCCAAAGTGTCTTAGGTACTCCTAAGGAGCCCTTTTTGTGTGCATATGTACTTGGTATAAAGTGATGTTTACAAACAAATAGAATGGGGGGGATGAGAAAAGAATTCATTAATTATATTTTGTGTTTGGCAAGACCTTCGGTCTTGTGCCGACGTACCAACATAAAAATGAGGGATCACAACCTGGTACTTCGTGATACAAATTTCAAAGTGGATGCATTGCTTTTAACAAAATTAAGTTTGAAAGGCCCAAAGGCCTAAAAATGGTTTCAATGAGTTAGTTCTTTTTTTTTTTGCTTTTTGAAAGTTTAAGTCAAGTGTAGTTAAGTTTATTTACAAGTTTGATTTAAGAAAAGATGTTTGAAAATGCAATGGCATAAGGCCAAAGTTTCTATCATTTTGCAAAATGGTCAAAGTTTAGAACAAAATAAGTTCAATCAAAAGAAGGTTTTAAAAAAGAGAGGGAGAGATTTTGAAATTAAAGAAATGGGGAGAAGATGAAGAGACTATCCTATGTACAAAATTAAAAGTTTAGAGTTGAAAATATCTGACGAAATGGGTAGCGATCCAATAGACAAAAATGTCAACAGAAACCCAGAATTCCCTTGGACTTTTAGAATCAAGCAACACACAAATGCACAATTATATTATCTTGAAGAGAAAGGCATCAAATAAAGATGGCCACATCCAAGCTTATCCATTCCATGATCTTCCTCAAAGTAGCCCATGTAAGAGATGAATTTCATAATTCATAGGTTCAAAATAACAGCTTCACAATGATCATGTTGCAGATAAACTTAGAGAGATCTTGAATGATGTATTAGATGAAGTTTCACATTGCAAGCACTAGGTTTCTCAATAATTTGGCATTGGCTAAGTCTTTTAGCATAGGAATGTTGCCTAAGTTCTAAGTCCATTTGTCCAAGATCAAGCCAACAGTCCACACAAAAGTTTTTTAGGGTTTTTGTTGTTATTATGTACATTAATGGTCAAAGACCACACAAACAAGCAAATTATACACAAACAAAATATATCACACAATATGGTCCAAATAGACAAAGTGAAAATTGCATTAACATAAACAATTAGAATGGTATGAACAATGGAAAATGTATAAAAGCTAGAATTAAATGGCATTAAAGTAAAGGGCTTGAAATTAAAAGTTAGTAGTTAATAGGTAAGAAGTTAGTATTGTTTTCCTTTTGCTTTTCATTTTAAGACATTCTTTGAAGGACACTCAACCCACTTATCACAAGCATGGATCCTTGAACCAAGACATCTTCCAAAGGAAGGAAAAGAGGCCAAGTTTCCACACAATACCTTGAAAGAGGGGAGACTTACAATCTCACTAACTAGAATGCTTATGCCTTTTATGTCACAAATTTAGCGCTATGTTAAGCAATCGTAATTGGACTTATGTAGAAGTCATAACTATTTGAGGTCGGGCAATACAATTTTGGTGTTAATGCATATTAGAGACATAGTATAATAGACTATGCTCATGAAACATCCCACACATAAAGAATATACAAAAGGTGTGGTCTAATCTCATCCATACTCGTGTTAATATTTCAATCAACTTGCCTTAGGATTTTGAGATATCATAGGCCAAATGTAATGAATGAATGAAGAAGGGGAATGAGATGAAGTGGGAGGGGAATAGGTGAAAACATAAATTGGTCAAATGAGGACTTTTACCAAATTAGTATCATTCATTCATTTTGGGAGATAGAATATACATTCCATCAATCCCCTAAATCCAATGATATTAATTTGACAAAGTCAAATCAACCTTGACCAAGGCCCAACAACAATAATCAAACTCAAATAAGTCATCACAATTGGTCAACAAAATTATTTGACATTTAATCAAATTAAAATTACTAAAATAAGGCATTTAAATTAAATATGGTTTTCCAATTACTAAAACCTCATCAAAACACCAAAGAAATGGCCATGAGATTTAAAAACAAATGAAATGGCCATGAGATTTAAAAACAAAGAAATGGCCATGAGATTTAAAAACAAATGAAATGGCCATGAGATTTAAAAACAAAGAAATGGCCATGAGATTTAAAAACAAATGGAAAATCAATTAAATCATGAAAAATATTAATAATGATCCAAAAATTAATTTTAATTCAAAATATGAAAGAGAAAAATATTTGAATTTTTTTGGTGAAACTCTCATATTTTTTGGATCAATATTAAAATTAATATGAATTAATGAAAATCAAAGGAATTAAAATAAAAAAAGAAAACCAAAAAAACATGGACACTTTGATCTGCCTCATTAATTGAGGTGGCAGATCAAGTGGTTGAGGGCGCGCAGTTCACCATGCCCTTGATTCAATTATCCACACACGTGGTAATCAATATGTACGCTCGTGATTAAAACATTTCAGTTGGATCCTATGGTTGTGAGAGATGCCAATACATCGCCGGAGTTGTAGCCCCGGTCTTCTTCTCCGGTGGTCCACCTTCAACCATCACCAGAATTTAAAAGAAGGACATGATTTCAAACTAAAAATGGCACGGAGCACGAATCTGACCTCAATTTATCCTAACTCCAAGAATATTGAGAGATACATGGAGTTGAAATTTGAGGTACATGAACTGAGTTGCTTCGATTTGGCCTCAAAGCAATTCAATCTTCTTGCCTACATTGGTAGGACTTCAGAGAACCAAAGAATTAAGAGAATTGAACATGATTGAGAGAGAATCGAAGAGATTAAAATTTCTGGAAAATGCCTTCAATGTAGGTATGCATTCAATTGTTCTTGCCTTGGCTCGTGCTTGATGTCACTCCAAATGCTTGCAGAAGAAGAAATGAATGCTCAAAAGGTCTTGGATCCCTAGAGTTTTAAATCTCAAAAAATAGTGAGAATTCAAACTCAATTTCAAGTGAAATTCTCAGGATTATCCTTTGGAATAAGAGGGTTAGAGGCTTGGGATCAAAGCTAGCACGAATGGGTGTGAAATTCTGAGCATATGGAGCTCCATTTATAGCCAATTTAGTTGATATTTGCACACTCGAAATGAACTTCCAAAATTAGCAATGTGTGATGCATGAGTTCATGGGCGTGTGCAGGTTCATGAAATCACTATATCAGATCCACAATTGATTGTAAGCAAGGTTGAAGTCATGTTGGAATGCTAGGCAAATGTGCATGGATGTTTGAAGTTCAATCTTTGCCAAACGATGATACCATGTTCAAGCTATACACAGCCTATTTATTTCTTGTCCAATATGGATGAATTTTCTATTTTTGGAAAGGTTAGATCAAGAGGAAAAACTTTCATGTTCAACACTTTTCCATTTGGAGCTTGGAACTTGAATAATTTTGAGGTGAAAGTTTGGAAATTTTAACATATTGAAAATTTTTCTAAGTGTCAAGCCATATGTCTCAATATTCTACCTTGCTTAACTTTTTATGTGAGCTTCAAATGAGAAAATTATCTTCATAAAAGTTGTAGCTCTCTCAATGACCTTCAAAATGGTCACCAATTTGATGTCATTTGGATTTGAAATGATAGAGTTATGCATTTTTGAAGTTTGGAAAAATCCCTTGATCAATGATATAGGTCAAAAGTGACCTATAATGTAACCTCATATGACATGCTCATAAAAGTTGAAATAGCTCTCACTCCAAACATAAAAGTTTAAGTAGACACATCGAATTTTATTGTGCAACTTGGAAATATTTCATCTCATAAAAATTGAGCAAGTTATGGCCTTGGGAAGTTGACTTTCAAATTAGGGTTTGGACAAAATGACCTATAATGTTTCAACATAGAAAATTATTTTCCAAGCAAAACTAGCTCAAGGTCTCAACATTAAAGTTGTTTGGAATGTAATTTAGAGTAAGTTTTCTCTTGGAATAATTTTCATATGGTAAAAATTGTAGGAGATAGGGTCTAGGGAGACCCAGTTTTGATCAGATGAATTCATCTGGCCAACCACCATCAACCAACTTGCTAACCTTCAATTCTCTTGACTTTCTAGGCTCATGGTAGATCGTATATGCATAAGATGATGAATTTTGAAGTGTCCCTTGAGAAATTTGATCAATTGGTGAGATAGCTTGTTGGAGAAGTTACTCAAGATACCTAGTCAAACTAGGGTTTCCAAGGCAAATCACCCTCAAATTCTTGAAGAAAACTTGATCAATATAACATGTAGAAACCATTTGGGACTCATATATGATGATCATAACCATTCTTGGATTAATTCATGGTTGTGCTTTTTGTCATGAGGGTCTCAAACCCTAGATATGAACTTGATAGATCAATGGAGATCATGTCATACCTACAAAAGAGTTAGGCAAATGCAAAGACATATTTTTGGTATTTTGGTTAGTAAAATGATAAAAATACAAGTATGATACAATCCCATAGTGCTTGGTGATTTCTCCCAAAACAAACCCAATGAAAGATGGGTAATGAGGATGCGAAGGTATGATCCCAATGCTAATGCTTATGATGAAATTGCATGAGGGATCTTAGGGTAAAAATTGGGGTCTTGCAGCTGCCCCTATTTAAGGACATTCTAACTGAGGAGGCGAAGGTTAAAATTTTCATGTCGACTTAGTAGAATGGTCTTAAATGGCAACATATAGAAACAAAATTTGCTCCTTAAGAGACCTCATGATGCATATGATATGAATGTAAAAGTAAATTCTTTGTGGGGAATATTCACACAAAGGAAAAAGAAGTCAGAGACCAAAAGTCCGCAGGAGTAAAATGCATTCCGTAAGGAAAACTCACTAGGGAGACCGAGACTCTGGGGGGATAAAAGAGGTTACGCGTAGGCCAGGCTATGACTTAAAACTTACTGGGAAACTCGAGGGATTCCATACAAACATGGAAAAGACTCAGTCGGGGAACTAAAAACATCCGCATGGGATACGAGTAAGTCAGGATAAAACTGAAATACTTGAATCATGCAGGAAAAAGCGATTTCACTAAGGAAATGCGCACTCAACTCAATTGGGAGGAAATAAACTCCAACACAAGAGGATCAGAAATCTATTATCTACTACTTGTTACTAGGTAAGGATATAATAAAGATCTGACAGAGAGAACACCCGTCACTGATTAGGATTAACATATCAAGGATGACTCGCTGGGAAAACAACAGAAGGGAATATTCATTAGCGGTTACTGGATAAAAATAGCCTTGCTGGGGAAACTGCAGAAAATAGGATTTACAACTACCACTTACTGGGCAAAAAACCAAGGGTGAGAGTATCTGTCATCGGTTAGGATGAACATATCAAGGATAAACTCAACAGGGAAGAAAATCCGTCATTGGTTAGGATGAATATATCAAGGATAGACTTGCATGGGATGGTCAAGGAGGATACCTGTCATCGGTTAAGATGAACATATCAAGGATAAACTAACTGAACAAAAAGTAGGAATTACATCTATCGAATGCTGGATAGAATACCGTCAAAGAGAAAATTTGTCACCGGTTAAGATAAACATATCAAGGATAGACTCTGCGAGGAGATAAAATAGGAATTACATCTATCAGTTACTGGATAGAATACCAAGAGAGAGAATCTATCACTAGTTAAAGTGAACATATCAAGGATCAACTATGTGGAGGGAATAAAAAGCAGGATTTACAACTACCGGTTACTTGGTAGAAGACCGCAAAGAGAAGGAAACCCGTCATCGGTTAGGATGAACATATCAAGGATTAACTCTCTAGGAAACAAGAATAGGGATTACAACTACCTCTTTAATTGGTAAAATACCAAAAAGAGAATATTTATCATCGGTTAGGATGAACATATCAAGGATAGACTCAAACAGGGGAGAGAAAGATATCTGTCACCGGTTAGGATGAACATTTCAAGGATATACTTCCTGGGGAATCAGATCCATTAGGGACTCTACTACTGGGAAAAAACAGGGGTATTTTTGTCGTGTATTGGGCAAGAAGTAACAAACTGCAAACTAAGAAGAATACTACCAGTTACTGGGTAATAGACTCTTAGGGAACTCAAAGTATCTATCTAGGCAGGAGCTAGAAAGAAACAGTCAATCAAGACTCATTAATAATCTTCCACGAGGAAACAACCGGGGAGGAAACTGAAGTAATAATCATCCACAAGGAAACAAACTCAGTGGATAAGAGGAGAAAGGTTAAAGTCTTTCTACCTAAGGGGCTGACGCTGTACAATTGAGGGAGGACAGACACCGAAATTTGTATGGGGATCAAGTACCACCATAGCAAAGAGTAATAGTCTCGAATGAATCATGCAAATCATGAAATTATATGAATGTGCATGTATATGTATATATGATGATTATGCTGACAAAGACGATCACAAAGGATAAGAAGGTTTCATGGAGAAATTGAATCATCGGTACAATCTTGGTCAATCCATAAAATATGGAGACAACTGCTGTAGAACAGAGAGATCAACATCCCAAAGGCTCAACCCTAGCTGTGGAAGGAGGGGATCTGCTGAGGAAAGAGAAAATATCACCGAGCCTGTGGGGAATTTTAGGTCAACACCATAGAAATGGGAGACAACCCTACAGGGAAAATAAACTGCTCAAGAACCAGGAGGAAACTCTGACTGGGAGCAAGTTGAATGGCGATCGGCAGGGAAACCAATGCAATCGACCGGGGAAGTCAACCATATCTGCTGAAAATCCACCCTACTGAGGAAATACGAACTTTGCTGGGGAAGGCCGAAACTCCGTCGAGAATAACAACACACCGCAGGATATCTGAATCAACCAACCGAGCTGAGGACAAGGAACAAAGCTCCACTGGGGATCAAACACTCCGCCGAGGAACTAAATCAACACAAACGTCTAGGGATACCTGAAGGGTTAACTGCTTGGGGGACCTTTGATGTTTCGCACTTAAGGACTTGCTATCCATCAAAATGCTGTTTATATTCCTTTTAATTGCTATGAAAAAATCTTGCTTTTATATATTTACAAAAAAATGATTTTGATTAAAAATTTAATTTTCAAAATGATCATAATAAAATTTAAAACTATTGGCTGAAGTAAATAAAGGTAGAAACAATTGGATAAAAGCTCAACTTTATTTGATAGACTGGTAGTCTGTAAATGACAAGACTTCATAGGTTTTACAAAGTTAAAAATGGTAATTTACATGGAAAAGGGTTACATTGAATACAAATGATCCTTAATCCCACTACCAACTCGTGATATCCATTGGGCTCTTGACCACTACTGGGGTGATGAATCAATGTCAACCTTTGTGCTCAATCAAATCTTCAAAACCTTGATGATCAGCAGAATGCAGTTACTTGCTGTAAGACCCCAATTTTGTCCCTAAGATCCCTCATGGCATCATATCATATCATATCATTGCCTCAAGGATCTTTGTACACCTTTGCTTCCCTCCTAGTGGGTGGGTTATCTTGTGAGTGTGGTTCTTGATCACCAAGCATGTTTTGCATTTGTATATCATTGCTTTTCATCTGTCTACTAACCAAAAGTACAAAAATATTGTCATCTAACCATGTTACTTGCAGATGAAGCAAATTAGGTCAAATCAGTCAAACCAGTCATTGAGCAATAGATGGTGGCCATTCTTGAAGAATTTGGGCACCATGATCATTCATCAAGAGTTCATATGAGTTGTGACATCATTTTGAATCAAGATATCAAGTGGTAGGGGCTTGGAATTCATCAGAACATGGTTCAGTCAACCAAAACCCTAGCAAAGTCAACTGAAGTCAACTGTGGTCAACTGTGCATTTAATCAGTGATTTGATGGTAGGAATTGGTCTGAGAGGTCTCATTCATGTCCATATAAGCCTCATATAACATGTCAAACATCATCATTGAAGAATTTGAAGTCAGACAAGAAATTTCCAAAAATAGAAAGTTGACCTGTAATTGGAATTTGCCAAAAATGGAAAGTTCTTCTCCTCAAAATTACATCATCATACAAGCTTCAAATGAATTTTTGTCCAACATGAAAGTTGAAAATCTTGTTCTCCCATTTCCAAAAAGTCCAAGAACACGCATTTCTCATGTGTGGTTGGCAAGTTATGATCAAATCATTCTCAAAAAGTTTTGAACTTCAAAGTGAGATATCTTCCAAACCATTTGGCCAAATTGAGTGAGGATTTTTGCTACAAGTCATATTTGTTGTGCTCTATCCAAATCCTTCATCATATTTTACCAAAAATCAACCAATCAAAATGGCCTTTTTCAAGTGCATTGAATTTAAAAAGAGAGGGGTGAAAAATGAACTTTCAATTTAACCATTGTCCATATATTTTACCAATTACAAGTGTTCAGAAATCATGTTTTGGATGTGCTTAAAGCCCAATTTTCGCACTGTAGCACATGCACATGCAGCATAAGTGGAATTTCACTAATTGGCAAAACATTTCCATTTGAGTTAATTTCAATTACCACTTCCTTAACCAAGCTCATGCATCATTAAACAGAGTATATATGCTTCATTTCTGACTGCAAAAACCCTAGCCACACTTTGCCAAAACAGAAAAAACATTATTTTCTCTCAAAACACTCGATTCTTCATCTGAACTTTTTTCTGAAAATCTCAAAGGAACTTGTGCTACTATCCATTGATTCATCATTCACCATTCTTTTGGAAGCTTTAGCAAGTACCTTTTCATCACTGTAAGCAAAGAATCCACACTGTTGCACTGAGCTCTCTTCCATGGCAGCTCGAATTTGGAACTAGAAGCAAGGCAAATGAACTTCCATTACTCATCCATTCATCATCTGGAGCGTCAAGAAACTTCTGTTTATACTTTGCACGACCAAAGAACCACCAAATCATCACTGTTCTTCAAGCTAGGTAAAATTTCGAACCTAGCCATTCTTAAAATCATGCTATGCTTTAGAAAGGTCTTGCCATGCTGAGTATGATGAACTTTAAATCGTGAAAAATGGTCGAGTATTGTGGAAGTTATGTTGAAATGAAATTTGATGTTTAGATGTTATTCTGCTCGATTCATCCTTGTTAGTTCGAATTAGGGTTAATGATTGTTGATTTGATGATGTACATGATTAGATGAACATGTTGGTATGTCATTTGTGGATTTTAATTGCAAAATGTTCTTGCTGGGTTCCATTGATGAACACTATGAAGTTGCTTCCCAGAAACCCTAAATTATGAACCCGGGCGCGCGTTTTGTCTTTACTTTGCATGATGCTCACTGTTCCATTGCCATGCGCCAATCATCACGTGACACCTCCTTAAGTGAAACGCAGCGTTTCACTTAAGGGACCGGGATATTACAAAATTGCCACTGCCGGTTTTAATTTTAATTAAATCATTTTTATTTTCAATATTTATTTCATTTTGTATGCCAATCTTCAAAAATTCATAAGTTCTTCAATTTTAATCCAAATTTGATGGGATTTTTTGTGGAATGCTCCTCATGATCTCTAGTTTTTTATGATGTTTTTTCCAGATTTTTTGCATGTGTGGATTTTAAAATGTGCTAGGGTTTGTTCATGTGTGTCCATTTTGTGTATGCCATGCCATTTTGCTTGTGAAATGATGATACATAATCCAATGCCTTTGAAATTTTTTGTGCTTAAATTAGACATGTTCATGGTGATTTTGGTGTAGAGTTTGTGAATTTATCATTGCTGGTTGATGAGATATAATTTTTTGAATAGAGGTGTGACAATTTGTGTCACACCATTCATGTCCAACTTCATGATTTTAATTACCATGCTTATTGAACTCAAAATGGTCTGGATTTTTGCATGAACATACTTATGGATGTTGAGAATATATGTGATTTTTTTTTCTGGAATTATTGATGGCATTTCTTATTTGATTGGGATTTTCTCCCCTGTTTGGTCATTTGTTGATTTTTGTGATACATGGTTTCATTTGATTTGTGAAATTCTAATGCTTAATTGGATGGACTTGAAATTTGACATGTGAATTATAGACATCTTAAAGTTTTCCATGGTTTTATTACCATTCATTTATCATGTGTTGTCACTGTTTTATGATTTATTGAAGTTGGTGCATGTTTTGATGCTTCGTATGAGTTGGTTTGAACTTGCTTTGACTTTCTGATTTTCATTGACCTACTTCCTTTGATCCAAATGAGCTGACATTTGGTATGCTTATCATGTTATGGTTGATGTTTGAGCATGATTTATTTGAGAATTTATTGAAATGTTTGTGATTGGATTTGACTTGAAGCTTTCTGTTGACTTCTTTGAGGTTCTATATGACATGTTTTGACCTAATTTATTTGTGAAATGATAATGATGAATGATATGAATATGAAACCACTTGGGTTTGTTTCTTAATTGTTTGAACTTGATTTTGGATATCTCTCACTTGCTGTTTTGGATTTCTTATCTCTTTTTGACCCTAGGCTTGTCCTAGTGGTCTTGTTGCTCATGTTTGAGTTTGGTTTTTCAGGTTAAGAAGCAAATGCTTCAAGGAGATTAATGAAAGTTGGTTGAGTTTGATTGATTATCATGAACTAACTTGTGTGTTTTGTAGGATGCTTAGCTCATATGCTTTGAGCTTGGTGCATTGCATATTTGACTGATTGTGTTGATCCTTATCTTATATTGGTTTTGAATTTGAGTTGTATGCTGATTTTACTTGATAGATTTCAGGTACCTTTAGTTGCTAATAGTTCTTTGAGAACTTGCATTGCTTTGCTTGATAGCATTTGCATTGAGGTAGAATCTGTTATTCTTCATGTAGTCTGGAAGACCTGGCCTGTTACTTGGCCAGGCAACTGTCTGAAGTCCTCCTTAAGAGGCGATGTTTGTGCTTGTTTACTTTTGTCCCAAGCAGGAAAAGTCCTCATTTGAGGCAATTGGTAGACAAAAGAGATATGTAGCCTATCTCCTACTATTCTGTGAGTCACTCACCTTGCTCACACTACTTGTGTTTGATGCATGTTGAGTAAATACCCAAGATCTATCGAGTCTAACTTGTGGAGAGAGTTCCATCTTTCTGAACTCCCACACCTTCTGATATTCAAAGCTCTCCCTGACCAGGGATAAGGGCCTGAGGTACACCCCTCATATCCTTTCATCCGCTTCACCTTGGATCTCAATGTCAAGGTTAAGAGCACCATTAACCCTATTCCAGTTGGCTTCAATGCCTACCCTTTGTATGAGCCTAATTGTTTGGTTATAGAGTGTGCTGAATGACTTTGATTGATTGATTACTTAGTTCATTTTTACATATCTGCTTGCATGCTCTGTGCATTTATCATCATTAATTGCTCATTATTGCATGATCATTTCATTTGTCTTTGTGACATATCTTTGTTGTTTGCCCATTGAGGACAATTGTAAGACCATTCATTGGCCATTGTTCCTATGATATGGAAGTGAGTATAAGACCATTTCATTGGCCACTCATCATCCCTTTGCTAGATGCATTTGTTTGTTGTATGGGAGGATGCAATTGTAAGTCAGTGTAATTTGGCATTTGTTTTCCTATGATCATATGTTGGAGGTTAGAATAAGCCCAAATAGATTGGCATCTGACATCCAAATGTCAAGTGTTTGTTTTGTTGGAGATTGGTATAAGTCCAGATAGATTGGCATCCGGTATCCACTTTTATTTCTTTGTTGAGGAGATTGGTATAAGTCCATAGAGTGGCCTCTGATATCCAGTTCTGTTTTAGGAGATTGGTATAAGCCCAGTAATTGGCATCCGGTATCCGGTTTTGTTGACTTTCTTCTTTTGCTTTGCTTGGTTGTTATTGCTCATTGCCTATTCCAAAGGACACACTTGAGTCATCTTCTATATGATTTCAAGAGGTGAACCTTCTAGGAAGTTTTACACTCCATCTTCATCCATTCATCCATTTTGTCCTAAACCTTTTCATACATTACTTTTAAAACTTGAGATAAGTATTGTGCAAACATCTTCATGCTTTTAAATTAAAAAACCTGGACCCCAAGTCCTTGACTTTTTCAAACTCCATTTCATAATACTTCTTTTGAATCAATCTTAATCATACTTTGACCCTCCTTTTGTGAATAATCATAATCAATTAACTTCACCCATTCAATTGTTTTGTGGCTTTGTCCATTCTTGTTAAGTTTTCATACATTAGCCTTAGGTTTGAGTTATCCTAGTTGGTTGATGTTAACCTCACCTATTTGTCCTTAGTTGATTGAATTGTAAGTCTTCCTTGCTTATTATAGGGTTAACCCCTCACTA
Organism: Lathyrus oleraceus; assembly: GCF_024323335.1. Classification (NCBI taxonomy): domain Eukaryota; kingdom Viridiplantae; phylum Streptophyta; class Magnoliopsida; order Fabales; family Fabaceae; genus Lathyrus; species Lathyrus oleraceus. The sequence goes on from NC_066580.1 coordinate 363,497,843, forward strand.
GCAAGTTGAAGCTTTTCTCACATGGTGGACTTGTTGTTTGTATAAGGTTGAGTTTTCTTCCGTGGATAACGTAAGACCTTAGGGCTTGTGTTTAAAATTGAATCCACTAACTTTTGGAAATCTTTTAGCCGAACTACGGCGTTTTGATCCTTACCTTTGATAGAAGGTACGTAGGCAACGGGTTCATCCGTTCGAACACAAAAACAATAAAAATTGTATATTCTTTTCTCATCATCCCAATCATGTTTGCACAATAAATATTTCATAACAAATAACAATTTTATACAACAAGTGTGAAAAGGGCTCCCTAGGAGTACCTAGGACGTAGTGGGTGCCTAACACCTTCCCATTGCGTAATTTACCCCTTACCCAGACTCTCTGATCTTTTCATTAGTTTTCTACGCGTAAAACTTCTTAGGCTTTTGTTCGCTTTTTAGCCAGTCCTTTGGATAAATAAAAGTGTGGTGGCGACTCGATTCATTGTATGCTTTGCTTATGGTTTAATCAATAAATCATATAGCGACGAATACACCGCTACAGAAAAGTGGCGACTCTGCTGGGGAACGAACAAATCCTTGGGGGTATTGCCTACTTTTCACCCTTGTTGTGTGATATATTATTATTTGTTATATGACATATTTTTGTACCATTTGGGATAACTGTATTGATTGTAATGTTTGAATTGCTTGATATACAATTGCTGTTTGCTTTGGTGATCTGTGAGATGAGTTCTATACCCGAACTCGAGTGCACTCTAGGATAGGAGAATGGCATAGTCTTGTTGACCGGTGTGGAGTATTCCTTAGCCAGTTGACTTGCGAGTCCATTCACTTGGTGAAGGTCATGTTGGATTAATAATGTCACACAAGTTATTTGTGGTTAGGCATTATTCTTTCAATCATGTGCCGTAGAAGCCAAGGACCGTAGTTTACCAAACCCGTCTTGGCCTATTTTTTTAGGAACGTAGTGCGGAGGTCGTTCAGATGTAAGTTCTGATGCGATTGTTACGCGATACTACACTCATAAGAGTTTCTCTTGAGAATATTCTTGGAATACGAGTATTCGTTCCTCCGATAATATTCGAAAGATGGAACGATGATTATGGGAACCTCTGGTAGAACATGTCTGGCAGGTTTAAACCCTAGTACACTCCCTTTGGGTGGTTCTTAACCGAGACTCCATGCTCGTGACTCTCAACAAACCCGTGATTCGTGGTTGAGTCGTTCAGGCAACCTTAATATCAATGGAACCTGGGCGTTGATAAGGTATAAAACCTAAATCCCCCAAAACGGATGGTTGATATTAAGGATGTTCGAGCCGGTTCATGTACCGTTAATATCAATGGAACTTGGGTGTCGATAAGGTGAAAACCTAAATCCACCAAAATGGATGATTGATATTAGGGATACGATGAGCTTTCCCATGACCTTTGTTTGGTGTGACTTGTTTGATCCTTGAGTGTGATTGTTGCATTCGTGCATTCATGCATTCATCTGCACTTCATGTCATCAGAAAAGAAGAAAATTTTCAAGGAACTTAAAAAGGGTTTATTTGCAAAATTTTCAGACATGGAAAGACCAAAAAGGCATACAAAGAAGTACAACTTTAAACAGCCCGATGTAAAAGAGTTAAGGAATCTGACATCTTATGTATTAGATCCCTTGGGTTTCAAAGCTCGATTTGGGAAGCTTCTACCTCTGCTGACTACTCAGGTTGACGAAGGGTTGATGAGTACTCTGGCTCAATTTTATGATCCGCTGTATCGTTGCTTCTCGTTTCCGGACTTCCAGTTGTTGCCAACTTTGGAGGAGTATTCTCATCTTATTGGGATTCCGATTCTGGATCAAGTGTCGTTCAGTGGCCTAGAGAGTATTCCAACCGCTCGAGAGATTGCCAGCTTGTTGCACATAGGTGAAGATCTGATTAGGGCTAATCTGACTACCAAAGGCGGAATTCAGGGTTTTCCTTCCGAGTTCCTCATTGCCCAAGCTACCTTTTATGGGAAGGCCATGAGTGAGGATGCCTTTGAGGCTTTATTTGTGCTGCTCATCTATGGATTGGTGTTGTTTCCCAACTTCGACAAGTTCGTGGACATGAACGCCATTAAGATCTTCTCAGTTCTTAATCCCGTTCCGACTTTGTTGGGCGATGCCTATGTCTCTTTGCATCTGAGGAACGCAAAGGGTGGAGGAGTTATTATCTGCTGTCTACCTCTGCTATACAAGTGGTTTATTTCGCACTTACCGCGGACAGTTGCTTTCAAGGAGAACAAGGGATGTCTACGGTGGTCTCAGAGACTTATGTCTCTCACCAATGATGATATCACTTTGTATGATCGCGTGTATGATACCGTCCAGATCATTGACTATTGTGGTGAATTCCCTAATGTGCCTCTTCTTGGCACATGTGGTGGGATCAACTACAATCCTATTCTCGCACGACGTCAGCTTGGGTTCCCCCTGAAGGATAAACCTCATAACATTCTGTTAGAAGGTGTGTTCTTTCAGGAGGGTAAAGATCCCCAAGGCCTGAAAGCCAGATTTGTCCGTGCTTGGCGCAGTATTCACAAGAAGAGTAGGAACGAGTTGGGTCCAAAGAACTGCATTGCTTTGGAGCCATACACCTCTTGGGTCAGACAGAGAGCTGCCGTGTACTTGATGCCATATGATCATCCGAGACCTACACCGTTGGATGTGGCTGGGCCTTCAACCCTCCCTACCCAACGTGTAGAGGAGTTGAGAGAAGAAGACCTTTCACGTGCTTGGATCCGTGAAAGAGAAGAATTGCTTCAGCAGCTTAAGGAGAAGGACGCTATGATTGAGTTCCTCGAGCATCGAGTGATCGACGATCCGAACGACACTTGGACCTCTCTGCTTCCTCAGTCTTCCAAATTCTGGAAGAGGAGGTATGATCGACTTGCAAAGGAGAAAGCAGACATGGAAGCGGCCTATGAGAGAGAAATCAAGAAGTTGTGTACTTCTCGTCTTCCAGCATCCCGAGCTTCTAGGGATCCATAGGATGTTTATTTCCCTTTTCTCTTTGTAATGATCAAAAATGCTGTACTTCTTTGTCTTGATATATTGAATGAAATATTTTCCGGGAGAAATTAAAATGCTTTAACTATTCAAAATATTGCAAATAATACCCTAAGGGTTCCTTGAAAATAAACAAAGCATCTGCACAAGCATTTCAAGCATCATTTTTGCATAAGCAGGTACCTTTTGTTTCTGGTCTTCTTGTCCTAACTCTGTGTTCTTCATTTATTTTGAAGACAAGCTGACTCACCGGTATTATACTCGAGTCAATTCTGCGTGAGTCATGGAGCAGCTAGAACAAGAGAACAGAGAATTGAAGGAAGAGGTCGCCAGACTTGGCGCTTTGATGGAGCAACTCCTCGCTGCTCAAAATCAACCTTCTCCACCTCCTGCAACTCCTCCCCAGAGGACGGTTATTTCAGAGGTCTCCACTTCGACTGTGCCAGCCAGTGCTCATGTGCCCAATGCTATGCCGCCCGGGTTCCCTTGGGGAATGCCTCCAGGTTTTATGCCTGATCGGCCTGCTCCAACTTTTGCTCACATGCCGGCATCTAGCCCGGTCCCTGTTCCCGCTCCTCCTGTCGTGCATACCATGCCAAGGGTAGACGACACCATCTATCACTCCGAGCCATCTGAGGGCCCGGACGTTTATGAAAAGATGGACGCCATGAACGACCAATTCCTTGAGCTGAGAAAGGAATTGAGGACTCTTCGAGGTAAAGATTTGTTCGGCAAGTCTGCTGCCGAGTTGTGCCTTATTCCCGGTGTGAAGATACCGATCAAATTCAAAGTACCCGACTTTGAAAAGTATAAAGGGAACACCTGTCCACTCGCTCACCTGGTCATGTACGCCAGGAAGATGTCTACCCAGACGGATAATGATCAGCTGTTGATTCATTATTTCCAGGACAGCTTGTCCGGTGCTGCGCTCAGATGGTACATGAGTTTGGACAGTGCCAATATCAGATCCTTCAATGACCTTGGCGAAGCTTTCGTCAAGCAATATAAATATAATGTCGATATGGCGCCTGACCGAGATCAACTCAGGTCCATGTCGCAGAAGGACAAGGAAACGTTCAAGGAGTACGCCCAGAGATGGCGAGAGCTGGCAGCTCAGATCACTCCACCGCTTGAGGAGAAGGAAATGACCAAGATCTTTTTGAAGACTCTTGGCTCATTCTATTATGAGCGGATGGTAGCAAGCGCTCCCTCTGATTTCACCGAGATGGTGAACATGGGGATGCGTCTCGAAGAAGGTGTCCGCGAAGGACGATTGGCGAAGGATGAGAGCTCTTCCTCTAAACGATATGGAGCGTTTAAGAGGAAAGATGGGGAAGCACATGCTGTGCAATCCCATCCCAAGCATAGAAGACCCTCTGCTCAGAGGAAGCCTGCACGTCGTGCCGGTCATCAGCACCAGGTGGCTCATATAGCACCTGTCTTTAAAGACAATGCTCAGCAACATCAGCAATATCAGCATCAACAACAATATCAACAACCTCAGTATCAGCAACAACACCGCCCACAGCAACAGGCTTACCAGCCTCGTGGAAGTACAACCAATCAAGCTAACGTGAATTATGATAGGAAAAAGATCAGCTTCGATCCAATTCCTATGTCATATGCAGAGCTTTATCCTTCCTTGTTGGAAAGGAAATTGGTTTCTCCCAGGGATCCTCCTGCCATTCCTGCAAATCCACAGTGGTGGTACAAACCAGATCAACATTGTGTTTACCATTCCGGTGCTCCGGGTCATAACATCGAGAATTGCTTCCCACTCAAGACTAAGGTTCAAGACCTTATGAGATATGGAATCTTGAGCTTTGAAGATTCGGGCCCGAATGTCACCAAGAACCCATTGCCTGCGCATGGGAAGTCAGTTAATATGGTTCAGGAATGCCTTGGGAAGTACAAGGTCAGATATGTGAGCCACATCAGGCAGTCGTTGGTTGAATTACATCGTTTGGTGTGTCAGTACAGCTACTTAGAGCATAACCACGACAAGTGCCGCGTCTGCTCGGTTAATCGCTTGGGTTGCGATCAAGTACGAAGAGAACTCCAAAAGTTGTTGGATGAGGGTACCATTGAGATTTTGCAGAATCGCAATGTTGATAAAGACGAGCCTGAAGTGAATGTGATTTCACCAGTGTTCAAGTTGCCCGAGCCTGTTGTTATCCGCTATGATAGCAGCAAGCCGAAGGTTTCTCCTTTATTGGTCATTAAACCTGCCGGCCCTGTGCCCTATTCATCTGATAAGGCTGTACCATTCAGATACAACCCTGTTGCTGTGCAAGATGGGGTAGAAGTGCCTTTGCCTTCAACTTCTGTGACCAACGTCGCTGACGTAAGTGGGTTGACCCGAAGTGGTCGTGTGTTTTCTGCGCCTCCTAAGGCTGTTGCTTCTGATTCCGCTGAGCGTCCGGTTGGGACCGCTGTGAAAAGTCAGAATCAGGCACGTGATGTTGCCAAACCATCCTCCTCTGTACAAAAAACTCCCGTTTCTTCAGTTAGCCCGAGTGGCATTGTAGATGAAGAATCTGATGAGATGCTGAGGCTCATCAGAAAGAGTGAGTACAACGTTGTAGACCAGCTTCTACAAACGCCATCCAAGATTTCCATTCTATCTCTGCTGCTGACTTCAGAACCCCATAGGGAGGCTCTGCAGAAAGTCTTGGATCTGGCGTATGTTGATCACGACGTCACCATTGAGCAATTTGATAGTATTGTTGCAAACATCACCGCTTGCAACACTTTGAGCTTTTGTGACGCTGATCTCCCTGAGGAGGGAAGAGACCACAACATGGCTTTACATATCTCCATGAATTGCAAATCTGATGCAATGTCCAATGTTCTGGTGGACACTGGATCTTCTTTAAATGTATTGCCAAAGACCACACTCTCCAGATTGTCATATCAAGGTCCTCCTATGAGGCAGAGTGGGGTTGTTGTGAAAGCATTCGATGGGTCGCGTAAGACCGTGATTGGGGAAGTTGATCTCCCAATCAAAATTGGACCAAGTGATTTCCAAGTTACCTTCCAGGTAATGGATATCCACCCATCTTATAGCTGTCTCTTAGGCAGACCATGGATTCACGAGGCTGGCGCCGTGACATCCACCCTACACCAGAAGCTGAAATTTGTCAAAAACAAGAAATTGGTTGCAGTAGGGGGAGAAAAGGCTCTCCTGGTTAGTCATTTGTCTTCTTTCTCGTACATTGACTCTGAGGATGAAGTTGGAACGCCATTCCAAGCTTTATCTATTGATGAACCAATCGAGAAGAAGTCTCCTTCATTCACTTCCTACCGTGATGCAAAGCTGGCCATTGAATGTGGTGCAGTTGCTGGATTAGGGAAGGTGATTGAACTTGAAGACAATAGATCCCGGGCTGGCATTGGCTACTGTTCTGGGGCATGTAATGAGCAAGGTTTGTTAACGAGTGGAGGATTCACTCACGATGATCAACCTGAAGAGGAAGCTGCTGCTATCTTGGAAGAGGATGCAGAAGACGTGAACAACTTCGTTATTCCTGGTGGTGTCTGCCACAATTGGGTCGCTGTAGATGTTCCTACAGTCATCCATAGATTAGAGTAATTGTTCACTTTGTTTAAAACCCTTCCCCCATGCCAAAAGGAGAAGTGATGACATTGTTGGCAAAGCATATATACAATGATGTTTTCATTCAATTAATGCATTGTTAAACATTTATTTTTCCTTTTGTTTTCACTTTTTGCTTTTCTGCATGAAATCAGTGATCACAAAAAACCCATAAAAACAAGAATAAAAGCAACCTTTTCATCTGCATAATGGTTTGTTTGTTTAAATGCTAAAGTTTTTCATTAACCAAAATCATTATGCAGGTTGATCCTAAAACCCATTGAACATAATGATCCAACGCCATCTCCCAATTTTGAATTCCCTGTATTTGAGGCAGAGGAAGATGACGTTGAGGGGATTCCTGATGAGATTACCCGTCTCCTTGAGCACGAAGAGAAGATCATTCAGCCGCATCTCGAAGACTTGGAAACAATCAACTTGGGGTCTGAGGATTGTGTTCGTCTGGTGAAGATTGGGGCACTTCTTGAAGGGTCTGTCAAGGAAGATTTGATCAGCTTGCTACGAGAATATTCAGATATCTTTGCTTGGTCCTATGAAGACATGCCAGGTTTAGATACAGATATTATGCAACATTTCCTGCCTTTGAAGCCTGAGTGCGTGCATGTGAAGCAGAAGCTCAGAAGAACTCATCCAGATATGGCAGTGAAGATCAAAGAGGAAGTTCAGAAGCAAATTGATGCGGGGTTTCTGGTGACTTCTACATATCCTCAATGGGTGGCCAATATTGTGCCTGTTCCTAAGAAGGATGGAAAAGTCCGTATGTGCGTTGATTATAGAGATTTGAATAAGGCTAGTCCGAAAGATGATTTTCCTCTACCACACATTGATATGTTGGTAGACAATACGGCTAAATTCAAAGTCTTTTCATTTATGGACGGATTTTCCGGATATAATCAAATCAAGATGGCACCAGAGGATATGGAGAAGACAACATTCATCACACCTTGGGGAACATTCTGTTATCGAGTGATGCCCTTCGGTTTGAAGAACGCCGGAGCCACGTATCAACGAGCTATGACTACCTTGTTTCATGATATGATGCACAAGGAGATAGAGGTTGAAATTCTGGCGGCGTCAGTATTCAGATGTTCTACTTCAAGTCACGACATCTGATCTAACATTGTACCTATTATAGCAAGACAATTATTACACTCTGTACTAATGTGCACCTTTTCACAGTGTCACGACCTCTCCTTCTATGTCATCCTAGAAAGGAGGAACCCTTAGTTATGTGCACCATAACCTTCACTTCTATTGTTTTCCTACACAGATATCAGCACGATGTCTCAATCCTGTTTTGAACATTATCTGTTACATTGTTCCAGTTTGTTGGTCATGTACTTGTATTTACTAAATTAAAGGTTGTAACAAGTTAAACTAATCTTCACTTATTAAGGAGCCAACAAATAGATTATTTGCCAGGTTCATTAATTGTAGCTTAGTTGTTAGTTTCCTAGATTTTAGATCAGCTGGTGAATTCTTGAAGAATAGCCTGAGAAAAATCCTGAAACAGAAAACTAATCATCCAACAATTTAGCATATGCAGTCATGAGTGAATGTCACAACATTCCGTTTGACATCCAAGTCCAGAACCATATGCTAAGTCTGTTTGGTTCCTGAAAACAGACTGTGCTAAATTTGCTGTACTGTAAAAGACCAACCAGTCTCTACTTCAGTATCAGCTTACAGGAAGAACTGTCAAGGCATCCAGTTTGACAGTTTCACAAAGATCCTTTTTGGCCAGGTCTGGTGTGCTTTTGAACTCCAGACTTCACTACATACTGAACTGAATTCATCAGCTTATTAAACAGTATGTGCTGTTGTTGATGAATGTCAAAACATTCTGATTGACATTCCAACAGAAGGCTATGTATCAGGTCTGCTATTATGTTCATGAACAGACTGGAATACATGCTTAGTTATGGCAGACATGATTATATCATACAGAAGGAAAACAAACACAGGAAATTGTTAACCCAGTTCAGTCCAACATGACCTACATCTGGGGGCTACCAAGCCAGGAAGAAGATCCACTATTAGTAGTATCAATTCAGAGTTAAACTCCCCCGTTTACAACTCATCACTTAATCCCTACCCAATGCAATCTATACCTAGGAACTCCTAGATAGAAACCTCCAGTTTCCATTCCTATCACTACAAATACAATGTAATGTGCAAACACCTTGAACTTGCTTCACAGCTTTATTCAAGAACATAATTACTCTTGCCTACAGGCTTTGAGTAACAAACACTCTCAGGTTTACCACTGAGAAACACATGGTATCCTTCCCACAGAATGGGAGGTTTACCTTACACACCCCCCTAAAAATTCATTCTAAGAGGCTTACAAACACCAGGTTACAATCAGCTATTTATAACCTAATCACCCAACTGGATTTGGGCCTTCAGCAATTGCAGCAGACTTGTTCTTTGCTGTTACAACTTCAGCAGAAAAATTCTGCTACAAACAAGGTCTTCAAGTTCCTAATCTCTCTCCATATATATCTCCATATTTAGAGCCTATATATATTCTGAATTAGTCTTCAAGGCCTTCACAAGGGAGTTAGGATATTCACCAGATATCCTTGCTGATCCCATGACATATACTGAATTAATTAATTCAGTTTCCTACACATGTGCGATGTCACAGACCTGACGTCGTGACATCGTACATGACATGTTGGTCCAGATGTTGAATTTCTTCAACCCAACATATTAAAACAACAGAGATGATTACATTATTTGTTTTCTAAAATCTCTGCCAATCCTAAGGAATCAACAATCTCCTATGTTGATGATATGATTGCCAAGTCCCGAACGGAAGTTGAGCATATTGAGCATTTGTTGAAGCTTGCCCAAACCTTAACATACCCCATGATTCTGAGAATGGAGTGTTTTTCTTGTGAGAGGAAGAGGGCTATTGCATCCTTTAAATAGTCCAGCCTGTGCCTAGGAATTTCCGGTAGAAATAAATGCTTGGTCAAGATGCATTTATTTTTGCTGAGAAACAGTCAGAGACTCACCAACAAAATCTCAGACTATCTTTGAATACCTTTTATAGCTCTTGACTGTTTCTTTTCCAAAACAGCCGTCCCAGTGCATGGAGACCATTCCATATATGCAGTCAGACACGTTGCACTCGATGTCTTAACATTCCTGCATTCAGCCAGTATTCAACAAGACCTCTGTCATACCTCCAGTAGAGACTTGACACCTAGCACTGCTACAGCCAACTTTTCACACTCTGTTGATGGTTACTCCCCCTGTACCACACAGCTGTAGCCATCAGGCTTATTCTGGTTTATCAGACTTAGCCACATCACCCTCATAATTCCTAATGACTTTAAGATTCAGAAGGAATTGACAGCAATGTCCAGGGTAATGTCATGACATCCGGTCAGACATTCTTCTGCTCACTTAGCCTTGACATACATCACAGCATCCTGATAACTATCTAGTCATCTGAGAGCACATAGACCACAAGCTTGGTGATTGCTTGCAGCACAAAGGCACAACTCCCCCTGTCATGGGCAACCTACTCTCTTGGAGGTCACACATGATCATATCCAACATCCCAAGGTTGGACCTTCACCTACTTCCTGATTCAAAGAGATTCCAGACCACTTGATGAAAGGAAAACATAAGACGCATCTTCATGTCTTCAAGAGCGCACCCTCTGTCCAACCCTATTGGCTAAACACATCCACACTCTGTGTCAATTTCTCTTCTAACCAGAACAGAAGATCACTTGACAAGATGTTTTAACATCAGCTGGGACTTCCTTCACAGCATCACAAGGAGCACTATCTGATAGACTTCAGCTATTACTGAGTCCTCAGCTTGGGCCAGAGGAACCCAGACATACATTGGGATATATACACTCTCATCCCACTACCAGAGACAGTCTTCCATAGATAGCTCAGAACTTCTACCACCAGCTCCAAGAGATGAATAGAGAACACCTCCTTTTGTCTTCAACTTAATACTTTTCAGTTCAAAAGTAATTTGTCTCAGACTTTCCTCAAGAATAATCAGCTGCCTTATGTTGATTACCTTGATTCTTCGAACTCACTTCTGAGATAGACCAACTGCCACTGGTTGATTACCTCCTTCATGAATTCTCATATGAAAAGGTCAAATGCTGCTTTTTGACCTCCCCAAGTTTATCAGACTTCTCCCAAAGATATTCTGACCTTCCAAGTGAGACTTGAACTTCAAGCTTTTTGAAGTATCCAATCTACAACCCTGTAGACCTTTCTATCTCAAGTTGATGTGCCACTTCACCAACTCAGAATCTGATGTTGAACCAAATGTCACAACATTGTGTTTTGACATCCAGCTGTTGAATTCAGCTCCTTCTTCTGCCACTTGAAAGAACTTCCTCCCTTCACAGAACAAGAGTTCAATGTTCTCATAGACTTGATTGTGGAACCAAGTTTGAGTAAACAACCTCCATCCTGCAGGTTTGCAGTTAAGTCATCCAAGCTTACACCTTGATGAATCCCTGCTTCTTCTCCAAAGACATCAGACACTCTGATGTATGAGTCTTCAGAAGGACCAGTTAGAAACTAACCCTTCAGCTCTACCGAGGATTCCACATCCTAAGGCAAGGTTGTTTCCATGATGTCAAGACTGCTGCCACTTGTTCTTGACTTCATAGTGTGCATAAGCTAATGCACTTCCTTACCTAGATCAGAAATAAACTGATCCAAGTAACCACCATCAAGACTATGATGTCTTCTTCTTCTTGTACATCCCAAGGCTGAACATGTTTCTTGCCAGGAAACCTTTTCAGAGATCATATGCTTTTGCTGCCACCAAAGAGATAGATCATAAGCCAATGTACTGTCCTTCCTGTGATTCTGCACAGGGTCTTGAAGAAGTGATGTTCCAACATCTTTAAGAACATCAGTTATCTTGAGCTCCAAGGATAATCAATTAAACACTTGCACTTGGCACAAGTAGACATTGATCTTAAATCCTTTCCCAGTCATCCCTTCAGATACTTCCACCATAAGAATACTTTGAAAATACTCTTCTTGTGTCAACATCTTCTGCTTGCAAGCACATTAATAGTCTTGAGACTCTTTCCAGATTAGATTCACCCTTAGGAATGAGACAGATGAATCCTTCCTTGCAAATGTGTCACACATCAACCAGAACCCATGTGACATAGGTCAACCGCCAACCTGACCCTAGGCTGACCAAACGTGAGGAGGTTAACCAAAACTCCTCCTCAAATTAACAATCATGGAAACTCCACACCAATATCCATGCATTGTACACAAATGTCTCAACACGACATCCACCATCCCTTACCAGTGGCAACTAACTCCTCCAATCACACCAATCAGACTTCAGCTGACCATAAGTACTAGTGAGACAAACATCACCAGTCAATAGTAGATATGCATTGCCAGAGCATATTACCTCAACCAACCTCTGAATCTTCATATTCTCACTCCTAGTAAGAACTGCCACTTCTGAACGTGGTGTTTGAATACCAAGATTCATGGTTATAACCCCCTTAAATGATATCACAGTCAGGTTACCCCATTATTGACTGCCAACATCCAGGAGACTTGTCTTCCAACACACCATAGTACTTCAGGGAACAACTATCCAACCCTGATCAAACTGCAGGGAGAAGCCTAACAGCAGGAGATTGCACAATGTCACATCTCAACCAGCTCAACTTCTAGAGATGTCCTTCTTGAGCACACACCCAGTTGACCCTGCTCTTGTCAACTTAGCACACACAGATGTCTCCTCTTCCAGGTCAGGAGTAGGTTCCAAACAGAATTATCCCATTGTTTGCACCCTAAAAACATCTGCTCTTCAACCAGTAGCTGCATACTTGTTGAACAAGATGTTCTAACATCACATAGAACATTGGTTCCACCTCCTTAGAACAAACCTTCCTTGAAGGTCTACAAGGTCTTCATATACACTACTCAAGAGAGTAAGAGAATCAATGATTAAGTGACTCTTACCATCCTGAAGTGAGAACGTCATGATGAGTGGACTTGAGGGGACTCAAGTATCTTTGACATCTTTAGTAGATTATGATGAGATCTTGAACACAGCAGCCTTTCATCCACATGAGGGGAAACTACATCAGAGTTTGAGTTTTGCCATGTATTATGCAGCGGAAATCATAATACAACTCAACCTATGAACACACACTTCACCAGATTGGCCTCCAAGACCATACCAGGTTTGAATGTGTTTTAGTACTGGCACAGTTGTCCCACACACAGGCCAATAGCCAACCTCCAGGGACAGGTACACACCATTCCTGTCATGAACAGTCCATTCACCTACTTCAAGGGACCATTCAGGGAATTACAGAACCTTACACAGGTTCCAGCATCAGTACTAACATAACTCCTTGCCAGCTACCAGAAAGTATCACCCATGGATCTCATCCAGAGACAGAACAGGATGCCTGCTCTGATACCAATTGAAATTCTGGCGTAGTCAGTATTCAGATGTTCTACTTCAAGTCACGACATCTGATCTAACATTGTACCTATTACAGCAAGACAGTTATTACACTCTGTACTAATGTGCACCTTTTCACAATGTCACGACCTCTCCTTCTATGTCATCCTATAAAGGAGGAACCCTTAGTTATGTGCACCATAACCTTCACTTCTGTTGTTTTCCTACACAGATATCAGCACGATGTCTCAATCCTGTTTTGAACATTATCTGTTACATTGTTCCAGTTTGTTGGTCATGTACTTCTTTTCCTAAATTAAAGGTTGTAACAAGTTAAACTAATCTTCACTTATTAAGGAGCCAACAAATAGATTATTTGCCAGGTTCATTAATTGTAGCTTAGTTGTTAGTTTCCTAGATTTTAGATCAGCTGGTGAATTCCTGAAGAATAGCCTGAGAAAAATCCTGAAACAGAAAACTAATCATCCAACAATTTAGCATATGCAGTCATGAGTGAATGTCACAACATTCCGTTTGACATCCAAGTCCAGAACCATATGCTAAGTCTGTTTGGTTCCTGAAAACAGACTGTGCTAAATTTGCTGTACTGTAAAAGACCAACCAGTCTCTACTTCAGTATCAGCTTACAGGAAGAACTGTCAAGGCATCCAGTTTGACAGTTTCACAAAGATCCTTTTTGGCCAGGTCTGGTGTGCTTTTGAACTCCAGACTTCACTACATACTGAACTGAATTCATCAGCTTATTAAACAGTATGTGCTGTTGTTGATGAATGTCAAAACATTCTGATTGACATTCCAACAGAAGGCTATGTATCAGGTCTGCTATTATGTTGATGAACAGACTGGAATACATGCTTAGTTATGGCAGACATGATTATATCATACAGAAGGAAAACAAACACAGGAAATTGTTAACCCAGTTCAGTCCAACATGACCTACATCTGGGGGCTACCATGCCAGGAAGAAGATCCACTATTAGTAGTATCAATTCAGAGTTAAACTCCCCCGTTTACAACTCATCACTTAATCCCTACCCAATGCAATCTATACCTAGGAACTTCTAGATAGAAACCTCCAGTTTCCATTCCTATCACTACAAATACAATGTAATGTGCAAACACCTTGAACTTGCTTCACAGCTTCATTCAAGAACATAATTACTCTTGCCTACAGGCTTTGAGTAACAAACACTCTCAGGTTTACCACTGAGAAACACATGGTAACCTTCCCACAGATTGGGAGGTTTACCTTACACACACCCCTAAAAATTCATTCTAAGAGGCTTACAAACACCAGGTTACAATCAGCTATTTATAACCTAATCACCCAACTGGATTTGGGCCTTCAGAAATTGCAGCAGACTTGTTCTTTGCTGTTACGACTTCAGCAGAAAAATTCTGCTACAAACAAGGTCTTCAAGTTCCTAATCTCTCTCCATATATATCTCCATATTTAGAGCCTATATATATTCTGAATTAGTCTTCAAGGCCTTCACAAGGGAGTTAGGATATTCACCAGATATCCTTGCTGATCCCATGACATATACTGAATTAATTAATTCAGTTTCCTACACATGTGCGATGTCACAGACCTGACGTCGTGACATCGTACATGACATGTTGGTCCAGATGTTGAATTTCTTCAACCCAACATATTAAAACAACAGAGATGATTACATTATTTGTTTTCTAAAATCTCTGCCAATCCTAAGGAATCAACAATCTCCTATGTTGATGATATGATTGCCAAGTCCCGAACGGAAGTTGAGCATATTGAGCATTTGTTGAAGCTTTTTCAGCGTTTGAGGAAGTTTAAACTTCGCCTGAATCCGAACAAGTGTACATTTGGAGTCCGTTCCGGCAAGTTGTTAGGTTTTGTGGCAAGTGAAAGAGGTATTGAGGTTGATCCTGCAAAGGTCAAAGCAATACAAGAGATGCCTGCACCCAAAACTGAGAAGCAAGTCCGAGGTTTTCTTGGCCGCTTGAACTACATTTCCAGATTTATATCCCACATGACTGCCACATGTGCGCCGATATTCAAGCTCCTCCGGAAAGATCAGTCTCATGATTGGGCCGAGGATTGCCAGAAAGCTTTCGACAGTATCAAAGAATATCTGTCTGAACCTCCGATATTGTCTCCGCCTGTGGAAGGAAGACCTCTGATTATGTATTTGACAGTTCTTGAAGACTCGATGGGTTGTGTACTTGGTCAACAAGATGAATCAGGGAAGAAGGAATTTGCTATATACTACCTCAGTAAGAAGTTTACTGATTGTGAGTCTCGGTACTCTATGCTTGAGAAGACGTGTTGTGCTTTGGCTTGGGCTGCTAAGCGTTTGCGCCAGTACATGATAAATCATACAACTTCGTTGATATCCAGAATGGATCCGATTAAGTATATCTTCGAGAAGCCTGCTTTAACTGGGAGGATTGCCCGTTGGCAGATGTTGTTGTCTGAGTATGATATTGAGTATCGAGCTCAAAAAGCTATCAAAGGTAGTATCTTGGCTGACCATTTAGCGCACCAGCCGATCGAAGATCATCAGTCTGTTCAGTATGACTTCCCTGATGAGGAAATTCTGTATTTAAAGATGAAAGATTGCGATGAGCCTACACTTGATGAAGGTCCGGAACCTGGTTCCAGATGGACGATGGTGTTTGATGGCGCTGTTAATCAATATGGAAATGGAATTGGGGCAGTGATTGTTACTCCTCAAGGTTCACACATTCCGTTTACAGCAAGGCTAACTTTCAAATGCACGAATAATATGGCGGAGTATGAAGCCTGTATTATGGGACTTGAAGAATGCATTGATTTGAGAATCAAGTATCTTGATGTGTATGGTGATTCGGCCCTGGTTGTTAATCAGATCAAGGGTGAATGGGAGACGAATCAACCTGGTCTCATTCTATACAGAGATTATGCAAGAAGAATTTCAACATTCTTCACAGAAGTTGAATTTTATCACATTCCTCGAGAGGATAATCGGATGGCAGATGCTCTTGCTACGCTTGCTTCCATGATTATGGTCAGATGGTGGAATGATGTCCCCAATATTACTGTGATGCGCTTGGACAGACCAGCTCACATATTTGCGATCGAAGAAGTGAAAGATGACAAGCCTTGGTATTTTGATATCAAGAATTACCTCCAGAACCAGGTCTACCCGCCTGGGGCATCTGTGAAAGATAGGAAAACTTTGAGAAGGTTGTCAGGCAGTTTCTACCTCAGTGGTGAAGTGCTGTATAAGAGAAATTTTGATATGGTTTTGCTCAGATGCGTGGACAGACACGAAGCAAACCTGTTGATGACTGAGGTCCATGAGGGTTCGTTTGGTACTCACTCCAATGGACATGCCATGGCTAAGAAGATTTTGAGAGCAGTCTACTATTGGCTGACAATGGAGTCTGACTGTTGCAAGTATGTGAAGAAATGTCACAAGTGTCAAATTTATGCGGATAAGATTCATATTCCTCCGACACTTCTGAATGTGATTTCATCACCATGGCCTTTCTCTATGTGGGGAATTGACATGATCGACATGATTGAGCCGAAAGCGTCCAACGGACACCGGTTTATTCTCGTAGCAATTGATTACTTCACCAAATGGGTTGAAGCCGCTTCGTACGCAAATGTAACCAGGAAGGTGGTTGTGAAGTTTATCAAGAATCAACTGATTTTCCGTTATGGTGTGCCAGAGAGGATCATTACTGATAATGGATCTAATCTGAATAACAAGATGATGGATGAGTTGTGCGCTGAATTCAAGATTGCACACCATAATTCCTCTCCCTACAGACCTAAGATGAATGGGGCTGTTGAAGCTGCTAATAAGAATATCAAGAAGATTATCCAGAAGATGACTGTCACGTACAAAGATTGGCATGAGATGCTGCCATTTGCTTTGCATGGATATCGTACGTCTATACGCACTTCAACAGGGGCAACCCCTTTCTCTCTTGTTTACGGCATGGAAGTTGTTCTCCCAGTAGAGGTGGAGATCCCATCAATGAGAGTCTTGATGGAAGCCAAGTTGACTGGTGCTGAATGGATGCAGAGTCGTTATGACCAATTGAATTTGATTGAGGAGAAGCGGTTAACTGCCATGTGTCATGGTCAGTTATATCAGCAGAGAATGAAGAAAGCATTCAATAAGAAGGTCAAGCCTCGTGTGTTCCGAGAAGGTGACCTCGTGCTCAAGAAAGTTTTGTCTTTCGCGCTCGATTCCAGGGGCAAGTGGACTCCAAATTACGAGGGTTCATATGTTGTTAAGAGAGCCTTTTCAGGCGGAGCTTTGATGCTTACAACAATGGATGGGGAGGATCTCACTCGTCTTGTGAATTCAGATGCAGTCAAGAGATACTTTGCCTAAAAAAAGTATATGCAAATGAAAAACAAAATAGCTCGCTAAGTTGAAAACCCGAAAGGGCGGCTTAGGCAAAAATGAGCGTCTCGGTGGAAAACCCGCAAGGGTGATCCAGGCAAAAATTAGAGACTTGAAAAAAAAAAGGAATATTTGCATCCCGCTAGATTGAGTACCTCACTCTGGGGCAATCTAGGCAAAAATTAGGGATTTGGCAAGTAACTGCATCCTGACAAGACTTTCTGTTTCACCAGCTGTCATCTCGTCAGAGGATTCTCGATTCGTCGTCAAACAGAAGCTTCGAATACGTCGAGATTCAAATTGGTAGAGAAAGGATCATTATGTTCAATGTAGCCCTCTTCCAATATACATCACTGATTTCAAATTTGTACAGATCTATGGAGTCTTGCCATTTGCAGGCTACCATTCCATCAGATGAATTTGAGCTTTTTATCCAATTATTTGCACTCTTATTTGTTTCAATTCAACAAATGTTTTGCATGTTTTAATTGATAAAATATCATTGTTTTTAACCAAATCAAATTTTTCAAAATTTGTTGTTTTAAACAAAGTGAATATTCACAATGTCGAAAGGATACCCAAAGATATCTCAGTGCTCTCCCAAGGGTGGCATGATCTCCAACAGGTAAGACATTTGGTTCATATTCCTGGTTTGGTTGTATCTTCTTTCTCCAGATCTTGTGGTGGGGTTGTTCCCCAGCATAGTTGCAAGCAGAGTGTTGTTGGAAACTCAGCTTTCTCCAGCAGCAGTTTTCCCCAGTAGAGTTGTTTCTTGCGGTTGGATTCTACTCGGATGATGTTATTCTCCTTCAATAGGTTGTTCCCCGGAGTTGTTTGGAATTACAAAGCTTTTTGTTTCTCAGTTGATGCTGAGATCCCCTGCGGATCTTCGAGATTTTCTCTTGTTCCCCAACAGATTCGTCTTGGTGGCTGTTTTTCCCGTTGTGACTTTCTGTACCCTGATTGGGCTGTTTGCTGATCCAGCATTCAGAGATTTGGTGTTTCATGATATCTCTGATCCTCTGCTTTCCCAGCAGTACCCGCAGATCTATGCTTTATAGCATGTAGATCTCCGCAGATTGGCTTTCCAGTTG
The DNA here is from genome assembly GCF_024323335.1 of Lathyrus oleraceus. Lineage (NCBI taxonomy): Eukaryota > Viridiplantae > Streptophyta > Magnoliopsida > Fabales > Fabaceae > Lathyrus > Lathyrus oleraceus. The sequence continues at coordinate 363,516,438 of NC_066580.1, forward strand.
GTTCTCCACTGGAAGTATAGTACCGGGCGTTTGGTTCCTGGACCTGTTTGTGTTAGATATGTCTGTTTTGTCAGCATTCATCAAACATAAATCACGCATATTCATGCATATTCATAAACATCCATATATTCATGTTGCATTTCTTTGCCATATCTCTTTCGTTTGTCGTTTCCTGCTATGGATACAGATCCCTAATAGATCTCCCCTAACAGATGTCGGGTGTTAAAATCTCTCCATATAGAGTCAACCCCATAAGCAGAAAGTGTCTTTTGTCTGTCCTTCTGCAGTTCCCCACTGAGATATATCCTCGTGGATGACGGTTTCTTCCGTTTCCTCCCAACATATATATTGGGATGGATTTTCCTATTTGAGTTATATCCTCATTAGGACGTGTCTTGATTCAACCTGTCTTTTCGGATTATTCCCGAATTGGCTATTTGTCAAAATGTCTTGTGCTTCCCAGTGGGTTGTTCCCCAGCGGAGTCTCCTTGGGCCTCTACCCTTATACCGATAGTTGTAAGTCCTATTTTCTTTGCCCTTTCAGCAGAATTGGTGGTTATATGCCTTTATTCCGCGGCAAGAGTTTTGATTTTCTACCTAGCAATCGGTAGTTGTAAATCCTTTTTTTCTACTCTCCAGCAGTTTGTGGTTTGTTATGAGCCCTATTCTGGTTTCCCGTGCGGATTTGTGATTTGTTCTATCCCCACGCAGAGTTGTTGGTCTTCTACCCAGTATTCGGTAGATGTAAACCCTAATTTATAATTATCCCCACCAGAGTATGGCTATTACCTCGTATTCGGTAGTTGTAAGTCCTATCTCTTTTTCCCTAACAGAGATAACCTCTGTGGTTCGCCCTGATTGTAAGTGGATCCCTGTTGTTGTGGTTTTATCCCTAACAGAGTTGGTGTCTCCCTGTGGTGATTTCTATCCCCAGTTAAGTTTGTGGTCTCCTACCCCGTATTCGGTAGTTGTAAATCCCAAGTGTTGATGTTTCTCCCCATCGGAGTTTGTGCCTTGTGGTACAGTTGGATAATTGCCGGATGCTTGCAATTTATCCCCAGCGGGTCCCTTCACCGTTTGTCAGTGATTGCGTTCCCCGGATAGTTGATTGTCATCAATATATCCCTAGCTTGTCGTTGTGGATAATTGCTGTTTATGCAATTCATCCCCGGATCATTGATTCTCATCAGTGAATCCTCAGCAGATCGCCTTTCATTTACCCTCTTGTTGGTAATGTCTGTTGCTCCTTTTGATTGGTCATCATTATATACCTAGTTTGGTATCCCGATACCTTTCTTTTCGGTTGATTTATCCTTTATTAACCCAATAACCGGTTGTGGATAATCTTCCATGCGAGTATGTTATTCACGGTCTGCCGGTAATGAATAATATATCTCATGCACTCTTCAGTCGAAGCTTTTCGTGTTTCCCTGGTCGAGTAAGATTCGTTTTTTCCCTTTGTGGAATCGAATATTATCTGTTGCATTGGATAATTGCCGGATGCTTGCAATTTATCACTTTGAGTTATCTTTCGTTTACCCGGATGCCTGGTATCGATTGTCTCTCTTTTTGGTTAGTCACCTATTATATACTTCGGAATCTCTGGTGTCTTTTCCTCTCGAGTATATTATTCACGGTCTGCCGGTAATGAATAATATGTCTCATGCACTCTTTAGTTGGAATCCTTTGTTGATTTTCCCCAGTTGAGCAAGATTCGTATTCTTTGTAGAATCGAATATCCATCCTTTAACCAGTTTGTGTTTCCGATGATGAGTGTTTTGGCATATATACCAATTCAAGTTTTCGGTAGATCACCTATTATATGCTTCGGTATCTCTGGTGTTTCTTACCATGCGAGTTTATTATCTACGTTCTGACGGTAATAGATAATATATCTCATGCGAGTTTTCTTATCCACGGTCTGCCGGTAATGGATATTATATCTCATGCACTCTTTGGGTTTGTGTCCCCAGTTGAGTAAGATTCGTTTTCCCGTTGTGGATTCGAATGTCCATCCTGTAAGTCGATTTGCTCTTTCAAGCCCTCCTTTCGGATGATGAGTGTTTTGGCATATATACCAATTCACGTTTTGGTCGGTCACCTATTATATACCTCGGTATCCCTGGTGTTCCTTCCTTTCTACTCCCTATTATGACTTTGGTCCCTTGTGGAGTCAGATTTTCCTGAGTTTATGTACCTTTTTCCAGGTCTTTCTCAGATGTGTGGTTGATTGATATCTCTCACCCTTATACCGGTCTTAGATATTCATTCTTCCTGAGTTTGTTACCCTTATACCGGTAACACCTCAATTCTTTGGTGCTTCCTCAGTGGAGTTTCCTGTTGCTTCTCCCCAGGAGTCAGCTTGTGTCTCTCCAGTGGATGTTTCTGCCTTTGGAATTTTCTTTTCCCCAGTGTGAGTCCTTCACTCCCCAGTGAGGTCTCCAGTCTGATTTCTGTTATTACCCTAATCAGAGTCGTGTCTTGTTCACGCTGTGTCAGTTTTGTTTTTCCCCAACTTGAAGTCGTGTCCTGCTCACGCATTCTTTTTCTTTTACTATCCCCAACAAGAGTCTTGTTAGAATCTCTGTTCCTGGTGAGTGAATTACTCCGATGGATCGTCTTTTCTTCTGTGTGAATCATATTCCCCACAGAGTTTGCGTCTTTTGCATGCATACATTTGCATCATGAGGTCTCTTAGGGACCAAAATTTGTCTCATTACTGTTATTTAAGCCCATTCTACCACGTCGAGATGAAGATTTCTAAACTTCACTTCTCCGGCTAGAATGACCTTAAATAGGGGCATCTGTAAGACCCCAATTTTGTCCCTAAGATCCCTCATGGCATCATATCATATCATATCATTGCCTCAAGGATCTTTGTACACCTTTGCTTCCCTCCTAGTGGGTGGGTTATCTTGTGAATGTGGTTCTTGATCACCAAGCATGTTTTGCATTTGTATATCATTGCTTTTCATCTGTCTACTAACCAAAAGTACAAAAATATTGTCATCTAACCATGTTACTTGCAGATGAAGCAAATTAGGTTAAATCAGTCAAACCAGTCATTGAGCAATAGATGGTGGCCATTCTTGAAGAATTTGGGCACCATGATCATTCATCAAGAGTTCATATGAGTTGTGACATCATTTTGAATCAAGATATCAAGTGGTAGAGGCTTGGAATTCATCAGAACATGGTTCAGTCAACCAAAACCCTAGCAAAGTCAACTAAAGTCAATTGTGGTCAACTGTGCATTTAATCAGTGATTTGATGGTAGGAATTGGTCTGAGAGGTCTCAATCATGTCCATATAAGCCTCATATAACATGTCAAACATCATCATTGAAGAATTTGAAGTCAGACAAGAAATTTCCAAAAATAGAAAGTTGACCTGTAATTGGAATTTGCCAAAAATGGAAAGTTCTTCTCCTCAAAATTACATCATCATACAAGCTTCAAATGAATTTTTGTCCAACATGAAAGTTGAAGATCTTGTTCTCCCATTTCCAAAAAGTCCAAGAACACTCATTTCTCATGTGTGGTTGGCAAGTTATGATCAAATCATTCTAAAATTTTTTTGAACTTCAAAGTGAGATATCTTCCAAACCATTTGGCCAAATTGAGTGAGGTTTTTTGCTACAAGTCATATTTGATGTGCTCTATCCAAATCCTTCATCACATTTTACCAAAAATCAACCAATCAAAATGGCCTTTTTCGGGTGCATTGAATTTAAAAAGAGAGGGGTGAAAAATGAACTTTCAATTTAACCATTGTCCATATATTTTACCAATTACAAGTGTTCAGAAATCATGTTTTGGATGTGCTTAAAGCCCAATTTTCGCACTGTAGCACATGCACATGCAGCATAAGTGGAATTTCACTAATTGGCAAAACATTTCCATTTGAGTTAATTTCAATTACCACTTCCTTAACCAAGCTTATGCATCATTAAACAGAGTATATATGCTTCATTTCTGACTGCAAAAACCCTAGCCACACTTTGCCAAAACAGAAAAAACTTCATTTTCTCTCAAAACACTTGATTCTTCATCTGAACTTTTTTCTGAAAATCTCAAAGGAACTTGTGCTACTATCCATTGATTCATCATTCACCATCCTTTTGGAAGCTTTAGCAAGTACCTTTTCATCACTGTAAGCAAAGAATCTACACTGTTGCATTGAGCTCTCTTCCATGGCAGCTCGAATTTGGAACTAGAAGCAAGGAAACTGAACTTCCATTACTCATCCATTCATCATCTGGAGCATCAAGAAACTTCTGTTTATACTTTGCACGACCAAAGAACCACCAAATCATCACTGTTCTTCAAGCTAGGTAAAATTTTGAACCTATGCTTTAGAAAGGTCGAACCTATGCTTTAGAAAGGCCATGCTGAGTATGATGAACTTTAAATCGTGAAAAATGGTCGAGTATTATGGAAGTTATGTTGAAATGAAATTTGATGTTTAGATGTTATTCTGCTCGATTCATCCTTGTTAGTTCGAATTAGGGTTAATGATTGTTGATTTGATGATGTACATGATTAGATGAACATGTTGGTATGTCATTTGTGGATTTTAATTGCAAAATGTTCTTGCTGGGTTCCATTGATGAACACTATGAAGTTGCTGCCCAGAAACCCTAAATTATGAACCCGGGCGCGCGTTTTGTCTTTACTTTGCATGATGCTCACTGTTCCATTGCTATGCGCCAATCATCACGTGACACCTCCTTAAGTGAAACGCAGCGTTTCACTTAAGGGACCGGGATATTACAAAATTGCCACTGCCGGTTTTAATTTTAATTAAATCATTTTTATTTTCAATATTTATTTCATTTTGTATGCCAATCTTCAAAAATTCATAAGTTCTTCAATTTTAATCCAAATTTGATGGGATTTTTTGTGGAATGCTCCTCATGATCTCTAGTTTTTTATGATGTTTCTTCCAGATTTTTTGCATGTGTGGATTTTAAAATGTGCTAGGGTTTGTTCACGTGTGTCCATTTTGTGTATGCCATGCCATTTTGCTTGTGAAATGATGATACATAATCCGATGCCTTTGAAATTTTTTGTGCTTAAATTAGACATGTTCATGGTGATTTTGGTGTAGAGTTTGTGAATTTATCATTGCTGGTTGATGAGATATGATTTTTTGAATAGAGGTGTGACAATTTGTGTCACACCATTCATGTCCAACTTCATGATTTTAATTACCATGCTTATTGAACTCAAAATGGTCTGGATTTTTGCATGAACATACTTATGGATGTTGAGAATACATGTCATTTTTTTTTCTGGAATTATTGATGGCATTTCTTATTTGATTGGGATTTTCTCCCCTGTTTGGTCATTTGTTGATTTTTGTGATACATGGTTTCATTTGATTTGTGAAATTCTAATGCTTAATTGGATGGACTTGAAATTTGACATGTGAATTATAGACATCTTAAAGTTTTTCATGGTTTTAGTCCCAATCATTTATCATGTGTTGTCACTGTTTTATGATTTATTGAAGTTGGTGCATGTTTTGATGCTTCGTATGAGTTGGTTTGAACTTGCTTTGACTTTCTGATTTTCATTGACCTACTTCCTTTGATCCAAATGAGCTGAAATTTGGTATGCTTATCATGTTATGGATGATGTCTGAGCATGATTTATTTGAGGATTTATTGAAATGTTTGTGATTGGATTTGACTTGAATCTTTCTGTTGACTTCTTTGAGGTTCTATATGACATGTTTTGACCTAATTTGTTTGTGAAATGATAATGATGAATGATATGAATATGAAACCACTTGGGTTTGTTTCTTAATTGTTTGAACTTGATTTTGGATTCTCTCACTTGCTGTTTTGGATTTCTTATCTCTTTTTGACCCTAGGCTTGTCCTAGTGGTCTTGTTGCTCATGTTTGAGTTTGGTTTTTCAGGTTAAGAAGCAAATGCTTCAAGGAGATTAATGAAAGTTGGTTGAGTTTGATTGATTATCATGAACTAACTTGTATGTTTTGTAGGATGCTTAGCTCATATGCTTTGAGCTTGGTGCATTGCACATTTGACTGATTGTGTTGATCCTTATCTTATATTGGTTTTGAATTTGAGTTGTATGCTGATTTTACTTGATTGATTTCAGGTACCTTTAGTTGCTAATAGTTCTTTGAGAACTTGCATTGCTTTGCTTGATAGCATTTGCATTGAGGTAGAATCTCTTATTCTTCATGTAGTCTGGAAGACCTGGCCTGTTACTTGGCCAGGCAACTGTCTGAAGTCCTCCTTAAGAGGCGATGTTTGTGCTTGTTTACTTTTGTCCCAAGCAGGAAAAGTCCTCATTTGAGGCAATTGGTAGACAAAAGAGATATGTAGCCTATCTCCTACTATTCTGTGAGTCACTCACCTTGCTCACACTACTTGTGTTTGATGCATGTTGAGTAAATACCCAAGATCTATCGAGTCTAACTTGTGGAGAGAGTTCCATCTTTCTGAACTCCCACACCTTCTGATATTCAAAGCTCTCCCTGACCAGGGATAAGAGCATGAGGTACACCCCTCATGTCCTTTCATCCGCTTCACCTTGGCTCTTAATGTCAAGGTTAAGAGCACCATTAACCCTATTCTAGTTAGGTTCAATGCCTACCCTTTGTATGAGCCTAATTGTTTGGTTATAGAGTGTGCTGAATGACTTTGATTGATTGATTACTTAGTTCATTTGTACATATCTGCTTGCATGCTCTGTGCATTTATCATCATTAATTGCTCATTATTGCATGATCATTTCATTTGTCTTTGTGACATATCTTTGTTGTTTGCCCATTGAGGACAATTGTAAGACCATTCATTGGCCATTGTTCCTATGATATGGAAGTGAGTATAAGACCATTTCATTGGCCACTCATCATCCCTTTGCTTGATGCATTTGTTTGTTGTATGGGAGGATGTAATTGTAAGTCATTGTAATTTGGCATTTGTTTTCCTATGATCATATGTTGGAGGTTAGAATAAGCCCAGATAGATTGGCATCTGACATCCAAATGTCAAGTGTTTGTTTTGTTGGAGATTGGTATAAGTCCAGATAGATTGGCATCCGGTATCCACTTTTATTTTTTTGTTGAGGAGATTGGTATAAGTCCATTGAGTGGCCTCTGATATCCAGTTCTGTTCTAGGAGATTGGTATAAGCCCAGTAATTGGCATCCGGTATCCGCTTTTGTTGACTTTCTTCTTTTGCTTTGCTTGGTTGTTATTGCTCATTGCCTATTCCAAAGGACACACTTGAGTCATCTTCTATATGATTTCAAGAGGTGAACCTTCTAGGAAGTTTTACACTCCATCTTCATCCATTCATCCATTTTGTCCTAAACCTTTTCATACATTACTTTTAAAACTTGAGATAAGTATTGTGCAAACATCTTCATGCTTTTAAATTAAAAAACCTGGACCCCAAGTCCTTGACTTTTTCAAACTCCATTTCATAATACTTCTTTTGAATCAATCTTAATCATACTTTGACCCTCCTTTTGTGAATAATCATAATCAATTAACTTCACCCATTCAATTGTTTTGTGGCTTTGTCCATTCTTGTTAAGTTTTCATACATTAGCCTTAGGTTTGAGTTATCCTAGTTGGTTCATGTTAACCTCACCTATTTGTCCTTAGTTGATTGAATTGTAAGTCTTCCTTGCTTATTATAGGGTTAACCCCTCACTAGCAAGTTGAAGCTTTTCTCACATGGTGGACTTGTTGTTTGTATAAGGTTGAGTTTTCTCCCGTGGATAATGTAAGACCTTAGGGCTTGTGTTTAAAATTGAATCCACTAACTTTTGGAAATCTTTTAGCCGAACTACGGCGTTTTGATCCTTACCTTTGATGGAAGGTACGTAGGCAACGGGTTCATCCGTTTGAACACAAAAACAATAAAAATTGTATATTCTTTTCTCATCATCCCAGTCATGTTTGCACAATAAATATTTCATAACAAATAACAATTTTATACAACAAGTGTGAAAAGGGCTCCCTAGGAGTACGTAGGACGTAGTGGGTGCCTAACACCTTCCCATTGCGTAATTTACCCCTTACCCAGATTCTCTGATCTTTTCATTAGTTTTCTACGCGTAAAACTTCTTAGGCTTTTGTTCGCTTTTTAGCCAGTCCTTTGGATAAATAAAAGTGCGGTGGCGACTCGATTCATTATATGCTTTGCTTATGGTTTAATCAATAAATCATATAGAGACGAATACACCGCTACACTTGCCATAATCCCTAATTTTTGCATAAGTTTCCCCAAGGTGGGGTACTCAACTTATCGGGAATTTTTTTCTGTTTTATGTCTCTAATTTTTGCCTAAATCGCCCTTTCGGGTTTTTGGTCCACCGAGACGCTCATTTTTGCCTAAGCCTCCCTTTTGGGTTTTCAACTTAGCGAGCTGTTCTTTTATTTTTTTCAGGCGAAGTATTTCTTGACTGCATCTGCGTTCACAGGAGGAGTGAACTCTTCACCATCCATAGTTGTAAGAATCAATGCTCCGGTTGAAAAGGCTCTCTTAACAACATATGGCCTTCATAATTAGGAGTCCATTTTCCCCTAGAATCTGGTTTGAACGTCAAAATCTTCTTGAGCACAAGGTCACCTTCTCTGAACACACGAGTTATGACCTTCTTATCAAAAGCTTTCTTCATCCTTTGTTGATACAACTGACCATGACACATGGCAGTCAATCTCTTCTCTTCTATCAAACCTCGTCTGACACCATTCAGCCTCAGTCAATTTGGCTTCCATGAGCACACGTAATGAAGGAATCTCAAGCTCTACGGGTAGTACTGCTTCCATACCATATACAAGAGAGAAAGGGGTTTCCCTTGTTGAAGTGCATATGTATGTACGATACCCATGTAAAGCAAATGGGAGCATCTCATGCCAATCCTTGTACGTGACAACCATCTTCTGAATAATCTTCTTAATGTTCTTATTTGCAGATTCAACAACCCCATTCACCTTAGGTCTGTAGGGAGAAGAATTATGGTGTGCAATCTTGAAGTCTTTGCAAAGAGCTTCCACCATATTGTTATTCAAGTTCGATCCATTGTCAGTAATGGTCTTGCTTGGCACACCATAACGGAATATGATCTGATTCTTGATAAACCTTACAACAACTTCCTTGAGTACATTTCCATACGATGCCGCTTCAACCCATCTTGTGAAGTAGTCGATTGCCACCAAAGTGAAACGATGTCCATTTGAAGCTTTGGGTTCAATCATCCAAATCAAATCAATTCCCCACATGGAGAAGGGCCATGGAGAAGAGATAACATTCAATAGTGTCGGAGGAACATGAATCTTATCAGCATAAATTTGACATTTGTGGCATTTCTTCACATATTTGCAATAGTCAGATTCCATTGTCAGCCAATAGTAACCTGCTCACAACATCTTCTTTGCCATTGCATGTCCATTGGAATGAGTACCAAAGGAATCTTCACGCCCTTCCGTCATCAACAAGTTTGCTTCGTGTCTATCCATGTATCTGAGCAAAACCATGTCGAAGTTTCTCTTGGAGAGTATATCACCATTCAAGTAGAAATTACCGACTAATCTTCTCAAAGTGTTCTTATCTTTCAAAGCTTTCCCAGGCAGGTGAATCTGACTTTAGAGGAAACATTTGATATCAAAGTACCACGACTTCTCATCTTTGATCTCTATAACAGCAAACACATGAGCAGGCCTATCGAGATGCATCACAGATAAATTGGGAACTTCATTCCAATACTTCACTATAATCAACGATGCCAACGTTGCAAGAGAATCCACCATCCGGTTTTCAACTCGAGGAATATGATGAAACTTAACTTTTGTAAAGAAAGTTGAAATCCTCCTTGCATAATCTCTATATGTTATTAAACCGGGTTGATTTGTCTCCCATTCGCCTTTGATTTGATTCACAACCAAAGTTGAATCATCGAAGACATCCAAATACTTGATTATGAGATTGATGGCCTCCTCAATCCCCATAATGCAAGCTTCATATTCTACCATGTTGTTTGTACGCTTGAAAGTCAATCTAGCTGTAAATGGTAGATGAGTTCCTTGAGGAGTAATGATCACTGCCCCAATGCCATATCCATATTGATTAACAACTCCATCAAATACCATGCCCCAACAGGAACCAGGTTCTAGCCCTTTCTTCAAGCAATGGTTCATCACAATCCTTCATTTTCAAGTACAAAATCTCTTCATCAGGAAAGTCATATTGCACTGACTGGTAATCTTCAATTGGTTGGTGTTCCAAATGATCAGCCAAGACAATACCTTTAAATGCTTTCTGAGATCGGTATTCGATATCATACTCTGATAACAACATCTTCCAACGGGAAATCCTCCCAGTTAAAGCAGGCTTCTTAAATATATACTTGATCGGATCCATTTTGGATATCAACCAAGTGGTATGATTCAATATATACTGGCGCAGACGCTTAGCAGCCCAAGCCAATGCGCAATAAGTTTTTTCAAGCATAGAATACCGAGTCTCACAGTCAGTGAACTTCTTACTGAGGTAGTAAATTGCAAATTCTTTCTTTCCAGTCTCGTCTTGCTGACAAAGAACGTCTTGCTGACAAAGAACACAACCCATACTATCTTCGAGCATAGTCAAATACATGATCAACGGTCTTCCTTCAACAGGTGGAGAGAAAATCGGAGGCTCAAGCAGATACTCCTTGATACTATCAAAAGATTTCTGGCAGTCTTCGGTCCAATCACAAGATTGATCTTTCCGAAGAAGCTTGAATATAGGCACACATGTGGGAGTCATGCGGAAAATGAATTTGGAAATATAATTCAAGCGGCCGAGAAAACCTCTGACTTGCTTCTCAGTTTTGGCCACAAGCATCTCTTGTATTTCTTTGACCTTGGCAGGATCAACCTCAATACCCTTCTCGCTGACAATAAAGCCCAACAACTTACCAGAACAAACACCAAAAGTACACTTATTAGGATTCAAGCGGAGTTTATACTTCCTCAAACGTTGGAATAGCTTCAACAAATGCTCAACATGTTCCTCTTCATCAATCGATTTGGCAATCATGTCATCAACATAAACTTCTATCTCTTTATGCATCATATCATGAAAAAGAGTAGTCATTGCTCTTTGGTAAGTTGCACCAGCATTCTTTAAATCGAAAGGCATCACTCTATAATAGAAAGTTCCCAAAGGTGTAATGAATGTGGTCTTCTCCATATCTTCGGGGTCCATCTTGATCTGATTATATCCGGAAAATCCGTCCATAAACAAAAAGACTTTGAATTTAGCAGTATTGTCTACCAACATATCAATGTGTGGCAGAGGGAAATCATCTTTCGGACTGGCTTTATTCAAATCTCTATAGTCGACACACATGCAGACTTTTCCATCTTTCTTAGTACAGGCACAATATTGGCCACCCATTACGGATACTCAGCGGGTCCCTATTCCTATTCCAATGGACAATGTGAACCCGCATGAGCATTCTGTTGCATCTGCTCGACACGGATCCATGATGGGTGATGAAGATCAGTATGATGCTTTCTTCATGCCACAACCCTCCGAACCCGTTGTTGGAGGCCTCCTAGACCCAACTGTTGAGAGACTCCACGTTTGGAAGATAAATTCAAGTCCTTGAAGGTTCACACTACTCCCGGTTTGGACGCCAGTGATATGTGCTTGGTGCCAGGCCTTGTGATTCCGCAAAAATTCAAAGTCCCGGACTTTGAAAAGCACAAAGGGATCAGTTGCCCTATAACTCATCTCAGAGCTTATTGTCACAAGATGGCTTCCCACATCAGCAATGATCAACTCTTGATTCATTACATCCAAGATAGCCTCAGTGGGGCATCCTTGGAGTGGTATATGAAGCTGGAAGGAGGACACGTCCAATCATGGAGAGATATCGCCGAAGCCTTTCTTAGGCATTATCAATACAACACTGATCTAGCACCCAATCGCACCCAGCTGCAAGACATGACTCAACGCAAGAACGAGTCATTCAAGGAATACGCCCAGTGTTGGAGAGAGCTTGTAGCTCGTGTCCAACCTCCTCTAATCGACAAGGACTTAATCAATATGTCTATGGGGACTCTTCATGCTCAATACATGGAGAAAATGGTAGGATCCAGCTTCCCAACTTTTATTGGGTTATCTTTGTGGGGGAACGGATTGAGAGCCAGATTAGGAAGGGAAAGCTACCTTGCACCACAAATGCTTCACGTGGGATGAAGAAACCCTATCCCAATCTCCCAAAGAAGCCAGAGGGTCAGGCCAATACCGTAATGGGAGGAGGAGGATATAGGGCACATTTGTATGTTCCTATGCCTTACCATCAAACTGTCGTTGTCATCCTAACACCATATCAAGAACCATATCAACAACAATATCAGCAGCCAGCTTACCAACAACAATACCAAAATCAACAGCAGCGTGCTCCACCACAACGTCAACTTAACCAGCAGAGGACAAGGAGGCCAGAAAGACATTTCGATCCTTTGCCAATACCGTACAACAAGATCATTCCCTACCTGCTAAAGGATGGATCAATCATTTTGAAAAAACTAACGCCTGCAACTCCACCCTATCCACCAGGCTATGACGCCAATGCTCACCGCGAGTATCATATGGGTGCCCCAGGGAACACAGTGGAGAATTATAAAGCCTTCAAACATAAAGTCCAAGACCTAGTTTACAGCAAAGCAGTTTCTTT